>NC_090933.1:911455000-911758030 GCF_040938575.1 Ambystoma mexicanum | reverse complement strand
AGGGTCTCCAGGATGGCACTGTAAACGGATACCTAGCGGCACTATCCATTTTTAAGCGCTTACCAGAGCACGGATACTATTTCAAGATGCCTATCGTAGTCCAGTTTTTGAAAGTACTCACTAATGTGTTCCCTCTAGAGCCTTTCATTATACCAGTTTGGAACCTTGTACTCTACCTATGGTGTGCTCCTTTTAAGCCGCTACATTCATGTCCTCTAAGGATGTTAACTCTCAAAACGTTTTTTCTGATGGCCATCGTATTGGCGCATAGTCCGTGAACTACAGGCTTGTTCGTGGAAACCACCTTTTTTAAGGAGGTTGTTTTGAGAGTCCATCCCACCTTAATACCTAAAGTGGTTTCAGAATTTCATCTGGCTCAAGAAATTGTCCTTCCCACTTTTTATCCTCCTCATCCTTCTAAGAAGGAGGAAACACTGCATCGTCCTGACCCTAAAGAGGGCCCTGAGTTTTTACATCTCTAGGATGGCAAACCATAGACAAGAGGACTTGCTTGTGGGTTACACAGGGTCACAATCTAGGACTGATTGTGGCCAAGAAAACCTTGTCCTGCTGGATTATACTTTGCATTTCAGAATGCTATAATGTAGCAGGTAAAGACGTTTTTGTGGGCCTGCAGGTGCGGTGGCCACTTCATCGGCTTTACAGAGAGGGGTACCAGTACAATACATCTGTGCTGCTGCCACCTGGTCCTCTCTGCATATATTTTCAAAAACATTACTGTCTGGACTCTGCGTCGGACAGGAGGCAGGATTTGGAAAGGCTGTACTTCACCCCATTAAAGAAGTTAATTCTTACTCCCTCCTACACATACTGATTTGGGAGTTAAGCAAAGGTAAGGATTATGTGGGAGGACGCAATCCATTTGAAGAACAAATTACTTACCCCTGGTAATGTACTTTTGGCTGAATGTTCCTCCCAGGTATTCCTCAACGCCACTCCAATCCTAACCCTCAGTAGAATTTTCATATGTTACACCGTGCTCTCTTTATCATCTGGTCGTTTAGACTTTACAAATGTGATCTGAAGAGAGGGGGAACGCTAGAACTGAAGTAACAGGCACAGTGCATGCTTTATGTGCTGTCAGAGACGTCATGCTCGAGAGCGCACTGAGGCTGTCGAGGGATAGTGAGTCGACGATGCAGTGCCCTCTACAGAGACACATTTTCCGAAGCAGCTGACGCTGAAATGATATTATCAAAGATGAGGAATGCGTGGAAGGAACATCAAGTCGAAATAACATTACATGGGGTTAAGTCATTTGTTCTTCTCCAGCATTGGTATCTTTCATAGATTCACTTGCACCCGCCTACCTCTGCAGTGAGCCTGCTACAGGTACAGGTAGTCATCGTCTATAAGTCACTATTAAGGGCTCGAAATCTTAAGATGGTGGCCTGGGGTGGAGTTTAAGCCCTGCCACCTCATTGGCTGGGGACAAAAGGGAACAACATGAGGTGGAAGGACTACACAAGTTAATGCTTTTCAGGCTTCATTAGCAAAGTGCATTGCTTTCCTTTGGAAAATGTTAAAATTACTTGGGATTCCCAGTCTGACGATGGGGAATATTCAAGGATGTGAATCTATGAAAGATACCAATGCTATAGAAGTACAGTGAAGTAACCAAGTGGAGTTCTTCTCTCAAGTACAGCATAGGATACCAGCTAAGTTCATAGGCAATATTTATTGTCCAGTTGCACACTTAGCCAAGTGTAATGCAGGAAGAAACACTGGCCCATCCACACTCCAGCTGAGGTCTCTGTAACTGTCCACCTCACACATCATCATTCAAAGACACCAGCAATCCACATGATAAATCACATTCCACTGATATCTACCACACTGGCAAGTAATGTACAACAAGAACATTACTACACCCCCCGCCCCTCCCATTCATTCATCACACACATCAGAACCAACCCCATAAACACATTAATACACACAGTTACAGGTAAGTGACTAAGACTTCAGTTGATTGATCCTGTCAAAAGTATGTGAAGATATTATTCATTTTACAACTCCTATATCCAGTCCAGCTGCAGTGTCTTTCAAGCAGGCAATGCTGTTCCTCCACACAGAGCATTCACACTTACACCAGGGTTAATTAAGCAATGCACACTGACAGGTGCTCAGTGCAGTCATACTGCAGACCCCAGCTTGTGGGTAAGTATCCTGACCCTCATAGAGGTTGCTTTCTAACAGGGCTTTCCCTGGTTCCCCTCCGCACCATCTTCGTTTCCTGGGCTTCCCTCTCCAAAACTTGTGTTGAAGCAGGAAGGTGTGCCACAGGCCATGGCCTACACCCGACTCATTCATACTGAATATTAATTCAAAATGGATCATTCTAACACAATATCACTAATTTGCCAGTGGCTCAAAAGGTGCATCGCTGGAACAGAAAGGATTTGCAGGGGGGGGGGTGTAGGCACACCTGTAGCCCCACCAGTGCACTTCCTATGTAACCAGTGGATCACAAAAAAAGGAAAGTGAGCCTCAAAGGGTTTCTTGACTCAGCACCACACTGCTACACATTACTAGACTTTTCCGATAGGCACGCTCAGAAATTCAGATCAACCACTAAAACAGAACTTCCTACAATCTAAAAAATACAGCAGTTGTGAATTTGGACAGGGCAACTTAAGTGTGGGGTTTGCGTTCCTAACTGTACATATAACCTGGTTGTACGGGGGGGAAATTGCTTGCCCTTGGTTCAACTCGGTTAAATGAAAACTCAATATTACCCCATTCAGAGAATGTAAAGGATGAAAGCATTACGGATCTGGTGATGCGTAATGACCGGGAAATAGAAGGATTGAAACTTATACCAGCAAACTCAATTAAATGTGTCTGAAATTGCCCTCAGATGGCAATACTGCCATGTACAAAATGAATAGCATAATAGTGCTTAGGGCTTTATATAGTGCTTTCAGATACAACTTTGAGGCTTGAAGTACTATAAATAATGCATAGCACTATTAACCATAGCATACTCAATATTGACCTCAGAAAGTTAAAAGGACGAGTTATTCTGCGATTGAAATGCGTGTTGTGCAGCTTACTCTGCGGTAGGGTACATTAACTCATTCAGCTATCCAAGCTACATTAGGTGATGAACATCCGAACAGTGTGGGGCTGGTGAAACATCCACTGCTTTATGCACGAGTGTTGTAAATACTACAATGCCCGGCAGGCAAAGTATGGGTATACTGCATTGCAAGGGAACCTGACCTCTGAAACCTGCAGTCAATTAATCAATTCTCTCACTCTGTGCAATACAAAAAATGTCAACCTCAAATTCAGAAACATCCGCTGTTGCAAAGAAATGTTTTTTTCTGAAGTGCTAATTCCATACATTATTGATCCCAGGAGGATGAAAGGCTTGAGTTTCATTCCAACCAGTAAACTCTGGTAGCGGCCAGACCTCCACAGCAGGCGCATATGCCCAGAGAGCTATCAGACTGCTCCCCCTGCAGCCTTGCCTGCAAGAGTCCTCATCCTTGTCTATTGGGTTCCTGGATTCCGTTGAATGGTGATTTACGCAGGTGTTTGCTAGTATTTGAAGTTTTTAATCATGACTACATTTAGATTGGTTTAACAATGACAAAATGGAATGGAATTACTCCAAAAGAGCAGCTGAAAGAAGGTGGCAAAAAAAAAACTTGCTACGTAAACAAGCTGCACACAAACTCAAGCAGGGCATTATAGCCACTAAAACTACTACCTGCAATAAAAGGATCCATCACGCTAAATCCTGCTCAAAGGAGCTTTTCACAATCCTAAAGAAATTTGAGGGCAAATCAGCAGTGGGACTTACTCCAACTAAGAACGCACAGTGGTGCCAGTTAATTCATAATGAATTCAAACAAAAAATGTGTATGCACCAGGAGGCCATTGGTGTCGCTAGGAAATCTGTTCAGTCTCCCAGGGTGGACATATCCATCCCTAGCCCTTGCCCCAAGCATACTCCAAGTCACAAAGCTGACGAGTGCATCCTTTCGCCCTGTTCGGAGGCAGATATCCTGCAAATTATAACTTCCCTTAAACCTACCACTTGTCGGGGAGATATTTGTCCCTCGAGGGTGCTTAAGGACTGTTCACTCCTTTTGGCTCCCTGGGTCACCAAGCTTGTGAATCTATCCTTTGCTGAAGGCTTGGTGCCCCAATTTCTGAAGGAGGCCTGGATTACGCCACTTAAAAAAAAAAAAAAGCAGTCATGACCCCTTTAAAGCAGGGTACTACCCCATATTAAAAACGTCCCCTTTCTGCTGAAAGTATTGGATTGAGCAGCAACATTACAATCCCAGAGTTACATTGAGGATCATAACATTCTTGGCACTCACCAGTCTGGCTTTCTAGCCAGACATGGTATGGAGACAGCCCTTATAGATCTGAAATCCAATCTCTCCCTAATAGTGGACGATGGGCACCCTGCCATGTTGATGCTGCTCGACCTCTCCAAGGCCTTTGATCTTGTGGACCATTGCATCTTGGTCAAACGGCTGCGGGAGGTGGCAGGCTGCCCATAGGCAGCTACTCAATGGATTGCCTCCTTTCTGGGTCCCCGCAATGCTAGAGTTGCTGTGGGTAATGTTGCATCCATTCCCGAGGAGATCACCTGTGGGGCACCACAGGGGTTGTTTATGTCGCCAACTCTTTTTAATATTTACATTCTTTCCTTTCTAACCCTTCTTGATGACCTGGGTGTTCAATATGCTAACTACGCTGATGACACCCAGGTGGTATTGAAGCTTTCAGGAGTCTACGCACAAGACATGACAACTGTCAATAGGGTCTATGGTGCCATCCACTCCTAGATGGTAACCAATGCATTAGTCTTGAATAAAGACAAGACAGAGCTCCTGATTGTTGCCACAGGGCAGCAGCTAAAATTCTGTTGAATTTGAAAAATTTGACACAGCTGGATCCACCATCCCAGTTGCTAAGAGCGTCAAGACTCTTGGGGTCACGCTTAACGTGGAACTTCCCAAGAAGCCCCCACATTGCTGTTCTACGAGCATCCTATGGCTACATTAATACACTTTTGAATCACATCCAGCATTTCTTGTCACCCGACAACATGGCCCTCCTTGCTTCAGCACTTGTGAACTCACGCCTGGATTACTGCAACAGTCTCCTCCTGGGCACCTCGCAGGCTAACCTAGCAGCACTCCAGGAGACTCGAAATGGGGCTGTCCAGGCTATTAAACACCTAGCCAGATGTGAGCATATAACTCAAGCAAGGAGGGAGCTTCACTGGCTTCCGGTGAAGCATCAAGTTACCAATAAGGTTCTGACACTCGGCCACAAATGCCTGAACTCTCAAACCCCTGCATACCTCTGCAAACGCACCAATGTATACCAGCCTGGTCGAGCACTCCGCTCGACTGACAAGGCTAGCCTCCAGCAACCTAAATACAAACTAAAAGGTTTAGGGGGTACCTCTTTTCACTTTCAGGCTCCACAGGCATGGAACACACTTCCTCTTGACTTAAGAAAGACCAGTTCCTTCAAAAATGTCAAGAAAAAAATAAAGATTTACCTTTTTAACATGACTTAATACAACTACGTTATCTAGCCGTTGTTCTTCTTAGTCTGTCTCTTATGTTATTTTCCACTGCTCTTTTTTTTTTGTCTGTTTTTATGTGCACCCTGAGACCTCCGGGTGTCTGGCGCATTATAAAAATAAAAAGATGAATGGGCGCGACTGTAACCACCAGAGATTCATCTATCACAACTAGCTGGTAAGACGGGGACACAAGTGTTTGTGCCTAGTGCTCCATTTCACCAAAATTCCCAGCCGCTCTTCTTCTACCAGCTCGTGCAGCCATAGCGCTGGCTGTCCATCGCTTCGGTGTAACGACTCCTCAGCACGGAACACAAACAAGGACACCACACTGCGCAGCAGATCTTACTTTCCTTTGCCTCTCTGATCACTTCCTTAGCTCTGTTTATTCGGTCGGGGTCTTTTTCTTTTAGTTTTTATTCCACGCAAGCCAATTTGAGGAGAGCTAAATAGCAAATAAAGGTTCACAGTCAATATGAGCACAAGGTTCTCTCTTGGCTTACCATAGATATGGGCAAGGGGGTATGACGGTGTGATGAGAACCACCAACCGTCCCTTCCCAACCGCAACAGACCACTTAGCCTCCACTTGCTCTCTGTGCCATTTATTCACAATTTGGCTCCAGATAATGGGAAACAGTACTTATAGTAAACCAAAGCTGTTTGTTTTGAGGCCACCTTAGCTCACACGCTAACCAGCTTAGCCAAAACATCACCACACCGCAAACCTACAATGTACTACAATATAAAGACACTAGGTCTTTTGGTCAGAATCCTCAGTCAAAGTGGTGAGGAGCGCCACTACAGTATCGGCGGGGACCTCCTTGCAGGCAGACCAAGATATTACCTAAAAGGCTGTGCCTCACTTGTGGACCGCAAACAGCACCCGCAGCTGACCCTCGCCTGGGCTCCTCCTAATCGTTTATCTTGGCGCCTCCATGTCAGCAGACTCCTGGTCCCCCTGCACCACACAGGTTGGTACTGCCGGTATCAACCTTTCACCCGAGCCTGGGTTTTTTCAGTCGCACTCCGCTTTAAGCTCCGCTCACTTCGGGTGTGGCACAAAAATCACTAGTGGAAAGGTCCAATGAACTCAGCTGAACGTATGTCAAGCCGCACTGAACCTCAGAATACTATCAGCCGCTTCCGACATATTCCAAGTAGTTATAAACCTGCTTTCTGGGCTGCAGGTGCTCCTTTTTACAGTTCTTTCCAGGCTGCCAGTACTAGGTGTGCTCACTTGCTCCAAAGCTGCTAGTGATGGGTTCAAGCAGCTGCCTCTATTGTTCAAGTGATAAGGTTCTACCTACTTCTTGTTGTATGCTCTTCTGTTATCACTGATGCTCGATTTCCTTTTCTGTTTGCAGTAGCGGGTTGCAGTGCTCCTTTTCCATGGTGTCGCTTTTTGTTCTGGACTACGATTGCTTATTGTTGTCCTCTCTTTCTGAGCCCTTTTGGGACAGTGGGCATCAGAGAGTACAAAGGACACCAAGTTTCATAAATTCTGGTTTGATAGAGGAGGAGGGCTAAGTCACCGGCAGCATGCTTAGAAATACAGATCAAACACCATTCTCTGTCACCATAAGTAAATTGTACATCTTATAGAGACAGGGTTCTGTAAACGTGCAAGCTTGATTATGACCGATAACCTGCTAAAGAATCTAGTCCATCAGTCCTTGGGAGCAACAGAAATGCTGGGTGCACTGCTGCCATCTGGAAGATGCATTGTGCAATGCAAAGCATTTACTGTTCACACATCTCCTGAAAACATCCTTGCCAGCCCAGTCAAGTACAATAAAAATAGCACTCAACACTTCAAATAAGTACTTGCCTATGCGAGCGGATTCTGCAAGGCCTGCAATATCAACACAATCTCCCAACTCCACAGCTAAGGATCAAACAAACGGAAGAAAACAAAAAGATACACTGCAGCCTAGCCAATGCCAGATTAATGTCAAAACACACATCAGACATATACGAACTGTTAAGCGATTGCGGGACAGACCTGCTATTCCTCAATGGTACCTGGCTAACTTAAAACTCCAAGGTAACAGCACACGATTCCCTACCAAACATCCTCAAGCTTAAACAAGCCAGCCAAGATGGAAAAAGAGGTCTAGCCATGGCATACAAGGGCCAGCTAAAAATAACAACAGCAGCACCACCACCAAATATCCCAAACTGCGAATCCTGCATCTACTCTTAGATCACCAAATCAACCATTGTTGCTACAGGCCTCTGTCATACATCCCTACTTTCACAGACACATTTGTGGACGCCATCACCAACATTGCCATTAAACAAGATAACCTAATCATACTGGGAGAAAACATTGACTCACCCAAAACCTTAACAAATCAAATAGCAACAGTGCATCAACAACAACTAGTGAAAAAAGGGACGCGCACAGCAGGCCACACCTTATATGCCAACTTCTGCACCAAAAACCTGGTCACAACTGCACCACCAATGCAAATGCTCTGGAGTGACCAGCTCATTATGCCCTTTGTGATCCACCCGCCAATAGGGATACTTGCTAACCTCCCAAAAAATACTCCAATTCTGAAAAGAAACTGGAAATCCATTAACCGTATGGACCTAAACGCAAGACTGGAAGCCACAAAACTGTTGTCAATCACCATTCCAGACTCAGCGAGCCAGCATAGAAGAAAGATCCGAACATGGATCACGAAAACATTGGATGACATTGCACTATAAACACTATTCACCCCCTCTCCAAAGAAATCAATGGCAAGATGCTCCACACCTTACCTCAGAGCACTGGAAAAACGTAATGGGAAACTGGAACAAGAATGGAGGAAAATCTACGACCAACTGAAAACACCTGTATACCAAAGACTGATAAAACTATACAAAGCTAAAATACTGAAAGCGAAAAAGACATTCTACAACAAATGGATCTCAAACTCATGCAACACCCAGAAAGAGACGTTCAACAACATAAAGAAGCCAAACAGAATGCAGCAACACACCAACCCCAACATAAAAACTATGCGATGACATTAAAGACCATTTCAAAAACAAAATCACAAACCTCCAGCAAATCATTAAGAGTATGCCGAAAATCGCCAACAACCCCTTTAACCAGCCAACACTGGAGTAATTTACTATACTAAACCATCTCCCACCAATCTCAACAGAAACATTCAACAGCCTGGTGAGAAAAAGCAACAGAGCTGGTTCTCCAGCAGACCTCTGCCCACCAGATGTATACAAGACTATGCTCACCTGGAAAAACACCTGCAGAATATTTCCTCAACCTCTTCAACTGCTCACTAGCAACAGGAACCATGCTGCGAGCCTTCAGGTCGACAAACATCAAGTTGCTCTTTAAAGACCGATCGGGAAACACAGAAGACGCAACCAACTACTGACCAATCTCAAACATACTCAGCAAAGCTACTAGCAAGCTATGTCTACAAACAAATGTAAAAAAACATCGGATACTAGACCAGGCACAAGTAGGTTTCAGACCCTTGAGAGGAATGCAAACTGCATTACTATCGATGTGCAACGATCTAAAAAACCAATGCAGACTCTGTCAAATCAGCATGAATACTACTCGACACAGTTCACCACGAAACCCTCATCAAAAGGCTTGCAGGTATTGGAATCAGCAGCGCAGCACTCATCTGGCTAAAATCCTTCAAGAATGGAAGCAACTTGGATAGCACCATTTGAATCAGCACTTTGTAAAACATGTGGTGTCCCACAAGGCTCTTCACTCTCACCACTGCTTTTCAGCATCGACATGACCCCCTGATTGACCTTATAAAAAAAACATGGCCTCACCTGCTACAACTACACACTCAAATCCTCTACAAAATCAATGCCAGCAAAGAACAAAACCCAACCCATACCAACTGCCTCACAGAAATAAAGCATTAGATGAGCACCAACAGCCTTAAACTTAATCCGGACAAAAAAGAAATCATGATCCCGCCCAACAACCTGTTGCCCCATCATCATATTCCATGGCCTACCGAACTGGGAAACCCACCTGAAACATCCAAAGTGGTAAACAATCTCACAATATTGATGGACAACGTACTAACACTAGAGCCGCAAGTGAACGCAGTAGTTAAGAAATGTTTCTTCCACTTACGCACAAGCAAGAGGTTACTCCCCTTGTTCACCTTCCCACACAGAACACTCGCCGTCATCCCCCTCATGTCAAGAAAGAAAAGACTACACCAACAGCAGCTATCTCGGAATGCCTTATGAAAAAGCTACAACGAATACAGAATGCAACAGTAGGACTGCTCCTCAGACTTACTGAGAGAACACATCACACCAGCACTGAGAACACTATATTGGCCATCAGTCAAAAATGCATTTTTTTAAAAACACTCTACGTAACACATAGAGCAATCCACGGCCAAGGAATGGAAAGTATAAAGGGAACAATCTCCATCTACAAACCAACACGAAAACACTAAGGTCCAGCAAAGATATTCACATCAAACATAAACAATATGCAAAGCACGAGTTCTGGGATCAGTATTCTACCTCATAACGGTGAGCCTTTGGAACTCTCGCCCAAAGAAATTACCAACAACAGAAAACCACCTAAAATTCAAGAAACTGATGAAAACATGGCTCTTTATTTCACCAAGTTAAAGAGGAAACACCAGCTAAGGAAAACCGCCAACGGAACACAATAGAAAACTCTGAAAAAGGACCATGGAAAAAAATGAAGCATCCAACACCAAACACCATTGAATAATATTAACCCAATGGATCAACCCAACCTGCAGAAACAAGACTCAGACGACCACTGAACAACCCTACTAAAAAAAAAAGTACTAATACTCTGCATACCCACCCTCCAAAGTGAAGAAACCAGACGCATACATCTGCTGGAAAAAAAAAACACTGGAAGCTGCAGACACTCTACTGGCACTCCACAACACCCAAGTGGACACTAAACCGAACGCACACAAATCTCCCCATAAACAGCCACGCACCAAACACCACACACCGTTGACTAACTAAAAACAAACCAGTGCACAGTGACAAGTTTTTCTGAACTGAAGCTACTAACAGCACATCAAAACACTTTTCCCTCTGAATCCCACTAACTAACCCATCCCAACCCCCTTCCTTTTCAGATCTGTCAGAGCACCAGGAGACCATGAAAATGGCAACATAACGTGAAGTGGAGGATTTACCTCTAATAAAATACTGGCAGTAAATCCTCCACTTTTCTGCTGAAAAATTGGCGAAATCTGTGCAATTACCACCAGCGGTAATTCAACTGAAATCGCCATAGTCATATGGACTTTAAAAATGGGGATTTACACTGCCTACTGTTACTTGTAATCCTGCGGTAAACCCACGGGACCAAGTGGCAGTGACTGTAATTCCGTTTGGTGGTAGTTCAGTGGTAAATTTGATGAAATACCTCCAAACTCGGACTGAGCTCCATAGTCCCTTCTCTGTTCCATGGTGACCATTAGCATGATGGGCAAACGCTGGTGCCACTGATGGACAAGGAAACGCCAGGTAAGTGGGGTGGGCCAGGGATGTGGAAATTGGGCTGGGGAAACGGGAACGCGGGGTGCACTTGTCTCGGAGGGGAAGATGGCAGCCTCCCGCATCTGAGGAGGCTTTTTCCGAGCTTCCTGAATGGTTGGGAGGCCACAAACCACCCTACCAGGGTGCTAATATTTTATGAAACCTATCTCCTTTCACTGGCAATGTCAATAGCTGTTGAGACCTTTCCACAAATCTCAAATACAGAACCCAAAAAGGCTACTGATACCATCTGGTAGTAGGTGAGTGTTAAGGCCCAACTCTGCGAAGTAGGGGTTAGCATCATTTCTGTTGGTAAAGTGAAATTGGCGAATGTTGCGTTATTTTTCGTTTCAGCCGTTCCATGGAAAAAATTAGATTTCATCCAGCAACATGAAAACTGAAATATTGAATGTCTTTTTATCGAAATTGTGCGATTTTGCAATTTCAGTTGTGACATTGCTGCAAAAGTGGGAATTTCAGATGTGCGAGAATGGATGAATTTACGGGGAATGGACTTGCAGACAGCCTACCCCTACTAAGGAGCGAGTGGAGTGGGCAAGAATACGGGGTGCCAGTTCATATTTTGAATAAAGAAACGTCCGCACAGACATGTAGTTCATATACTTTGTCTTGCTTCAGGCAGGTACATCTTTATGTGCATTTATAGATAAGGTAAATTAGGTACCCGAGTAATTGTGTAGAAGCAGCCCCACAGATACGTGTTTTATCAGCCACTATTATACCATAAAAATGGGCATATCCTCCCCCCCCCCATAAAAATAGGGAGTAAAAATTATCCCAACAAAAGAAATCGGGAACAGAAACATGGGGTGCCTGTCCCCCTGCGTTCAGCCACAGATCTCCATGGATATGTTTGGACAAGTAGTACGTGGTAGTACAGTGTCACAGGAAGAAACTGTTATATTACTGCCTAATCTGAAGAGGTAAGAACCTATTGTTTAATGCACATGAACAACTAGGTGCAAAGAAGTATTTATTAAGAAATAATTGTGTCTTATTGTTAACATTTCTTTTGTTCGCAGATCAAGTACTCCCATTAGGAATGGGACTCAATCTGTTACTCCTTAAAAAATCGGGAGTAAAATACTCCTACGTTAAAATCTTATTTGGAGCACTTGCTAGAAACATTAATTATTCCCCCAACCGTTAGTTACTCTCAGCTGTAAAGTCACAGGCTTACTGTGGTTCAGCTTTGTGTACTATAAGAAATGTTCCTTAAAGGGGTGCCCTTGGGGACTAGGAACAACCTTTGGCTCAACCATGATGCATGGCTACCTCGGGATACAGGTTTGAACCCAGGTCGCAGCTTTTGGGTTGACCAGCATGGTCCTGAAATTGAGTCGTTAAATTTTGAGGGAATGGACCAGAGACAGGAAACTATGTTTTTCAAATGTCCTGTCCCTTGCGGTCAGATTTCTCATATTGCTACTTCCACCCCGGCTGCCCAAATTCTGTGCTTGAGGCCCCGACCAACTATGCTAATTATACCTCACAATCGGGTAGGTTTTTTTATTTCAGGTTGGATCAGTCAATGTCCTAGCTCATGTGAGGTTTATGGGCTTTGGGTGATCTTCTGCTGGTTCTCTGCGGATTCTACTGCATTAATGTTAGCTGCTGGTGACTCATCAGGATGAAGGAGGCAATGTTTGTGAGACTGGAAGGCTATGCAGACCATTAGAGACCAAATAGTTACCTCTGGTGGGATAGGTATGCCAGAAAATGGGTCTGGAGCCGGCCGTCAGATCAAAGCTACATTTCACTGATGATTCCTAATGAGCCTGAAACTTGCCTGGGGTTACTTCTGGTCTCATGTAAAAAAGATGTAGCCTAAGAGTTGAGGTGCCTTTTTTGGAAGGCACAAAGACTAATTTGCATATTGACTTTCTCTATAGGCATGGCAGGCAGAAGTACAGTGGCCTAGGGTATCTGGCCAGAGCAATGCATGCGGTTTAGTTATTCAAAACCTTCTAGGCACCACTGTTCACTGTTGCCACAGAGAGCTTCAAAGGTGCTCCTACCACTGTTCAGTGTTGCAAAATGCGCTGCATCAAGGCTCCAATGATGTCAACCATGAAAGGAGATACTTATCAGTGTATGGATACAATGGTTAGTGTACGTAGGTATCTCGGTGCTGTAGTTTAGTCTTGGGTAACCAATGATCTTGTCCGTCGGTAACTGCAGATCTCTAAGCTGAAGGCTGGACATCTTGGTTCCAGTGCTCTTGACTCTAAATTATCGGTTAAGTGCAACATGATGTCTTGAGGGTACAGCATTTAACGCTGGTGACACTGAGTGATCACTGTCCATGCTCCCAACTTGGTTTTTGGAAAGTGTGTTATATCTGCCACTGGACAGTGCTTTGCATCTGAAGGGGTCATGGAAAGTGGCAAACTAATAGAGGGGATTGCTGGAAGGTTTAGAATTAACCTCTGGTATCTTCCCGGGCAACCCTCCAGACCATTGTCCTTCTCCTGCCAAGCCATTGAAGAAAGAGAAGAGGCTATATGCCAATCAGAGTTTGTCCCATCTCAAAAGAGGAAGTGCAGCTTGAACTGCTTGGTCACATCCCTTCTGCACGAGACCACAAGCAACCCAGACATGTTTCACCCTCATTGAGCATCATCAGTGAGGTGTAGCATGGGTCTGTACGCCCAGCAAGCATGGGTCCCAGATATGGTCATACCTGGCCCACTAGGGGTGAAAACAGCAAAACAAAAGAGGTGATTGCTGGAATGTTTAGAATTAATCTTAGCCACTGGCATCGATCTAAGTAACCCTCCAGACCATCGGTCTTTGCCTGCCAAGCCATTGCGGAAAGGGGAATGACCATATGCAAATCAGGCGTGGTCCCATTCCCAAAAGGGGCAATCCAGCTCAAACTGCTTGGTCACATCCCAGACATGTTTCGGCCTCACCTAAGAATGCCTGATACAGACTCGTTTGCTTCTCCAAATCTGAAATCGTCTCTATTTGTTGTAGAAGCTCAAATAGATTTGGAAAGCCTGGGATAGTAGATTGCTCCAGTAAAATTGAATATTATAACTTATATTTGATTCTCCGACTCGTTCTGGTGGCCCAAAAACATGGTACTCTTTAATTCGGTGTCATTGTAAAGTGGGTATCCTATGTAATGGTACCATTAACAGCTATATTTTGTGGCACGTGACCTCTTTACATCTAGGTGAAAACCCTTACCTATCTCTTTCCGAGCATACTTTACTACCAACAGTTTTTATCTGACCTACATTACGTTTATTCATATATTGCAGCTGTGGAGGTTCCATTGGCCAGAATTCACACTGATTTCCTACTAGACAATAGGAGCTATCCCTGGAGCACTTATGACTTGCTTCAACATTAGTCAATTTTGCCCCAGTAGTAAGGTCAATTGCCTTTTCTAATTGTCCTAGTTTTTCACCATGTATCTAGCCTTTCTAGGGGGGCGTGGCTAAGGAGCCATGTAGGAAGACGTGTTTTCTCCGAGGCTCCTGCAGATCTGTATATCATCCTAACGAAAACCTCATGAAAATGTGAACAATTGTTACAGAATTGAAAGGACGTGTGTAGTATGCCTCTGATCATAGGAGGATACACTGTGGCACTGCAGCAAAGCGCGACCGCATTATTAGAAGTTATAGAAGATTCCGAAGAATCCACTGCAGTGGTGAGGAATATGGCGGCTGCCTGGTGGACAAAGGAAACAACGGGTTGGGGCGGATCGGGTGCCCGATCAGAGGTTCCAGATATTTTACAACAGAGGTGCCCAGAAGGCGTAAGATGCTAGCCGAGTGTACTACAGGCATCGGATTGATCCTGACACCCTGAGCGGACCGTGAATGGAATACAGCCGGTACAGAGACCCGCTGTATAGGCTGCATTATGGGTGCCTGAACAGCCTCAGGAGCGGACTGCGGCACAGATGCGGCGGACGCGATGAGGGGGCCGTGCCCGAGCAGAGAAACATAGGGACACAGGCTTCGGGATTTGGAGCGGGCGCGCTGGCTACAAGGTACTCCAACCCTGCAATTGACATCATGATCACGCGGGCAGTGATACATATGTATCAGAGAAATGTTTCCGGATCAGAGCTGCAGACAGAGTACACCGTGCATAAAATGAAGGAGGCAAAATTAGGTTGGCGATACAACACAAGACAAATACAGAAAAATTTGAAATAAAACAGAGATCATAGCAGTATTTACATTAGACTAAGGTCAGAGACTGGGTTTCCCGAGTGGAGAGGTGGCCAAGTCATTAATATTGATTAAATAACCACGTTTTCAGCATCTTTTTTGATTGTTCCGCTTCTGAAACCGGTTAAGCCAAGCACAGACTGTGGGTCATACAGACCCCTATCCATGTTAAACCAGAACAGCAAAATCTTTACGGCAGTGCTAGCGAATAGGCTAAAAAGGGTAATAAATAAACTCATACACCCTGATCAAACCTGATATGTCCCAGGAAGGAACATAACCGATAACCATAGGAGACTCCACCATATAATAGAACAGAGAGAGAGCGAGCTTGGTGAAATGGCAATTGTCTCGCTAGACGCAATAAAAGCCATCAACTCCGTGAGGTGGCCTTGGATGATGGCGGCCCTAAAAGAATACGGGATAGGTCCTGGGTATCTGAGGTGGGTGAACATGGTAGCTCCCCAGTAGCTAGGGTCAAAACGGGTGCCATAATCTGACAAATGGCAACTTAGCAGAAGCACAAGGCAGGACTGCCCCATGTCCCCCATGCTATATATGCTGGCATTAGAACCATTAGCAATCTGCCTTAGACAACAATATGGGGAGATAGGCATCCACACGAAGTGGGGACCGCACCTGATATCACTGTGCGCTGAAGATATGTTGCTATATCTGCGCTTCCCAGAGGAAAACTTGCAGTATGTCCTAGAAGTGATGAAACACTACGCGACCCTTTCGGGCATAGCAGTAAACCCTAAAAATTCCAGCATGTTTCCTCTGGGAAGATACAGAGGGTACCCACCGGGAGACCTACGTGTCGTGTCTTGCAAATATCCTGGCAGACTAAAACATTTAGATACTTGCGGATCGATATATATCATAAGGCCGCAGATGAAT
This sequence comes from Ambystoma mexicanum, assembly GCF_040938575.1. NCBI lineage: Eukaryota > Metazoa > Chordata > Amphibia > Caudata > Ambystomatidae > Ambystoma > Ambystoma mexicanum. The sequence goes on along the minus strand of NC_090933.1, from coordinate 911,741,801 downwards.
ATAAATATAACACAGAGAAGGCCGTGGAGGGCATCAAGAATGGCATGGGGTTTTGGGCGAAACTCCCCCCTGGCCATGGTGGGCAGGACGGCCTTGCTTAAGATGGTGGTTCTGCCCAGGCTGTTACACTTTTTTACGAACATTGCATACATGCTTCCCAAACGTTTTTTCACAAAACTCCAGAGCCTATGCAGGGGCTTCATATGGCATAATTCCAGAAACAGGGTAGCCCTATGGAAGCTGCAGAACCCGTATGATAAAGGGGGCATAAATTTCGAGATATATCACCTGGCAGGGCAGCTTCAATACGTGGCCAGATGGCTATCGGAAGAGGAGACAGCAGAAGCAAGATTGCTAAGCAGGGACTGCATTCCATTCTTTCTAAGGGAGCTAATATGGCTGCCCAAATCAGAGTTGCAGGGACGTGCGGGATTGCTGGAACTAGGCTGGAAAACATGGCACAAAGCATGCCAAGTGCCGAGAAACCCGACCCGTGCTCTCCGCAGGTACCCCTGGTAGCGCTATGCAGCGAGGACACGCAAATGATAAGAGGGATCCGTAAATTCTGGGAACCGATGGGCCTGGTGACACTCGGGGACATATGGCAGGAAGGCGAGGCACTAGATTTTCAAGAGATAATGGAAGACACCGGGGTACACCCAGGACAACACATTACATATACCAGAATAATCAAATGAGTGGGAGGAAAGTGGCCCGCGGCAGTATTAACAGAACAACCCGACGCAGTCATTGAAACGATGTATGACATCTCGGAGGGCGGGCACGAAATATCCTGAATATACGAATTATTGATGTCCAGAGTGGGCAAGGAGCTGTTCCAGTTGAGGCAGGAGTGGGAGGAGGAGGTGGGAAGAACCTATGCAGGATGGGCAATGGGAAAGAGCCCAGAGGTACCACAAGAAAGTGTCCCGGAATGCGCGGCTGCAGCAGATCCAGCTAGACATTACCCACAGGGCATACATGACCCCTAGTAAAATCGCCAGGTTTGAAAATACAGTGACACAGAAATGCCCTAAGTGTGGGGCGGTGGTTACCGGGATGATTCACATGTTCTGGGCGTGCCCTGAGGTGGGTAGGTTCTGGGAGGAGGTTAAACGACGCTTGGCCCAAAAGGGGATCGAGCTGAAGGTGGAATCAGCATGGGCATGCATGTTGGGGGGATTTGCTAGACCACGTAATTTAAAACACATTAGCAAACTGAAAGACCTGGCGTACATCCTGGCCAAATGAAGAATAGCTATGGGCTGGAAAGCAGCCCACAGACCTAGACTAGAGGTGTGGTGGAATGACCTCCTGAAGTGGGCAGAGGCTGAGACGATGGCATGGTATGAAGCAGTCAGTAGGGGAGGAGGAAACGGGACTCCTGGTAGCATGGAGGCAAATAGTAACCGCGATGTCGGGACTTCCCGAGGTCGAATCCAGTGAAGACGATACGTCTGAAAACAATAAAGGAGATAAACCCTAAGCAACAAACCTTAAGGCATTGAAGTAGGAGCTCGAGTTAAGGGGTGGTAGGGGGGAGGACTGTAAAGCATAACATGTGATTGTAAGACAAGATGCGCATTAATGGAAATGTCCTATATGTTGGTTAAGTTTGATGTGTTGTTTAAAATAATAAAAAAATGAAAAAAAATGTATCTAGACTTTCTAGACATTCTACATTGCGACAACAGAGTGAGTGCCATGCCACACATGCTTTCCTAAAGCTTGCTTACTTCTTGTGTACTCTATAGCTCTCGGTTGAGTTAGATTAATAACAGCAACCTTTTAACAATTGGTTAAATGGGAGATCTGTAAACCTGGCACTGGTATGGAAATATTGATTGCTTCTAGAGAAACATTCAATTTGTTCCATATATGTTCTATCATATTTATTTATTTTTTAATTTTATTTATTACATTTTTTACTCGCCCAGACCCTTGGGTATCACAGCAAGGTTGCAGACAGAGAACACAGTGCATAAAATGAAGGAGGCAAAATTAGGTTGGCGATACAGCACAAGACAAATACAGAAAAAGACGAAATAAAACAGAGATCATAGCAGTATTTACATTAGACTAAGGTCAGAGACCAGCTTTCCCGAGTGGAGAGGTGGCTAGGTCATTAATATTGGTTAAATAACCATGTTTTCAGCATCTTTTTAACCCCAAGAGGGTTTCCTGATTTTTGATGTTGAGTGGGAGAGAATTTCAATGTTTTGGTGCGGTATTGGGAACTAGAGCCTCCTGCTCTGGACTTCTTGAACTGCGGTAGTGACAGTAGTGACTGTTTGTTAGATCTTAAAGATCTGGTATCCGTTTTTCTAGATATTGCCTGGTTGAGGTATATGGGAGCATTTTCATGGAGGCATTTGACGTGATGCATAGAGATTTGAAGATAACTCTAGCTTTAATAGGTAACCAATGGTGTTCTATTCTAATTCTAGAAATATGCTCTGATTTTCTTATTCCAAGGGTGGCCCTCAGAGCTTTGTTTTGTATCAGCTGCAATTTATTGAGGTTGGTCGTGGCGGAGCCCAAGAGTAATACATTACAATAGTCGAGTCTTGACAAAATCAGGGCTCTGGCTAATTGAAAGCACTTTGCAGGTGTCAAAAATTGTCGGCTGAGGGAGATACGTTTTGATGTGTAGGAGGTGGAGGACGAGAGTGTGCTGATATGTTTAGTTAAGAATAGGTTAGAGTCTAAGTAGACTCCTACGGTTTTCACATGTTTGAGAACAGGGATGATGGTGCAGTCTATGTTGATAGCGGCGTAATCAGGATGAAGGGCATTTATTTTAGGTTGCTAGCCCACGATAAGAATCTCGGTCTTATCATTAAGGCAAAGACTATTTAGGGCCATCCAATTTTGAATAATGGAGTCCATTTTGTTAATGATAAGTGTGTCTTGGTCATATTTCCCTGATAGTGGGATGAGAATCTGGGTGTCATCTGCAAAACTCGTGTAGATGACACCCATATCGTCCAGGGCTGAGAAAAGGAGCTTAGTGTAAGCATTGTAGAGTGTGGGTGATAGACAAGATCCTTGCAGTACGCCTATGGGGACCGGTATGGGATCGGCAGCTTCTGCCAAGAAGGATTTGATCCACATGGTGGCATTATTGGAAAAATTAAAATCTTTGGCTAGTGTTGCGCAGAGTTTATTTTGGTCAACCAAATCGAATGCTGCCGATAGATCTAGTAAAAGTAGGATGCATAGTTTTCCTGAATCTCTGATGGCGTCCATTTGTATTTTGAGGTCCAGGAGTGCTGTCTCTGTGCTGTGGTTGGGGCGGAAACCAGATTGCCTGGTGCCAAGCAGTTGGTTCTGTTCCAGGTGAGCTTGAACTTGATTGTACGCTATTTTGTCAGGGATTTTCAGTAGGAAGGGTACCGTGGTTATGGGCCTGTAGTTGGTAGGCACAGCGGGGTCAAGGTTGTTTTTTTTAGCAAAGGGGTAACCCATGCTTCCTTGATGCTGGCTGGCACCTTGTTTTTGCCAAATGAGGCATTTATGAATTTGGTTATAACAGGAGTCAGTGTGTGTGCACAGGATTTCACCATTTTGGCCGGGGCGGAATCACCCCTACAGTTGGAAGCTTTAAGCTTGGCTATAGTATTCAGCACTACCTCTTTAGGGACTGGGTTGAACTGAAAGGGGTGTTTGGGATTCTCATTAAGGATGGGTAGGTGGTTATATGGAGCATGTTCTCCCTAAGTTTTTTTTAATCTAAGATTTTGTTTTGTAAAAGGTTAATCTTTGCAGAGATTGTGTCTTGGATGGTGTTACACCACTCTGCTGGAGTTAGTACAGCTTGTACTAGGTAATGGGTTCTCTAGTTCTTTTAGGTTTGCGAAAAGTTCTTTAGAATCGGATGCAGCGTTACTGATCCGGGTATTGAGAGCATTGGCTTTGTAGGTGATGATAGGTTTTTTTTATAAATTCTGTTTGCTTCCTGGTAGGCTAAGTCAGTAGCTGTTGATGGATGTTTCCTATGGGCGTGTTCTAAGGCGCCTTTCGTTCTGCTTACTGCGACAAGATGCTCTCTAAACCAAAAGCGCAATCGTTTTTCCGACCGTTTGGTTTTTGTGGTGAGTGGGGCTACTGTGTTGTGGTGGCCGAGAGGCAGTTATGGTAGTTCTCAGCTAGAGCACTCAGGCTATTGTCGTGGATGGGTAGGGTATTAAATGCTTTAGACAGCAGTGGCTCTATGTTTTCTGGTATGAGTTTGGGGGGAGTTTCTGGTTTCATAGGTGTTGGAGATTTTTGGGGTGGAGGCAAGAGGTTCGTAGGTGTTGATGGTGAGCAGGATGCTATGATGGTCTGACCAGCCAAGTGGGGTTATCGCATTAATGCAAGCATCTGTGTTGATCGCGAGGACCCAATCCAAAATGCGTCCTTTGATATGGGTAGGTGAGTTTACTAGATGAGTAAAGCACATGTCCTTCAATGTGGAGTGAAGTGCTTCGGCTTTATGGTCCTGGCTATCGTTGAATCCTACGTTTAGATCACCCAGGATGAGACATTTAGTTTTAGGTTTAATGTAGGGAGCTAGTAACAAAGGAATGTCAATCTCTGGCTGGTTATTAGAGTTTGGGGCTCTGTAGATGACTAGTAAGTTGATGGTGGTTTTGCCATTTATGGGGAGTTTAGCTAACAGTAGTCCGTAACATGGAATGCCTTCAATTTGGCAAGATCTTAGTTGGAGAGGGGTTCTTGCGATAATTGCCACACCACCTCCATGTGTGTGAGTCCTATCCGTTCTGAGGATAGTGTCGTCTGGTGGGATGGCTACAGTGAGGAGTGGACCCGATGCTTGGTGCAGCCAGGATGCTGTGACAAATAGGATGTCTAATTTAGATTCTATGATAAGGTTGTGTATTTTGGTAGCGTGTGGTCCTAAGGAGCGGGCATTTATGAGAGCGCATTGGATGGTGGAAGGAGGATTTTGTGGGGCTTTTTCTACAGGTTTAATGGCCATAGGTCTGGAATTTGTGCTTAATTTGAGTGTAGTTGTAGACGAGGTTTGTGGAACTCTTGAGAGCGGGGTAGTGGGCATGATAGTTGGTAGAGTGATATGGGACGTGTGATGAATCCCTTGGTGCTGAGTTTGTGTCCTTAGGCGGGACTGTCTAGCTTTTCTTGTGAAGGGTATTGCATGCTTTATGGCTGAATTGCTGGTGCTCAGCATGCCTTTAAGAGGTTGTGTGGTTGAGACCTCAAGAGCGGAGGTCTGTGGGTTGGCATTACATGTGGTGGTTGTACTGACATTAGTATTCGGTGAGAAAGGTGCTAGTGAAGGCAGGAACGGCGTGGGGCAAGGGATGGGATGGTGCTTTTGGCAGGCTGGTCTGGTAAGACCTAATCCGTTGTTAAGTACAATAAAATGGCTCCCAGAGCAGGGAGTATTATGAGGGATGAGGTAAAGCGGGAACATGATGATGGTAAACCAGGCTAACATAGTTAGTATATGGCTAGTTGTTCCCCCCTCAGTAGGCACCATGAGGAGAGGAGGAGGAGATAAGGTGGCGAGAGTGATATTGAAGAGCCATGGTGATAGGATAGAGCCATGGGGGACGCCACAGGTAGAGGGGGTGGTGGAGACGGAGAAAGGGGCCCAGTTGCAGTGATGACCCGGTAATTGCGTTCGCTGGTACTGGAAAAAAAATGATACCGGCGGCGGCCGTGCGTGTTATACCGGTATTGTAATGATCCCCATTGACTTTCTCTGTTCATCCACCCAAACTGATTTTTTAAGAATATAATTTCTTGAATAATTAAAGCAGTTGACGCATTAATGTGATTTAAGGGTTTGCATTAACATTTCATTGTAGAAATACAAGACTGATATCAAAAAGCTGTCAGTACATCTCTATAAAGAAACATTACATCATTTGTTTTCTATGCTTTCAATTCCGAAACCACTTTGCTTCGAAAAGGGAATAAAAGGGAATACAATTAAAACATTTTTTTTTATTATTAGTTCTCATGTCTCAGAATCAGTTACATTTCTGGACGGTCCGACGTGTTGCTTACGGTGGTACACTTTGTGGCATTATGAGGGCACATAGACATTTTGTAACCCACAAATCCTATAGAAGACAACCTTTCATTCTTTGAAACTGCAGTTGTGGCATGATGGTGTGTTATTTGTTTCTTATTACGATGGCCAAACTGCCATCTGCGTTTCACTGCTTTTGTACTGGTGCAGTGCTCTTAACTGTGCTCTTGACATGGTGTGTGCGTCAGAGCACACTGGTGTTTGCTCATCAGTGAGATGATTGTCTCAGTTTAGGAAAAGATTCCATCCAATGGCTCTTGTATGTACCGTCCAGGGATACTGTGACACTGGTAGGTTTGTGATAGGCACCTGTAATTTGGAGAATACAAAGAAGTATTGAGCTCATTGACACCTTGTTTAACTGTCTTTGCTCTGCCCCCTAAATAAACGCCGCCCCATTTCTCAATCTGTACTGGCTCCTTATCTGCGACTGTGTTAATCTACAAACAAACATTGTTTTTTCCCACTTTGCATGCTGCTATGGGAAAACCATGCTACACGTTCCAAAACATCATGACTGGCTTGTGTGGTTACGTATCTTAAACAGCAGCTTTGCCTCTAGCAAAGTTTTATCTAACCTCGAAGCTTATTATATAAAGGCTCTTAGTCAAAGAAATGCAAACTGATCTTCTTGCTCTGTTTGCAGGTTCCATTTTAGGCTCTTTTGTTTCTCTAGCTAGTGATTTTTCAGAAATGAATGAAAGTGAAATAATGTCTTCTTATTATATCCTTGTGCACATTGGGGAGTACCTTGTAAAACATGAGCTTGTTAAGGTAAGTAAGTATGAGTGTATATGTTATACTGACCGTTATCCTTTCTTTTAGTCAATATGGTTCTCTCCCAAAAGCATCCATGAGAACTTTAGAGAGTATGCATTCCACGTAATGCAATAATATGGTGTTAGTCCCCTGTTCCAAGGGCTGGAACGGTGGGGGCGAGGGGAGGTGGAGATAACAGCCCAGCATCCCAAGTTATCGGCCCGAGCAAAGCAAGGGCGGATAGTGAGGGGTCCGGGCCATTACCTCCCATTTCAGCAATTTTAACAGAGGATAAAGGCTATTAGCAACCCGGGTTGCCAAAGCGGTTGTCCGGGGTGCTAAAAAAAGAAATTTCCTTTGTACAACGGGACGCACGTGGCATCCCATTGTACGAAGGAAAATCCTTTTCCAAGATGGCCACCATGGAAAGGGAAGCAGGGCTCCGTGTGGAGCCCCTCTTCACTTTCCATGGCGGCCTGCAGGAGCAGAGGGGAAGGAGCTGCGGCGGGAAGTGCCACCGCTGATGTACGGTAAGGTGGGGGGATGAGAGGGGGAGAACAAATAACAGGATAGAGGGTGGGGGTAAGATGGTGCATGGCCATGGGATCTTGTGGATGACTGCAAAGCCTCTGCCTGTCTTGTTTGGCCGGCCTCTGTGTTGGATGCTCTAGCCATCGGGACAAGGAAGTCTAGGATTTGGGTGGCGGTGGGTGTTAGCCAGGTCTCGGTGACGAACATGGCATCAAGGTTATGTGTAGTGATGTGATCAGTGATGTCTGCTACATGGGTGATAGCTGAGCGGATGTTAGCAAGCATCAACATCTGTGTTGAGGACGCTGAGGCGGTGCTGGTGGGCTTGAACCTGATGTGGGTGTGAGGTTGCTGCATTGTGAGGTTGCTGCATTGTGGAGTCCATGCCTTAGAGGAGGGGCGATGACACTTGTCGGCGCGTGCTTATCTGTTGTCTGAGCAGGGTTTTGGGCTCTGAGGCCTCCCAGTCCTAACGGGTCCAAACAGTAATTGCCCTTCTCTTTGTCTACCCTTTACTTCAGAAGCCCAGGCGAGAGACACCCTTGATCTAAGAGTTAAGTGCAGAAAGAAAGAGGCAAGACTATGAAGGTGGGTGTGGCTTAGGGCATATGACCTAGATCCACTTACACCTGTTCACAATTGCAAAGGAAAAGAGACTAGAGGGCTGCTTAAGTGGAAAAAGGGAAGCAAAACAGAAAGGTACCAACAGTTTAGCAGTGATAGACAGGTGGGCAGGGCTTAGGCTATGTGACCTAGATCCACTTTCACCTGCTCACCAACTACCGTGTCGTGGTATGACCAATATGCTATCCCCTTCACGCTCACACTACCACACAAATTCCTACCACCTGCCACACATCACCCCTCGCCACCACCCAGACAAACCAAACATATTACAGATATAGCTTTAGCAGCACTCATACCAATCCACACCTTCCCACATGCACATCCCTCCATCCTACTCCACACATACAACACTACAACACTATCATCCCAAAGGCACTCAAAAAATGGCACACCTCAAATAAAAAAAAAACACAACAGCCACCACAAACCATTGTCCAACAGTACCCTCCTCTCCATCAAGCAGGGAGCCAGATACCTGGAAAGAACTTGGCAAAACAACCTATGTCCCTCAACCACGACATCCCTCAGACACTGCAGCAACAAATACAAAGCAGCCATATGTAATGCCAAAGCCACCCATTATCTCCAAGAACCACAATCAGCCACCAATCATATCCAGAACTATTTAACATTGTGAAGCCCCTCTCAATACCACCATCCACACCTTCTGCACTCACAACCACTGCAGTATGCAACTCTCTCATGAACTACTTCAACTCCACGATACACAACCCTTAGGACAGCCCTCCCCTTGGCTCTCCCACTCACACCCCCACTCTGAAACATTCCAAGACATGGGACAACTTCCACCCCATTGCCACTTGCACCCTCATTACCAAAACAAAATCTGCACACTTCCTGTAGGATTTATTTATTCATTTATTTATTTATTTATTGTTAATTTGCAATGCGCTCATACACAAGTGTTTCGGGGCACAGCAAGGAAGGAGGGAGTGTGGGGGGAACAGGAAGAAGAAAAGTAGCGATCCTAATAGCCATGCAACATTCAGATTGCCAGCCACCCAAGTGTAGACAGGGGGGGGGGGGCCTGTGAGGGCAAGTGCAGGATGAGGGCTGGGAGGGGCAGTGTCACTAGAGAAATGCAGAGGTAGACTGGCCAGGGGAAGGGGGCTTGATGTCATGTATGACTCTGAAGGAACCAGGCCACCAGTCTCAGGCAGTGGAGACATTAACAGGGAAGGGGGAGGGAGGAGGAGGAGGAGGAGGAGAATATGAAGGTCTTGAGGAGCTTCTACAACTTAAGGAGAACCGGCTCAAGTCTGAGAGGGATAGGGAGGCCATTCTAGAGGGAGGCACCTGCGGAGGAGGATGCATGCCCACATCAAGCTGCATTCAATTGCAACACCACCCTAGCTCTGCTCAACATCATCAGCTACTGTCTCTCACACAGTATTATCTCCACTGCACTCAAAACTGGACAAATCTCAGCACTCAAAAACATCTCTTGACCGACACTCCCTGAAAACTACTGCCCCATTACAATCATACCTTACCTTGCCAGAATCATGGAACGCTTTGTCACTACTCAACTGCAACCACACATCACCAAAAACCTATTCAACTGCTACCAATCTGGGTTTCCACCTCGGCATCGCACTGAAACCACTACTCTTCACATCCTCGAGGACCTCCACAGCATCACAAAGGACACAGAGCACTACTTGTACCCCTCGAACCTCTCTAAAGCCTTCAACGCCATCAACCACTCCATTCTACTAGACATCCTAGACCACAACATGAGTCTCTCTGGCACAGTACCCGACTGGTTCACAACATTTCTCACTGACGGGACTCACTGTGTCCCCTTATCGATCAGACCCCACCCCTGTTAAATATGGGGTCCCATAAGGCTCCTCCGTATCTCCACTCCTCTTCAACCTATATGTTGAATCCCCTGGACAGAACCTTAGCAAACACAGAATCCATTTCCACCAATACGCAGATGCCACACAAATACACATCCACATTTCACCCCCTTCACAATTCCACACCCTCAAAACCTGTCTCTCCACCATCTCCAACTGAATGGCCACCCACTTCCTCAAGCACAACCCTTCCAAAACAGAATACCTCTTCATCTGCCCACAAAAGCACAAACCTAACCTCACACTCTGGATCCAAAAACTCACCATAGACAACCCACACATATACCTCTCAACACCTGTGAAATCCCTCGGCTTCATCATTGATCCCCACCTTTCCTTCACACATCACATAGCCACTGTCACCAAAACATGCAATCTACAACTACACCTACTATGCAAAATCATACACATCCTACCTCCTGAAGACATTCGCACCGCAATCCAAGCACTGGTTCTCTCTAAGCTGGACTATGGAAGTGCTCTCCTCACTGGACTCTCGAACAGCACCCTTGCAAGCCATATAAAACACAGCAGCCATACTCATCCACCACCTACCCCTAACATTCACACATCGCCCCCAGTCGTACCTAGCTCCACTGGCTTTCCATATCCCAGAAAATAGTGGCTTAGAAAATGGTTCTATGTTCATTCTTCGCCCGTTTCTTTTTCGTGGCAATTTTTTCTGACAAATGTTTGCCGAAACAAATCTACTTTTTTTTTGTTTGGTGTTGTCTCCCCCAATTCTCCTCCCCTATTATTTATCCCTATACACCATCCCACTCTAGCCCTTATATGCCCTTCCCTTCCAGCCCCCATATTTCTTGATGTTTTTTTCAGAAATTATTTTTCTGCAAAAAGTGCTGCAGAAAAAAGCGGGCGATGAATGAACGTTGTAGCAAAAAAATCTGTATTGTATTCAAAGCCATCCACCACAAAACTCCATCTTCATGATAAACTCAAACCCATCACATACACCAACACTAGAGAAGCCAACCAGCACCGTCTACACATTCCACTCTGCAAAGTCACATGTACACAAAAATAAGCATTTACCCACTGGGCACCCAGGGCACGGAACACACACACACTGCATCCTCCATCACCACTTATAACCCTGACCTCCTCCACTGCTATCACTTGTCTATCCTAATCCTCCTATCCTTTCCTGAATCCATTTTGTAACTTCTTTTTTCAACTCCCACCTTTTTAAACTTTGAATGATGTAAGGCGCTCCAAGACTCTGTGGGTAGGGCCAGCGCTAAACACAAATTTAAAAAAAATGGGAGGAGAATGAGAAGCTGGAGAGGTGGGAAATTGTTTGAAGATAGAGGGTAGCATAAGGCAGGAGGGCTGTGAACGAGGGTGCATATCTCAGAGATGTATGGTTGTTGCAGATAATTCCATAGAATAAAAGTAGTAGGTTTTTAAAACCTAGGTGTGCTCATGTATGGCAGCCTCCATAGCTGGCACGGCTTATTAGGGAATTTAAGTATTAAAGGAGGCCCATTGTAAATAGGGACAGTGTATTCTGATGTCAGTTAAAATTGTATGGCCCTGTCATTAACGATACAACAGCCATTATATAATTTACTAGCAAGTGTACCTGTGCTGCACTGTAATTCCTAGGGCTAAAAGTGTGTAAGCTTGAAGTGCCATACACACACGTGTACGGCTGAAGCATGTAAGCTTCATGCTTTTAAGATGACATACTTTCATCAACTTCCGTGGGGAATGAAGTTCCTCCAAGTATCATGAGAGATTTGCCACGATGTGACGGACAACGTCATTGCAGACCCTACTGAAGAGACATGCACCGTTTCCTGTCACCTGCATTACTACAAAAGCACCATTTTGTGTCAACCGCATGACTTCAAAGTGAGTGCCTCTAATGCCGGCTAGAATGCTCATAGTCTGGAAAGTTTAGGAACAATTAACTGCTGATGTTTTCATGAACTGCTGAACTTTAGGAACAATGAACATAGAACTACGATAGAACTACGGGGCAAAGAGCCAAATGGAATGGGATAAGCATTGCAGGCCGCTTAAAAAACAAATCAGAAAAAGGGTTATTTTAGATGTGTTACATTGTCTACACCATGATAACTACCCACATTCCAAATTTCAGGTTTGTAGCATGTTGGGAGGTATGCTAAAAAATTTGAACACACATACCCAAGCATTGCAGATCGCTTTAAATAAATATTTTAGAAATTTATATTTTATATTTTTTACATTATCTACACCATGGAATCAACCCACATGCCAAATTTCAGGTTTGTAGCATGTTGGAAAGTATGATGAACATTTTGAACGAAGACACGCACGCACGCACACCCATTTTATATATGTATAGAGATATAGATTAAGGAGATTATGGAAAACCCTACTATATACATATATATAGAGAGAGAGAGAGAGAGAGAGAGAGAGAGAGAGAGAGAGAGAGAGAGAGAGAGAGAGAACCAGAGGAGAAGGGACGGACCGCACTCTCCGTGGACCCAGAGAGGTCCTGCAATCCCGGATGGGAAGAGAACCCAAAAATATATGATGCTCACACGGTAGGAATAGGAAGTTTTTAATGGTAAAAAAAACTGCACAATTGTACAGAGCAAAAAGGCTGGGGAAACAGCAAGACAAACAGAGGCAGGACGCCTGGTTCACGGCCCACCTACAACGCGTTTCACGCTCAACTGAGCGCTTGATCACGTATATATATAAAAAAAATGATGGGGGACTTTTAATGTGGTGCAGGATGTTAAACCTGATGGGTCACATCAAGACACTGATTGGGGTTAGTCAGAAATAGTAACATATGCAAAGCTCTTCAAGGTTAAATAGTAGATTTAAAACCAGAGGCTCTGTGACATGATTTACATTCCTGTGCACCAGAGTAAACATATTATTGGCAACCGTGTCCATCTGGATCTATCATCTGCAGAGATAACATTCCAATAAGCTAACATGGAGAACCCCATGTGTTCAAGACACTGCCGAGTAAAAACAGAAATCCAGATACACCCAAAATATATAACTTAAAGAAAAGGGGGGACTATCATTTAATAGTTAAATCCTCTGGTTTTGAAAAAGCAAATGAATTCACCCAGAGCTTTGCATAAAGAATGAGCAGGCACAGAGCTAGCAGTGGTGTGGGGTGTGTTAGTCAATGGGGGAGGTCATATCATTTACAACACATTATAGAAAAACAAAGCTTTTGTCATTAGCGGGTTTTTACAAAGAAAGGACATGAATGCAGTGTGGCTAGAAATAACACTGTAGAGGAACTGCAGTTGCTAGACAGGACGCTGGAAGATATTTAGCCGTCGCATTTATCAGAAGAAATTGTTAATAAAAGAACGATAGCAGAGAGATATTATGAGGAGCGCAACAGAACTAGAAAATTGTCACCCTGGAGTCTAAAGTAACAAGGCCCTGAAACCTTATTACATCCATTGAAAGCCGCATGACAGTGTTCAATGGTAGACCTTTTGTAAAAAGCCCAACTATTTCTCCAATTTTATGATGATCTCTTTTTTGAAAAAGAAAAAATAATCTCTTTGGAATTAAGCAATTTACACTTTGTGTTTCTCACGAAAGTCCTGCGCTGGTTATTGGACATCAAGAAGTTTTACTTCAGAAATGAGGTAAGAAGACCTATCTTTAAACACATTCTTAATCAATCAACCCTGGCCTCACAGCAGTGTTTTCTTTAAATGGACCAAATTATCAAATCAAATAAAGCAGGCAAGAATATCTGCAGCATCCTTTCAGCTGACACGTGTTACAATCTTCTGGAAGCCAAACAACGATCCTAGAAAATAAGGATTGTATGGAGCTGTCCACATCAAGTATGCTTTATTCTAAGAAGCTGTTTGTACAGGACTACGAGTTATATGGCAGAAATATTAGAAGTTGCAATACCCCAGCAAATTCATTCCATTAGCAGTCACAACACGACATCGAAAAAGGGCTCAGTTTGTTCAGCTGAAACTTACATGGGAAGTAATGTGATGAATTAAGTGTCTTTCCTAAATAATAAGGCAATTGGAAAAATGCCATGCAGAATTACTTATTAATTACAACTCTGTTGCTTTAGTTCAGGTTGCCCAGGACACCCAAAAGAGCTGTCCCATCTCGCCTTTAATCTTTCAATATATATTTCGCAATTACTATTTGGGCTGATAACAAAAATAGAAAGATGGGATGGTCACGAGGAACAGCACCCATAAAATGAAATGCTGATGACATAGACTTCTTGCCAAATCCTAAATTCCAGACCATTTTAACACATGAATTAGATGCTATTGATCAGCGCTCCACGGTTGGAGGCGAACGCCTTACAAAATATAAGGGGATAAGTATGAACAGGCTGCAAAGCGGTGGTTATGAGAGCGAAAGGAATTTTTATGCTTAAGGTAATGGGGTCCAAATGTATGTAATAATGCGGTTGGAGAATGTGGTGGTTTGGCTCCACAGCAAGAAAGTCTTGGGGAGTAATATTAAGAACTTTGGAAGAAGAAAAGAATATCGACTGTGAGCAATGTAATATCGTCCAATGGGTGGAATAGGTGCATGGCAGAGGTACATGTATGAAAATATTGGCCAGGTGCAGGCAGGGCCTAGAATAAAGGACAAAAGCAGCCAAGTTATGGGAGGAAACCACGGGTGTGCATATATATATGTCTGCAAAAGGAAGACTTGACAGTTTACATGGAATTCGAGGGTCTCACAAATAAAAGGCACGCAACGTATAATTAGGAATGGTTGGGATTTGGATTGCAAACAATGGGGGCAAAGTGTTGATGCAGAAGACACCATACTGCAGGTATGCCCATGGCACCTGCCAAATGGACATTGCTGGCAATCTCAGCAATAGAGAGTGTCAACAAAGGGGTCATGATGACAATGGAATCACTAGAGAAAGACATAGTTGGGGGGGGACTGTGGGGGTGGGAGTGTTAACCGTGGAAGGCATTGCCACAGACTCCACATTTTACATTGGCACACTAGATCGTTCTTTTGTCGTTATAGCATCTGATCTATGGAGCCAGCTCGTCTGGAACTCAGGCTTATCTCTGAGTTACCGACTTTTAAGAAGAGGCCTAAGACAACAGTTTCGATATCTGGGCGTCCAGATTACAAGAAATCTCAACGACTATACATTCGATAACCTGCAAACTATTACGGAACGATTTACAAGAGATGTGCAACATTGGAAGTCTCTACCCCTGACCCTCTTGGGGCGAGCTGCACTGTTCAAAATGTTAACACTTCCCCGCTACTTGTACGTGCTACAGAATGCTCCACTGCACATACCAACCAAGACGTTCCAGGAGATAGATCGTGTACTTAGGCAACTCCTGTGGGGTGGCGGACACCCGAGAATAGCGCTTCGAACTCTACAAAGGTCAATATGGGAAGGAGGTATCGGTCTACCGAGGCTACAGACATACTACTGGGCCCGTCAGATGGCGGTGATAAACAACGCTCTACACGCCGATTCAACACTAGCACATGTGAGAGCGTCACCCCCCCATGGAATTATATGCTGCAACACCTAGAGCATCTCCTCGTGACATGACCTTGCACACGCCACGTATCTGGGCAGAGTCACACACCTTTATAGGCTGGGGAGACAAAATCACTCCACTACAACGGCTGTGGAACAACAGGAACCTCCCCGAGGTGATCAAACTGCCGAAATGGCCGGTGTGGATGAGACACGGTATAGAAAAAGTGAAGGACATTTTAACAGATGGATCCATTAGACCTTTGATGAACTAATTTCGACCTTTGACCTCCCGGGGGCAGAAAGATATCACTATACACTGCTCCGACACACCCTGCAACAACACCTCCCTGCTCTCTCTGACATGGCAGACTCTACCCCACTGGAATGGAACATAGTGGTAGACCAGGTTCCAACTAAAATCACCACTGTCATGTACAGTGTTATCACCTCCTTCGCCACACCGGAACTGGAACGATTGAAATCGAAATGGGAAGCTGAAGTGGGAGAAATTATGTCAGAAGACTGGGTCCAAATCCTGATGTACCCCAGTGAAGTCACCATATCAGCCAGACTACGCCTAGTACAACTGAAGATATTGCACAGGATCTATTACCCAAGGGTAGCCCTGTACCAATGGGGCAAAATAGCTGAACCCAACTGTCTGCGCTGCCGGGAGGAGGAAGGAACCTTCTTTCAGATACTGTGGGAATGCCCAGTAATCAGTCACTACTGGCAGCAATGCTGCGATATGTTATCAAGAGTCCTGAACCAGACGATCCCCAGGGATCCCAAACTGTTGTTACTGGGAGTGGACAGTGAGATTGATCTGTTAAAATACGAAAAGCTCTGCCTCATGACCACAACAGCGATAATCAAAAGAAACATAGCACGCCTACGGGGAGCAGCGGAACCGCCACAGGTGAATCAGTGGATTACAGATGTAGAAATTTGCATCGCAATAGAAAGGAGGGTTTACAGAGCCAGAGGTTGCCCAGAAAAAGCAGATAGGGTATGGCAGCGCTGGGAAGACGCGATGTGAACTACTGAACTTCTAATATCATAACATCATAGACTAAGGGTTGTGAACAATGCTGCGGGAAACCTACTATTGTACCAAACACTATTACGCTATGTATTCAATGTTACATAAAAGCATAAAGTATGTGTTCCATATGAGTGCTTTTCCCATCCAACGTTATTTTTATTTCTATTATTATTATTATTATTGTTGTTGTTTAAATGCTGGCCCCAGAAGGCCCAGTGGTTGTATGTTATAAATCCAATAAAATGTGTTATTAAAAAAAAAAAAAGAAGAGGCCTAAGACATTGCTCTTCTGTTGATAGTGTTTTTCTTAATTTTGGGTATTGTTATGTTTTTGGCATCCGACTGCCTCGCTCTGATTTGACTTTGTATTTATTTGTTATCAGTTATTCTGTGCCTTGGTGCTTCCTTGTGGTTTTCAGCGCTCTACAAATAAATGTGCCTTCCATTGGGAAATTGGCAATAAGAGAAGACTTGGGGTATGAGATCAAAAGACAGGGGCGGCTCATCCATAATGGGCGAGGAGGCATGGGGGCGTCGACCCAACGGGTCTTGACCCCCTCTCGCCCATTACGGACGAGCTAGCCTAGTGAAATACTGAGTGCTCCATCAGCTGCTTTTTTCAGCTGAGGGATCACTCTGAACTGTCAGTGGGGAACACTATTTCCCTTTGACAGTTATAGTTAGTTCCCCAGCCGTGCAAGGTCAATGTTATGCTATGGGAATTTCTGTAAGCGCACGTACACCCGAAGGCATCTTAGCGCTGAGGAGGCAAGGCGAAAGCCAGAGCGCAGCTAGAAAAGGAGGGTTTTCAAGCCTCAGCGAAAGGCGAGGTGATCAGAGATGTCACGCAAAGGAATAAAAGGTTGTTCCACGATCTTGCAGCAGCAACTGAGAAAGCATGGCCACTCTTACGGGCCAGCTTAAACCGAAGTACGGCCACCCGCCGGGTGGTTTGAGAGCGAAGGGTACGAGTGGGTTGGTAGGGAGTGAATTTTCTTTGCAGATATTCTGCTCCGGTTCCATGAAAGGCCCGGTGTACTATACACATGGACTTGAAAAAGATGCGCTGAGCAACAGGGAGCCAGTGTAGTTGTCTCAGTACGGGAGTCATATGGGCTCCAAAAGGCGGGCGGATGATAGAGCAGGCTGCAGCATTTTGAAGTAGCTGCAGGCGCCCAATTAGGTAAGCAGGATGGGCCAGATAAAGTGAGTTGCAGTAGTCGAAGACACTGAGGACCAGAGCTCCCACCACTGGTGCCTGACTAGCAATGGAAATGAAAGGAATCACTTTCCGGAGAACCCTAAGTTTAAAATGACCCGATTTTCAAACTGCTCTGACCTGCTCATCCATGGTCAGAGTGGCAGAGAAGCGTACTCCCAGGTTCCTAACTGATAGGACGGATATAGGGAGAGGGTCCAGTGATGGGGGCCAAAAATCGGTCTCCAAAACACATGAGGGGTAGAAGTACCCACAACCAAGACTTCAGTTTTAGTGCCGTTTAGCTTGACCCAGTTCAGCGTCATCCATATTCCCAGTTTTTCCAGGCAGTTTTTTAGCCTGTTAGCTGTTTCAGTTTTTGTTAGGTCCAGATGGACCAGTATCTGGGTATCATCGGCGTATGAGTAGAAGCGGAACCCATGAGATTCAATAAGAAACATTAGATATCTTATGTAGATATTGAACAAAATAGGGGAGAGTGCCGAGCCCTGAGGGACACCACAGGAGATAGAGACGGGGACAGAGCAAAAAGGAGGAAGCGAGACTGACTGAGAGCGACTAGTGAGAAAAGCTATGAACCAATTAAGGATTTGGCCAGAGATTCCAACTTCAGAGAGCCAGGAGATTAGAAAAGAGTGATCGACAGAGTCGAACGCAGCTGACAAATCTAAAAGCAAGACTGCACCGACACCACCCTGATCAACAAGACGCATAAGATCATCCATCACCGAGTTAAGAACGAATTCAGTACCTCTGCCAGGCCGAAAAGCCAGATTGAAATGAATCAAGGAACTGTGTGGATTCCAGAAATGTGGATAGCAGTGGAGATACTAGTGCCTCCAAAACCTTCATCAGGAATGGCAGGAGTGAGATAGGGCGATAATTGGCCATCACTTCAGGTTCCAAAGAAGGCTGCTTGAGCAAAGGGATCACTATGGCATGTTTAAGTGAGTACAGGATCACTCCCGTAGTGAAAGAGTTATTAACTGCTGACGTGATGTGATTAATCAGATCCGCAGGAGAGCGAGTGGTATGGCGACTGTAGGGGATGCAGATTTAAGATTTTGGATTGTAGATAGAACTTCTGTATTAGAGAAAAGGGGGAAAGATGAGCAGTACCCTCTCGTAGAAGGGGGTATTGGAAAAACTGGGGCGTCAGTAATTGCTACAGCCTCAGTCTTGATATTATCTCGAATGGTGGTTATTTTAGAGAGAAAGAAAGTGGGAATGGAGTCACAGAGCTCTTGGGAAGGAGGAACTGCATCTTGTGCTAATTTTGGTGTAGAGAGGGATTGCACCAGGTCAAATAAAGCCTTAGGTTTGTTAATAGCCTCCTCTATAGTTTGAGCAAAGTAGGCTCTTTTAGCATTTACCACTTCTTTATGGTAGGCAGCCAGTGTGTTCCTGTAAAGGGTTTTTGAATTGTGAAAGTAGCTACGATACCACTTTCTTTCTGTCTGCCTACACTGGAGTTTACTGTCCTTGAGCTTTGGCGAGAACCAGGGCTCTGGTGGTCAACTGCGCTGTTTACATAGTTGATAAGGTGCCAGTGCATCCGCGGTAGCAGTAAAGGCAGCCTGTAATGTGGCAAGGGAGCAACTACCCGCAGTGTTGCAGTGGGATTGTAGCAGGTTGATGATTTTAGATTTAGGGACAGCTTTCCAGCTGTGCCTATGAACCGCAGACTTCGTGGCAGCAACAGCAGGAGCTTTTAACAGAATGGAAAAGGGCACCAGAAAGTTGTCATAGGAATATGAGTGACACAGTCAACATAGGAGAAAGGAGCAAAGATTTGGTCCAAAATACTACCAACCTTGTGGGTGGGAACATGAACCCCTTGTAGGAGGCTGAGGTGAGCCATCAACAGGGTGAAATTGGCAACCAATTTTGCACTAGTGGGATTGATGGACAGATTGAAGTCTCCCATGGTAATCAAATCAGGATATTTAGTTTGAAGTTCTGTCACAAATGCTTGCAATTCAGTATAAAATATATTATCAGCCCTAGGGGGTCGATAGACCAGCAAAACTGTAAGAGTGCATGTAGATGAAATTGAGATACGGGTCAGAATGCAGTCCATTTTAAGGGAGCGCTTAGGGACCGTACTGATGACTTTATGACTTTATACTTGGTCTTATAGATCAAAACAACTCCCCCACCCCCAGGATGGAGGGAGGCGCCATCCTCATGGGCTAGAGAGTAGTTTTCTGGGAGAGATGGAACAATCATCGGGCCAGATGTCTCTCTGAGCCAGGTTTCAGTAAGGAAAAAGAGATCAAGGCCTTTGCCGGACAGGAGATCATAATCGTCCATATGGTGAGCAACTAGTGAGCGTGCATTGAGTAGAGTGCACTGTAATGCAGCTGAAGGTGCTTCTTGCCTGATGATCGGGACTTTCACAAAGCCCATGGGCCATTTCGTGTTCGCTGGAGCATGGGATCCAGCCCACTATATCGGGTGGTCCCAAAAAGTGCAGTCCCTCTTGCTCCCTCCACGCACGGACAGGCACAGACAGGCTTGCCTTAAGCACGCCTTCGGTGCTGTCCGGCGTGCCCACTGCGCCCGTCCGCTGCGCTGACAGTGTGTGTGGCACATAAATGCCGGAACGTGGAGGGAAGGGAGGCTAAGCCCGCCCCCTCGACAGTCAAAAGAAGAGGCATGCACAACGGAGCCGCGTCCTAGAAAGAAACTCAACGGAGTCAATTTGCAGTAAAACACAGTGACCCGTAATGCACAATAACATAGTTCAAGACTATGGGTTGTTTGCAGCAATATTACAATGAGCCATGCAAGGGTGGGGGCATTTTGCTTCCCCAGCCTTGCATGGCTCATTGGAACTGCTGGCTGGCGAACTGCATGTCTGTATGCTCCTGTGCCTCCTCGCACATATAAATTGAGCCGGCTGAAGTGTGGCGTCTGCTCACCCATGCTCAGACCCTGCATGCATGTGCAGGAACCAGGAAGCTTGCTGATTCCTGCACATGCTAGCAGGGGCTGGAGCGCTGGACAGGAAACTTCAGGACCCGCGGCAGAAGATCATTTTGTTTATGTTCATATATTTTTTTATTTAAATTATGTACATTGATGCGTGCATGCTTGTGTTGTTAGGTGAATGTATGATGATGGATGCTGGTGTGAATGAAAGAGTGCTTGCTGTGTGTATGCTGTGTAAATGTGAGTGTTTGTAGGTGCATTTATTTATTATTTGAATATGTGTATAGATGCGTGTATGCTTGTGTTATGAGTGAGTGCATTGTGATGGGTGCTTGTGGGAATGTTATGTTAATGTATGTGGGTATACCAGCACAAAAACACACACACACACACACTTTGTGTGCATTTGTGCTGGTCTGTGGAACTGATTTTGGCGAGTGGGGGGGTGGAGGTTTGTCCAACAAAGGCATTTTAAAAATGCCTTTGTTGCGCAATCCCCCTCCCCACTGGCCAAAATAAGCTCTCCTTCTGATGCACTATGATTGTAAATGTGGGATCAGTCCCTGTTGGTGCGCTAGTGACCACTCTCGATTAGTTCCAAAACCAGCCTATAAAATTAGTTCCGATTATCCTGGCAGCAAAACAAATACTACCCCCCTCAAACTTCCCACAAAGTTTGTATATAACATTGAAAATTAAGAATCAAGCTTCGGGGGAGTGTCTTGCGCTCTAGGTCAGTCCTTTCAATGCGAAGAATATTTCAAACATACGTGGCATATGTCCCAATCATGTGAGATTTTGAATGTTGTTTATTTTCCAAGAGAACAACAGCCGACACGTGTTTCGACCCCTTCTGATGCACTGTAGGGCCGAGGGGACAGGGATGTTTTTTTTTTCTTTCACAGATATCCAGTAAAAAATACCATACCTGCCCCATATTTTTGGTGCTGTGGGGCCCAGGGTACACGGATGGCATTTATTTACTGGACCTCTATAATATCCAGTAAAAAAAATACCACTCATTCATTATGTGCGTGTGAAGCACTGGGGCCCAGGGGGCAGGCATGGCATTTTGTACTGGGTATGCCCAGTAAAGAATGCCGGCCCGGTCTGCTGGGATTCCTAGCACCTCACATGCAATGTCATGCCTGACCCCTAAGCCCCCCAACACCTTGCATTTATACATAATTGATTATCTGTGCATGTGAGGTGCTGGAGAGAAATGGGGGAAGGAATGTCATTTATTAAGGGCATCTGATAGATGTCCAGTCAAAAATACCATGACTGGGCCCCCCCAACACCTCCGATGCACACAATTAATTTGTGCCTGTGAGGCGGTCAGCCTCAGCGGCAGGCATGGCAGTTTTTACTGGGAATCTATGCCCACTAAATAATGCCATGGCTGTACCCTGGGATCCACGCTCCAGAGACACATCTGCCTACTGGGCCCCCCAGCACCTCACAATCACATTAATCATTAATGTGATTCTGTCTGAGTGCAAGGCTTTGGCGCACTATGGAGTAGGCATGGCATTTTCTACTCGGCATGGTTGATAAAGCAAGCATGATCCATGTTATTCTGTAGCTAGGCTGGCATTTTAATGCAGCCAGTCTAGCCATTTCTGATTGTGGTATGATATTTTATATTAGGCAGCTTTGATAAAGCAAGCATGATCAGTGGTATTATTCTTTCTGTGGCATGACATTTTGAATTGGGTATCTTTGATAAAGCAAGCATGATGAGAGTTAATATGTAGCTAGATTGGAATTTCCATTCTGCCAGTCTAGTCATTTTTTATTGTTGTATGACGTTTTGTATTGGGCTTCTTTGGTAAAGCAATCATGATAAGTGTTATTAGGAAACAAGACAGGCCCTTCTATGCAACCAGTCTATTCATTTTTTATTGCAGTACGATATTTTGTATTGGGTATCTTTGATAAAGCAAGCATGATAAGTGTTATTATGTAGCCCGATTTGCATTTTAGTGTAGTCAGTTTGGACATGTTTCATACTTTGGTATGCATGTTTAAAGGTAAAGCCAACTGGAGTATCTTCTTACGTGGGGATACTGCCATGTATTGGCAGAACAAACATGGACCTGTTTTCTTATAGTATAATTACTGGCATAATGTGCAAAGCAAACATGAGTATGTTCTCATATGGGAATGCTAGGGTATAATGATGCAGTCAGCATGGAAATGTATCAACACAGCCAGTGTGAACATGTGTTATACTGGCACATATCGTGTGAAAAGGCATCATGAAAATGTGTTGAAAAAATGCTCATGTGCGTTGTTAGTGACTTGCATCGGTTGGATCTTTTCATGAGTTACCCTACAACACCAATTGTAAACTGTTTGGCTTTTTACACAATATTTCCAAAAATCATGCTGCAAAATGCACCATTTTAACCCATTATTTAAAAATTAATTCTCAGGTGGAGAAACCCCCCAAACCCACCTTCATTGGTGTGGGCTCCCTCGCTACACTCGGTCGCTGTTGCATATCTGGGGCACATATTTACGCCCCTCCAGTAAAATATTTCACCAGCCTCCACTGTCAAAATAATGAATACCACTTGACAGCCCTTTCCCTTCCCCACAGGGATAAGAGGTGAAGCAAGAGAACACAGTACGAGCAAGGCAGTCCACACAACAAGACAGCTATCCAGGTCCGGCAGTTCAATAGGAAGAGAAAGTCAGTGAATATCGAGAGGCTGACAAAGAGAGACACAACCTTGCCCTTTCTGACACAGACCCACGAAACCTCTGGCGAGGGAATCGTAAGACCGATGACAATAGCACAAGTGGGCTGCAACAGCTGTCAACTGTACACGGGAGTGTCACGGTTGATCAGCGGGAGCGAGGGAAACTCCTGCTACCGGCCTTGACTCCAGCGAAGAAGGAAGACAAGCGATTTATCACAGCCGGTGAGTCAAGGGGAGAGCCGATAAGAACTGGGCTGTGGTGATTGAAAGTCACAAAATGTGTCAAAATTAACTAAGTTTAAAAGAACTGTAAAAGTGTTGAGGGGAGACCAGCTGCAGAGGGAATCGGCACCACATGGGTGGTAACTCAAAAGACTCTGGTCAATCCCTGTGTGAATGAAAACTACAGAAACCAGAAGGCCATAGGAGAGCCGCCAAATTAGGTCAAAGTGGTCATACAGGAGGTCAAGCTAAATCCCTATACAGTCGCAAGTCTTTGATCTACGAACTTGAGAAAGCAAGGAAAGTGAATCCCGCAAACGAATGTGAATGTGAAGTTGGCAAGTGTTAACCTGGAAGAGGGGTGCTGACAAAAAGGGGGCAAGGTCTAAAGCCCCAAGAAACAGTGTGTTGACAAAGGTGAACCCAGCAGAGCGATGTCCACTGGAACTGTTCAAAAAGACATATAGATTTGGGAACAAAAGAAAGCCATAGTGAACCCAGAGAAGGGAGGCTAAAAGTAAAGAGGGGTCCGCGCCCGGAAGAGGGGGACCCACGGGTGAAGCATCCTCACCGAACGTGAAACCAAGAAATGAACTTTCATTTTTGTTGAAGGAACTTTTATTTCTTATTTACGTCAGGCCCACGAAGGCAAGAGATTTTCAAGAGAAACGAGATTTGGCCAACGAGGCTCCTGTTAAGTTGGAACGGAACTCTCGACTCGTGCTAGGGAAGCTCGAGTGTGTACTGTACTCCAAGATCCCATCTTACTGCATGCTCAAAATGTGAGGAAGGGAGATCCAGGCTACCGCATCCTGACATATTATTTAAGAACACTTCTTTCTTTTCTTGAAAACCTTCCCACACTCTTTTTGTATCAGTTGTAAGGTTTGGCAATAGGTTTCTTAGTATAGGCCCTTTTTATTTTGACACAAGGCCACAAGGACTGCCTTATTTTCATTTAATGGTCGACGCATGCTCCCATCTTAGATTTAGGTTTAGATTAGGCGTTTTTCCAACCTGCATACAGTTTAATTAACACCCTTGAACTGTGATCACTTATATCTGTTTTAACTGTTGTCACCATGAGTTCCTCACAGATGGTGTCAGAGTGAGATGTGACCCAATTGAAACAAATTGGGGAACCCTACAATCTCGGAAACTTAGTCAGAGATCCTCTAACCCTTCTGTCGCCACCAGGAATCAATAGGGTTTGATATCTGTAGCAGTAGGGAAGCTATTATACCCCTGGAAAAAGAGGAATGATTCCTACAGACTTGGGGCCTCATTCCGAGTCGGGCGGTAAAGGTTTACCAGCACCGGTAAGGATGCCGGTGCCGGTAAACCCTTACCACCCTATTACGAGGTCCCTTAGCGGGACCCGCAAAGGACGTGTGGTCTGACCCGCTATTTGCGGGTCCGTAATTAGCACCTTCCCCATTCTCATGGAGCCCTATGGAGGCTCAAATGGGAATAGGGAGTGGTTTACTGAATGGGGACTTACCGGGTCCTCCAAGGTTGGAATGACCTGGTAAGTCCCCATTCAGCCAGACCTGACCCGGGTTTGGAGGCAGCCATGGTGCTAATAGCACCATGGCTACCTCCAAACTCGGAATGACCCCCTTGGTCTTGATAACCCCTCCAGGTGCTATATAAGATTAGCCCCAAAATCTGGCTTAGCATGGAAGTTCGGGATAGATGACTTAACAAGCGTTATTGACTTCGACTTCCGGGGAGACATGAAGGTTCTCTTAAAAATCATGGCAAAGTCCCTTTTGAGGTACGCCAGGGAGACCAAATAGCGCAAGGATTTCTGGAAAGGGCTCTGTTCCCTAAATTTAAAGAAAGTGAACCAGATAAAACAGAAAGAGGTAATTTAGGCTTGGGGAAGCTGATAAATCTCTTAACACCGAAGATAAGAAGGGAGAAGAACCCACCATTTATCCCGACCTAGCCTTTGCCCAGCGAAATGATCCAGCCCTAGCTGAAGCATTCTTACAAGCAATTCCGGAAGAGAAAGGCATAGAGATGGGAAGTTCTTTTTGTTCTTAAAACTTGGGTTACTTTACCGAAGAGAAACCTCCACAGAAGGCTTTATAAAATCCCAACTGGTAATACCAAAAACCACCGAAAGGTTGTGCTAGAGATTGCACATTCCCATCTCACAGGAGGGCATTTGGGACATGTTAAAACCCAGGCGCATATTAGTGGAAAGTTTTACTGCCAGGTATCCACACCGATATAAAATCTTTCATACAAACCCGCAAAATATGTCAGAAGACCAGCACCTACAGCACAGTGCATGCCCCTCTGAACCCGTCCCCTTTTCTAGATTTGGTATGGACATAATAGGACCTCTAGAACCATCTAAATTGGGCAACAGGTATGTCCTGGTGATCGTAGATTATGCAACCCGATATCCCATGGCATTCCCAATGTGAAATAATACCACTCAGCAGATCCTAAAGCATCTTCTAGCGTATTTCTCTAGGGTCAGTTTTCCCAAAGAAATATTAACCGACCAAGGTTTGAATTTTATGAGTAAGCTTATGGCTGAAGTCAAAGAGCTACTCTACATCACCACCTTGTGATCTTCTGTGTACCATCCTCAAACCGATGGTCTAGTAGAAAGATTCAATAAGACCTTGAAACAAATTGTACGGAAACTGGTAGACAAAGACGGGAAGGACTGGGATCGAATGATGCCATGTGCCCTATTTGCAGTGAGAAAACCCCCGCAAGTTTCCACAGGTTTCACTCCCTTTGAGCTACTCTATGGAAGAGAACCAAGAGATGTCCTGGACATGCTCTAGGAAACCTGGTAAGAAGGAGAGGAGGCTCCAATTCCCATATCACAAACAGCCACTAGAATGCGAGAACACATGTAGTTAGTTCGGGACTTAGTTTGTGCTCATGTGGGAAAGGCCCAGAGCCAACAAAAGGGGGCAATTATGATAAAAAAGTCAATTTAAGATATTATTCTATTGGAAAGAAAGCACCAGTCCTTTTACCCACCTCAGAGAACAAACTAGTTTCCAAGTGGCACAGACCTTACGAGGTGATATAACGAACGAGGACGCGCATGTATAAAATAACCCAACCAGACCAAAAACAAAAAGTCCACTTATATCAGATCAACCTCTTAAAAGAGTGGAAGGAGAACCCGTCAGCCACCCATGCCAAAATACTAGCCTGCCTGGTTCCCGAAGATATAGATAACATTGACTTAATTCCTTCTGAGTTATCTATCCAACAACGAGAATATCTAAAAGACGTAGTGGTCTCATTCCCTGATGTATTCTCAGAAAAAGCAGGAAGAGTAAAAGGTACATAATATTATATTTGAACCCCTACTGGCAACGTAGTGCATTTAAAACCCTATCGTCTACCCATGGTACGAAAATAGATAGTGATCAAGGAAGTCAACAAGATGATGAAGACTTATATCATTGAGCCCTCCTCAAGTCTATGGTCCTCTCCTATCGTGTTGATCACTAAACCTGACCATTCCCAGAGATTCTGCATAGACCTCCGTCAAGTAAATGACATATCAGACTTCGATGCCTATCCCATGTCACACATCAATGACCTAATTGATAAACTCGGGAGAGCCACCTTTCTATCCACCCTAGATTTAACAAAGGGGTACGGACGAGTTCCTGTATATGGGCCAGATAAGGAAAAAACTGCATTATCAACGCCGCTGGGATTATTCCAGTTTAAGTTTCTCCGTTTCGGCCTACACAGTGCGCCAGCCATGTTCCAACACCTTATGGATAACATCCTACAACCCGATTCTGATTTCTGTGGGGCTTACTTTGATGATACGATCATCTATAGTAAAAACTGGGACGATCATCTCTTCAATCTTTATTACATCACAAAGGTCCTCCGGAATGCTGGCCTAACTGCTAATCCAGCTAAAAGCAGATTGGCCAAATCATCTGTGAAATAGCTTGGCTTTTTCGTAGGGAATGGGAATGTACAACCCCAACATGAAAAGGTAAAGGCCGTCTTGGATACTCCAACTCCCAAGACTAGAAGAGTTCTTAGGACTTTCCTTGGCCAAATAGGATATTGCCGTAGGTTTATCCCTAACTATTTGGATAAAACAGCCGAGCTAACGGATAAACTTAAAAATGCGGCACCCCAGAAACTCCATTGGAACGATGACGACGAGATATTCTATAACATCTTAAAACAGACATTGTGCCAAAACCCAATTTTAAAGGTAGTCGAATTCTCGAATAAATGTGTGCTTCAGACAGACGCCTCTCTTACAGGGTTAGGAGGTGTCCTGTCCCAAATTTGTGACAGGCTAGAACAACCTATACTATACACCAGTCGAAAGTTATTCCCACGTGAAACAAACTACTCTGTGGTAGAACTAAAGGCCCTAGCCATCAAATGGGCCATTATCCATCTCAGATATTACCTATTGTGACGAAAGTTTAAACTAGTTACCAACCACTCACCCTTAGTTTGGATTAGCCAACGTAAAGATTCCAACCCTCGGGTCATGCAATGGTTTCTAGACCTACAACCCTATTGTTTCACAGTGGAACACCAGAAGGGAAAACGCCAGGGAAACATAGATTTTCTTTCCTGGTTCTCCTGTGAAGCAGATGTGGCTACATCACATGGAGGAAGGGCATGTGAGAAACCTGAAGGTGTCTTCCTAACTAGTCCATGGGGATCTGTCATCCAGGTGGCCACGACACGGTCATCGTTATTGGATCCAGTTCCTGGGGTGGACCTGTGAGGGAGGATCACCTGGATGGAGGGTTCTCGGGGAGTGGGAGTGGGACACTGATGGGTGAGACGCGGTATCCCCATTCTTTTAACATCTTTTCCCCATCTTACAACGTAGGACATTCAAAACCATTGCCCCCGCCCATTTACCGACACAAACATTTTTGCACGACACACATGAGAACGGACTAACACCAGAGCCGTTTACCTGACATGTCCAAATACAAGGGTCAGGCAAAGTCAGGAATTAATTATACAATTAGGCGACTGGGAAATCTAGTTGGTATTAACTTGATTCATGAGAATAAAATGTAATGACAAGTAAGGACACAACCAGTGCAATGTATTTCGCCTTCCAATTGCAAATTAATTAACAAACACTAATTTTAAATTGAAAAAGAAATAAAATCTTGAACCACCACAAGCACTGTAATGACAACAAAATACACGATACACAGCAAATTAATTGGGATTGTTTTTTGTGTTGAGTACAAAATTGCTATCAGGCAAGCATGTGAACTGTTCTCATCATAATTCTCTTGCTAGGTCTTGGTCGTAATATTGCATTCCAAGAAATCACTGATTGCTTGACCTAAGCAGGAATATTTTGTTTCCCATTACATAGCTCTAGGCTTAAAAGGCATGAAGCATTTCAAAGGAGACACATGCACAGAATGAACAAGAGCATGTAAAAAGCATGAGAACATGCATTTCCAGGAAGGATAGCTCAGGGGCAACACGTTTGTCTTGTAAGCAAGACAACTAAGAGCAACACAGGTTTGAATCCAGATCCCGTGCTTAGAAACCACTTGCTGGTTATAAGCACGTTATAAAAGAACAATTATAATTGTAATTGATTTTAGCTGAAGGGGGAAGAAAACAGGCGCCAGAAACAAGTGGTGGACGTCTTACCCATTGAGCATGCATGTTTTCACATACTGCAGCTAATGTTCATGAGGGACTCCTACCTTATCCTCACATCTCTGATGTCTCTAAGAAGTCACACTACCAGCTACACCTCCTCAGAGGTATTCTTCCTTTCCTCTCCTTCCCCCAGAAGCTCACTGTCTCTAGAGCTCTGGTTCCCTCTAGGTTCGACTACTGCAACAGCCTCTTTCTAAATCTGCCTGCCTCTACTCTCCGCCCTCTGCAACTCATCCAAAACAGGACTGCAAGACTTGTTCTTGGCCTTAAGCCCAGGGAACGCATCTCTTCAGGACTGAAATCTCTGCACTGGCTCCCAGTGGCGGCGAGGATTAAGTTCAAAACCCTCTGCATTGTCCACGGGCCATTCTGGGGCCAAGGACCTCAATACCTTCAACTCTCTCTTCCTAAATATCTTCCTTCTCGAGCTCTTCGCTCATCCGCCTCCAACTCCCTCAGGGTTAGCCACTTCTCCAAGCAGCGAGTTGGTGGTAGATCTCTTTCTTCTGCTGTGGCCTCCCTCTGGAACAGCCCCCTTGCCTCTCTGAAACTTGAGAAGAACCATCTCCGGTTTCGGAAGCACTTCAATACCCTCCTCTTTGCTTTTGCTTTCTCTCCTCCTCTCCCCTGCTGATCTCCTGGCTGAATCTGAAACTGCACTGGTCTACCTGGCTACCATCTGATCTCTGGCCCAGGTAAACCACCCCCCCCCACCACTTGTACACCTGCACTGCCCACCTGGCAACCGTTGCAGTTGGGGGCTGTTTCTGTATTCCTACAGCCCCTACTAGCACTTGACACCTGATGTCTGCACTTACCCTTCTCTTGCCACCAGCTGGCTGCACTTCTATTTATTTATATTTTCTATAGGTATTTCACTGCCATCCTATGTACTGCTCTGCCCCTGCCCCTGCCCCTTTCCCCCTGCACTTTTCCCCTTCCCCCCTCCCCAGCACTTGCACAATCTCAATGTCACCTGGCCTAGTAGGATAGCTGTCTCTGTCTTCCCTCTGTTTTCCCTCCCTTGCCTCGTCGCGCCTTGAAACACTTGTGTATAGGCGCATTATAAATGCCATATCATATCTTATCTTATATAATTATCTCCGGATTTATGCCCTGAGACCCAGCTTAAATTCTGTGCAGGGAAAGAAAATATGGCCCTTGCACACCAATGGCATGACTGATGTCACAGCCATTTTTCCTCACATCCGAATCCTGAGGATGTTCGAATCGATATAACTGGTTCATTGTTACAAAAGTTTTAATATTGGGTGAGTATTGCAAAAAATTAAATGGGCACTAAGTACAGTGTGCATTATGGACCTATTGATTCAGCCATGCAACCATTTTATTACCAACATATTTGTCAAATATAAGATCTGTATTCACCCAGATGTTCCCAAAATTCTCTCTGATTTTATGCAAAGTAGGATAGAACCCTTACTGGGGCTATTTGTATCATTCCCCTTTCTCAAAGGGGTATTTTGAAAGAGTAGAATTTGAGTGTATCAGACTGTCCATCTTTGAATGATAACCTTCTATCAGAAAATAATTGATATGGTTTTTCTAGGTGTGGATAATGTGCCTTGCTCAGTAAATCAAGTTTAATGTTCTTATTGTGACTATAGTATTTGCTGGAAGTGATAATTAGAAATGGGCATTGTAAAATGTTTAAAAGAGCCAGTTAACAATGTTTGTGTAATTAAATAATTCCCCTTTTCTTTTGATTTAACGGCTTCTTTCACAGTTCCAAGACTGATTTCATCTGACCTCTTTTGATATAACGAAGACTAGATCCAGATGACCTGTTCAACTAACGGCCCATTACGAACCTCACGTTTATTGCCAAAATCTTGGAAAAAGTAGTCACTACACAATTACTCACAGAATTTGACAACTTCGCCTCCTTAATGACTATCAGTCAGGGTGCAGTCCCAAGAGCATCGAGACAGCCATCATCCAGGTGGTGCATGAGGCCCTCTAAATCATGGATAAAGGCGACTCATGCCTCCTCATCCTCCTTGACCTCTTGGGTGCATTTAACAGCGTCCACCACCACAGCCTCCTCTCCCTCCTTGCCAACAGGTTGGGATTCTCTGGCATTGTCCTGAATTGGTTTACTGCCTATCTCTCGGGCAGACACCTGACGTCCAGATGAACTTGTTGCGTTCTAACTGAC
This sequence comes from Ambystoma mexicanum, assembly GCF_040938575.1. Classification (NCBI taxonomy): domain Eukaryota; kingdom Metazoa; phylum Chordata; class Amphibia; order Caudata; family Ambystomatidae; genus Ambystoma; species Ambystoma mexicanum. Next base: position 911,710,445 of record NC_090933.1, on the reverse strand, counting down.
TCCAGGTCTCCTGTGGATTCCCCCAAGGCTCCATCCTCTCACCAATCCTTTTTAACATTTACATGGAGCCTAGGGCTACTCTCCTCAAAGATCCCAACATAGTCATCCACCAATACGCGGATGGTACTCGGTTATACATGAGTGTAAATAGCGCACAGCACATCACTCGTCTCTACCTAGCCACCATCCAATCTTGGACGTTGACTGCCTAACTCAAACTTTACCCATCCAAGACTGAATTCATCCTCATTGGTTTGCCTTCTAAACAACAACTTATCCAAAAATGCACAATGATATGCATGTAGAGGGATTTGATCCATAACTCTCAGACTTAGCAAAATCCTTAGGCTTCACCATTGACAGCAGCCTGTCCTCACACAAACATATAGCCAAGACGGCCCAAACAGCCCGGCTCTGAATCTCCACCCTTCATACAAATTAAACCCTTAATTCCGCTGCAGGACCTCTGAACCGTTGTGCAGGCCCTTGTATCCACACACTTGCAATTGCCTGGAATACTCTCCTGCCAGGGCTTCTTGTATTCACATACTTGTAATTGCCTGGTATACCCTCCTGCAAGGTCTTCTTATATTCACATCCTTGTAATTGCCTGGTATACTCTCCTGCCAGGAGTTCTGTTCATAGAGGGTCTCTGCCCACTCCCAAAGTTATACATCTACTTTGTTGGATAATATATCCTCTTGATATATTATTCTGTTTGGGTTTTCAATGTACTTGCACTGCATGCATTGACATATAGTCCTACGTCCTGTCCCCTTTCCTCCATACTTATGGGACATTCCTCCGTCCTGTGGGACGGGACCAGAGCACTTTGTAAAAAGCATCAAATTTTTTAAAAATGTGTCCTTCCTCTCTTTTTACGCGGGGTACCGCATGCAGCCGTAACCCCGCCCTCCTTAGCTCCGGCCAGCGCATCGCCCATCAGTCCTTTTCTCTGCTCGATCGGGACTGGACACACTTGCATCTTTGGAAGTGTAACTTTCACCTGATATCCACGGGGACCCCACTCAGCCCTGGTTGGACCACTCGCACTCTCGAACCCCTCCCTTGGACTTTGTTCGGTCGAGGACTGGGCCTGTAATACAGGAATATTGGATTTAAAACCCTTGTATCTCTTGTTGCTTGGCTCCCACCTCCCTTGAAGACCAAACAATTCCCTTAAGCCTTCTCCTCACCTTGCATTTTTGTATGATGCGCTCTCCATCCAGCTTCTCGGTGCAGGGGTGTGTAACTGGTGTGGGCCCTGTTCGAGTCCAGACCTGCTGTGACTCCAGTTAGTTAAAGTAAGTGTGCTGTTTTTCTTTACAGTCTTGATAATCTGTCCTTTTCTCTTTATCTTGTCCCTTGATAATGTCTCTGTTTCTTCCCCTAGGTGCAGGAAGAGGTTATTGTCGTGGTGATTGGGATTGAGCACGAGGCGGTGAGTGAATGCGCGATGAGCGACACTATTTGTCTTTTCTTGTGCTGACCTGTGTCTCCCCTCTTTCTTGTAGGCCGCTGTAATGTCCCAGAATGGATGCTGACCAAGAGAGCACTAAGCAGTGAGTGAATGCGCGATGCGCGGTGCCTTCTCGACTTTTCATGTGCTAACCTGTGTTTTCTCTGTTTTGCAGGTCGTTGTGATGTTCTGGAGCGGGTGCTGACCAAGAGCGGCTCGAATTCAGGTAAGCGTCTGATAGTTCTTGCTGCTTTCTGAATTGAAATATGGAAACGCTTACTAATGCTGTTTTCACTCCCTTCTTTCCAGGTTGCGGCATTCCGGAGATGGATGCGGTGCCGAGATGCTGTGTTCACTGGACAGGGAGAGTGATGGATTGCAAACAGGACACACAGGTAAGTATGGCACTAAAGATGTTCTTGTTGTTCACGCGGCTCCAGAAAGACAGGTAAGGAACTCAGGAGACTGAAGCGAACACGGTGAGCGGCACGCTGCTAACCGCAGATTAACGCAAAGCATGTTACTCTGCCTGGGTGTGGTTTATATAGCCCCCTGTTATTCCAAGGCCTGACCACACCCAAAACACTAGACCGCATAGCACAGTTCTTAGAACTGAGCTATGTGGGTGCCTCCATGTTGCACATGTTGCACAAAAGCTCATTTAAGTCCAGATCCCATGTCCTCCTCACGTTGAGTATGAGCCTGGCGCCAAAGGCACCAGGACTGACTCCAGGAGAGTCTTTGGTAAGGTAACAAGGCCTTTAAGGCCATAATGGAGAATCGTGGCCTGGCTTCAGTGACTTGCCTATGAGGGTTGGGGGCAGGGATCATGACAGCACTGCCCCCCCAAGGCCCCTGTCATGGTAGTCCTTCTGCCCGGTCCTGGTTTGGTTGGGTGTTTCTGATGGAACCGTCTTATCAAGCGTGGCGCATGGATATATTCAGAAGGTTCCCACGTTCTGTCCTGTGGGCCGTACCCTTTCCAATCTACTAGATAGTATAGCTTAGATCTGGTGTACTTTGAATCCAAGATGTCTTTAACCTCAAATTCCGTTGATCACTGCTGGTTTTAGTGGTGTTGTAACACGAGTCCCAGGTTGGACAGGCTTCAGAAAGATACGTGGAACACAGGATGAATCTTCATTTTGGATGGTAAGGCTAGCTTAACAGCTATTGGATTTATCACAGATTTGATGGTAAAATGAGCTAGGTATCATGGGCGAAAGGTCTGGGTTCCTTTAATAGGCACATGGCTTGATGCTAACCAGACTTCGTCTCCAACTTGGTAATTGGGAGCCTTTCCAAATGCTGGTCAGCAAATTTCTTTTGTCGGTTCTTGGCTTGGAGTAAATGTTCAGCTGCCTTTTTGAAGGTTTGAGAAATAATTGTGTTTAAGGTTTTAATTGCTGGCATTTCCAGGGTAGTTGGAACATCTAGTTCGGAAGTGGGTGGATGTCTGCCATATATGGTAGAGAACGGAGTCTGCCCAGTACTGGTATGTAAAAAATTATTATAGGCATATTCTGCTATCAATAATAAGTCCTTCTAACTTCCTTCCACTTGATGTAGCATACAGCATAGGTATTGTTTGAGTGTTTGGTTCGTTCTTTCTGTTTGACCATCCGTTTGGGGATGGTGACTAGTGAATAATCGTATATCGATTTGGGCCATAGAACAGCACTTCCTCCAGAAGTTGGACATGAATTGAGTACCTCAGTCTGAGATCAGCACTGAAGGAAACCCATGTAGCCGCACGATATGTTCAAGAAATACCTTTGCCAGGCTAGATGCATTTGTAAGACCTTTAAAAGGAATAAAATGTGCCATTTTCGAAAATAAGTCCACGACCACTAGAATGGTGTTGAATCCTTGACTGGGAGGTAAGTCGGTGATGAAATCGAGAGACAATGTATGCCAGGGTGCCGGTGGAATTCCCAATGGTCGAAGGAGTCCAGCTGGTTTTTGTTATGTTATGTTATTTTATTTATAAGGCGCCAAAGCCCAAAGGCATCGAGGTGATTTATTTTGTGCACACACTCCACAGGATAGGATAAATTGAATAACATCCTTGCACCAAGTGGGCCACCAGTAGCTTCGTTTTACCTTTGCTAGAGTTTTAGCAATTCCAGGATGACCCTCAATAAAGAGTCGTGATAGCCAGAGATGATTTGTTCTTGTAATTCTTTACTTGGTAAGTATAAACGGTTCCTGAAATACGGTAGTTGGTCCTTAGTTTTATGGTGTTCTCCTTGTATACTCCACTCTTGTAATAGCTTAGGACTCATCAAGTGTTGAATCTCCTCCTGCCGTTCGCTCTGAGTCATTGTTGTGGTAAGGCCCATGAGTTTGTCACTTGGAATGATGGCCACTGGGTCTGAGGTCATGTATACCTTCTCATCAATACCTATACGGCAAAGGGCATCAGCCTTCCCGTTTCTGATTCCTGGTCAAAACGTTATCACAATTGTATTCTGCGAAGAAGAGGGCCCAGCGTAGTTGATGTGAAGACTGAGCCTTTGCTGTTTTCAGGTATTGTAGGTTTCGATGGTCAGTTATTACGGTGATTGTATGCCTGGCACCTAGGAGATAATGTCGCAAGGCCTTAAAGGCTGACTTGATTGCTAGAAGTTCTTTGTCAGTGATAGCGTAGTTGAGTTTGGGTGCTGAGAACTTATGTGACTAGAAGGCTACAGGGTGCAATTGACCAGTTTTGGGGTCCCTTTGCGAGAGTACTGCTCCCATTGCCATGCTTGAGGCATCCGTTTCCACCGTGTAAGGGAGATCCAGACGAGGATGTCATAGAATCGGAGCGGAAGTGAACCTCATCTTGAGTTCTTGGAAAGCCTTCTCTGCTTCTTCTGTCCATTGGAATTTCTTATTGTTTTCATGATCTCTGCTTCCAAAAGGTCAGGGTTTTCCCAACTCCCTTGGAAGCCGATCCATAACCCAGGTTCCGAGTGCCAACCAGTCCCAATTGGGACCTTTTGGACCCAGTCCTGGCGCCAGTGGCACCAGGCTCATAAATATGCCCAGTCCCAGCGCTGGAAGCGCCGGGCTCATAATGCTTGGGTGGACTTACCTGCAGCAGACCATGCTGCTTACTTGCCTGCCAGTTGAGCCTCTGATCTTCTTCTGTTTGGAACTACTTTTCCTGTTGGGTGGGGCAGGAGCCACTCCCTAGATTCAGAACACTGGAACTTTTCTGGAAAGCAGGAACTCTTTTCTTACCTAGGCGTGGCTGTGGAAGGAGACACCTAAGCACTACAGGAGGCTATTTAAACCACACCCGATGGATGAATCTTGCTTTGCGTTATTCTGCATCCTCTGCAGCAGAACGCTCATCGTGTCTTCTGCATCTGATCCTGGGCCTAAGGAAAAAGGTTTACCATCCTGAATCCAGTCTTCAGCAACACCTGTAAAGACAAGAAAGAACAGGTTAGCATTACGGTCTTCAGTGACAGCTCTTCACTTACCTGGTCCATCGGCTGTCACCAACGCCTCGCGCTGCATTCCGACATCTGAAAGACAAAGGCTTACCTACACTTCGTGCGCTCCGGAGGTCTTCACACTGCATTCCGGCATCTGAAAGACAAAAGCTTACCAACTCTTTGCACGCTCCGGAGGCCTTCGGCGCTGCATCCCGCATCTGAAAGACAAAACAAGGTGCGTTTAAAGACATTGGGGAACTTTAATACTCATGTGCCATTACTCCTTTCCACATCTAAACCAGTGGGTATTCCGGCACCCTGCAGCCGCTCCGAACTTGTAGCTGCAAAATAAAAAGACAGTTAGAGCGCATCGTGAAGCAGGCAACAAGCGCTTACTTACGTGCTTCCAGGCGCTTCTATTCATCACACGGACTCCATCTTCAACTCACTTCAGCCTGTCATCCGCCATCGCCGGAACCCTGCAAAACAAGAAACATCATTACTAAAGACTTTAAAGACATTAGAATTACTCGAAATTTACCGTTCGTGCAGTAAACGACGGACAGCAGTCCTCTGAAGTCAAGAGGCCTGCTCCCCTTATCCAGTGAAGAAACTGGTTACAGCACCCTGCCCCGAGGCAGATGGAGAGCACGGCGTTCACTTACCTAAGGTGAGAGCGTTAACCTTTGGGGTTCTACAGGAGAAGAGAAAGGGAAGCAGAGAGAGACATTCAATAACCCAGTTCCTTAATCCCATATTTTCTATCTGCAGACATCTTACCCTTCGAGTCAGACATACAGTGCACAGAGGTCCAGCCCAAAGAGCCAGCCGTGTGTTACACATCACCTTTGAAGATACGGTATACGCCCAGTCAAGACCGGCGCCTCTACGGGAATCAGGTGAGCGTTACAGAACGCACAGCCTACCACAAAACTCCCGTCCAGGTGCTATGGAAACCTCGGATACCGACCAGCTAGCCCAGTTACTTGGGGAACTAAGGGCAGAAGTGCATGCAGCCCGTCAGGAAACGAACGCTCTAAGAAGGGAACTGATTATTTCCAAGGAGCGAACAGATGATCTTGCTAGACAATTGCTACAGTCACAAGCCGGACAGACCCCGTTACCCGCATCTGGGGGAAATCATCCTTCTACATCCTCTATGAATCCAGTGCAGATCAACCTACCTGGGAATGTACCTCTGGCTCCGCCCGAACGATTTTCTGGAGACCCAAAGAGGTTTGCAGTATTTATCAATCAGTGCCGGTTGCATTTCTTATGCCGGCCAGCAGCCTTTCCAACTGATCAAGCTAAAGTAGCTTTCGTGCTTTCGTACCTTAGTGGCAATGCGGCAGACTGGTCGATCCCTCTAGTAAATCAAGATGATCCGGTCCTCCATGATTTTCAAGCTTTTCAGCTCAGTATGGAAAAACTGTTCGCAAGACATTCACAGGGGCAGGCCTTGGACAATGAGCTTCTTTCGTTGCGACAAGGTAATCAAGACCTTTTGGCTTATATTGCGTCTTTCAACAGACTGATAGTGGAAACTCAATGGCCTGAGGACAAAAGGATTACGCTGTTTTATAGAGGTCTACGTGGAGAGCTCAAAGATGTGTTAGCCCAAGTAGTGAATCCCCCACAAGATTGTTCGGACTATATAGACTTAGTCGTTCAAATAGATCACAGACTGCAGAACAGGAAGGCCGATCGTTCCAAGTTTGATGCTCGAGTATTTTCCAAACCGCCAACTCCTTCCAAAGGAGTAGACTCCGGGGAACCCATGCAAATAGGGGGTCTGAAAGGTCCTCTAACACAAAAGGAGCGGGAAAGGAGAAAACAGTTGCAATTATGCCTCTATTGCGGAAACTCAGGGCACTTTCTTCGAGACTGTCCGGTGAAACCTGCCAAGAAGGCAGTAGGAGCTGCAGTTACCAAAGTTACAAACTCTGAGCAGGGAAACGACCTCGCCCGACAAGAATAGAGGTCCTCTTGCCGAGTGTGAAAACCAGTTCCGTGACCTCGCATTTCGTGATACCTATGGTCCTCATTAGCCCTGATAATCCGGATCGATTACATGCAATTGAAGCTTACGTCGACAGCGGTGCCATCGGCAATTATGTGGATCATGAAATGGTTTTGAGGATGAATCTAACTCTTTGTCCCAAGGCTGTAAAGGACGTCATTACTACGGTGGATGGTACGGAGATAGCCTCCGGGCCAGTAACGCATACCACTCAAGAGGTGACGCTAGTAAGTCAAGATGGACACCATGAGAAGATCGTGTTCGATGTGATCAAGGCCCCTCAGTTTCAGATTATTCTAGGAATACCTTGGTTAGAGAAACACAATCCTCTGATCGATTGGCGAGCAAGAACGGTCCAGTTTCCAGAATGTGTCTCTACTTGTCACCCTCCACCTGGTGTTGCACTGGCAGAAATTTCTTCAGAGACTCCCCAGTTACCTCCCGAATACCTAGAATACCAAGATGTTTTCCGGAAGGATCAGGCTAACTCTCTACCTCCTCATAGGTCTTATGACTGCCAGATAGACCTGATACCTGGATCTACTCGTCCTTGTAGTAGAATTTATGCCCTCACCGAGCCTGAGAACCTTCACCTTCGACAATACCTGGATCAATACCTGGCAAATGGGTTTATTCGTCCTTCCAAGTCCCCTGCTTCTTCAGCTTTGTTCTTCGTTCCAAAAAAGGAAGGAGACCTTAGAACTTGTATAGATTATCGCTCCCTGAACCAGATCACCGTTAAGAATAGATATCCGTTACCTTTGATCCCTGAACTCCTGGACCAAGTCAGAAAAGCATGCATATATACAAAGCTGGATCTTAGAGGAGCTTACCACTTGGTACGAGTAAAAGAGGGCGATGAATGGAAGACGGCCTTCCGCACCAAGTATGGGCTATTTGAATATCAGGTCATGCCCTTCGGACTTTGCAATGCCCCGGCCGCCTTTCAATATTTTATGAACGATGTCCTCAGAGAGCTCATAGATGTGTGTGTTGTTGTTTACATTGACGACATCCTCGTTTATTCTTCATCGGAATCTGAACATCGGAAACACGTGAAAATGGTCCTCGAAAGATTGCGTCAACACAAACTTTTCGCTAAGTTGGAAAAATGTGTTTTCAACGTGACTGAAGTTGAATTCTTGGGATTCATATTATCACCTGGCGGAGTGCGTATGGATTCAAAGAAGGTCGATGCAGTTCTCAAATGGCCATCACCATCCTCCGTAAAAAAGGTGTGCACAGCATGTTAGGCTTCGCTAACTTTTACCGCAGGTTTATCCCCGAATTCTCTCGAATAGTCCAGCCCATCACTGCCTTGTTAAAGAAAAACAAACGTTTTGAATGGTCTACCGAGGCGGAACAAGCTTTCCAGGATTTGAAGACTAAATTTATCTCTGCACCAATCTTAAAGCACCCTCGCCCCGAACTCCCCTACATCGTGGAAACTGATGCTTCAAGCCTTGCCATGGGGGCAGTTCTATCACAAAAGGACCCGGTAACCAATCAGTTGCATCCCGTGGCATTTTGGTCCCGCAAATTCTCGCCTCCTGAGATCAATTACACGATTACTGACAAGGAACTTCTGGCTATCAAGTCTGCCTTTAAGGCTTGGCGGCATTATCTGCTGGGGGCCCGACACACCGTTACTGTGATTACGGATCACCGAAACCTGCAATATTTGAAAACCGCAAAAGCCCAATCCTCTAGACAACTCCGTTGGGCATTATTCTTTGCCGAGTTTGACTTCATAATTACCTATCGACCTGGTACAAAGAACGGTAAAGCTGATGCTCTTTCTCGGATGGGAGTGGAAGAACACTTGATCAACCCTAAACCTGTACCAATCATTCCCGAACAAAGGATTCTGGGTGTAATCGCCACAGAATCCATAGAGGAAGTTAAGGATAAAGCCAGGCAACTTGTAACTCCAGCAGACATACAGAATTGGCATCTGCAGGGAAAGGACTTTGCAGTAAAGGACAACTTATTGTATTTCCAAGAACAATTATACCTACCCAGCACAGATTTACAGAAAAAAGTAATCTCTTGTTATCACGATTCTTTAATGGAAGGACATCCCGGTATGGCCAAGACCTCAGAAAAGATCAAGCGCTACTTCTGGTGGCCGTCTTGGAAAAAAGATATCAGAGACTTTATAATGTCCTCTGGAGTATGCGCCCAAAACAAGAGTCAAAAGGAAAGACTAGCAGGCCTCTTACGCCCTATTGACATCCCACCTCGCCCTTGGCATACGCTTTCTATGGACTTCATCACCGATCTACCTCCATGCTCCGGATACAATACGATTCTAGTAATCGTGGACTTATTCTCCAAGATGGCGCATTTCATTCCGCTCAAAGGCTTGCCAACAGCAGCAACTCTGGCCCGAGAATTTCTCGAAAACATCGTCCGACTGCACGGTTTTCCTTCGGTTCTAATTTCGGATCGAGGTAGTCAATTTATTTCTCATTTTTGGCGAAGTTGCTGTCGGTCGGCTCAAATTGATGTGAGACTATCGACCAGTCACCACCCTCAGACCGACGGACAAACCGAGAGGACCAATCAAACTCTGGAACAGTATTTACGCTGCATGCTGCAACAAACTGAAAAAACTTGGAAAGACATCCTTTGGATAGCCGAATATGCCTACAATAACTCTGTCCATTCGGGAACTGGGAAAACCCTGTTTTTTCTTTTGTACGCAGTCACCCTCGAACCTCGGAGTTGGATCCCCTCCAAGATCTTGAAACACCAGCAGTAGACTACCTGCATTCTACAATCACCCAAGCCTTTAAGGAAGCTGTTTCTCACCTTCAAAGGGCTAAAGAACAATACAAGAAAGGAGCAGATCAACATCGGAAGGAAGCCCCTCAATATCAAGTAGGGGATCAAGTCTGGTTATCCACCAAATATCTACCTCTAAAAGGGCCACGCACATTCAACCCAAGATACCTTGGTCCCTATTCCATCACTACCATAGTAAACCCAGTACCGGTCAAGTTGGACTTGCCCCCGCACATGAAGATACATCCGGTCTTCCACGTCTCTCTATTAAAACCTGTGCAACCTCAAACCCGACTAACTAAATCTCCAAAACCTATCCTAGTTGATGGAGAACTCGAGTTTGAAGTCAAAAGCATTCTGGACTCCAAGATCTCCAAATCTAAACTATTTTACCTAATTGACTGGAAAGGCTACGGCCCCCAAGAGAGATCCTGGGAACCTGCTGAATATGTCCACGCTCCTCGCCTAATCAAAAGATTTCACCGAACATTTCCTGACAAGCCAAAACCCCCAGAGAAGCCCGGTTTGGGAGGGGCCTTGAGGGGGGGGTACTGTCATGATCTCTGCTTCCAAAAGGTCAGGGTTTTCCCAACTCCCTTGGAAGCAGATCCATAACCCAGGTTCCGAGTGCCAACCAGTCCCAATTGGGACCTTTTGGACCCAGTCCTGGCGCCAGTGGCACCAGGCTCATAAATATGCCCAGTCCCAGCGCTGGAAGCGCCGGGCTCATAATGCTTGGGTGGATTTACCTGCAGCAGACCATGCTGCTTACTTGCCTGCCAGTTGAGCCTCTGATCCTCTTCTGTTTGGAACTACTTTTCCTGTTGGGTGGGGCAGGAGCCACTCCCTAGATTCAGAACACTGGAACTCTTCTGGAAAGCAGGAACTCTTTTCTTACCTAGGTGTGGCTGTGGAAGGAGACACGTAAGCACTACTGGAGGCTATTTAAACCACACCCGATGGATGAATCTTGCTTTGCGTTATTCTGCATCCTCTGCAGCAGAACGCTCATCGTGTCTTCTGCATCTGATCCTGGGCCTAAGGAAAAAGTCTTACCATCCTGAATCCAGTCTTCAGCAACACCTGTAAAGACAAGAAAGAACAGGTTAGCATTACGGTCTTCAGTGACAGCTCTTCACTTACCTGGTCCATCGGCTGTCACCAACGCCTCGCGCTGCATTCCGACATCTGAAAGACAAAGGCTTACCTACACTTTGTCCGCTCTGGAGGTCTTCACACTGCATTCCGGCATCTGAAAGACAAAAGCTTACCAACTCTTTGCACGCTCCGGAGGCCTTCGGCGCTGCATCCCGCATCTGAAAGACAAAACAAGGTGCGTTTAAAGACATTGGGGAACTTTAATACTCACGTGCCATTACTCCTTTCCACATCTAACCCAGTGGGTATTCCGGCACCCTGCAGCCGCTCCGAACTTGTAGCTGCAAAATAAAAAGACAGTTAGAGCGCATCGTGAAGCAGGCAACAAGCGCTTACTTACGTGCTTCCAGGCGCTTCTATTCATCACACGGGCTCCATCTTCAACTCACTTCAGCCTGTCATCCGCCATCGCCGGAACCCTGCAAAACAAGAAACATCATTACTAAAGACTTTAAAGACATTAGAATTACTCGAAACTTACCGTTCGTGCAGTAAACGACGGACAGCAGTCCTCTGAAGTCAAGAGGCCTGCTCCCCTTATCCAGTGAAGAAACTGGTTACAGCACCCTGCCCTGAGGCAGATGGAGAGCACGGCGTTCACTTACCTAAGGTGAGAGCGTTAACCTTTGGGGTTCTACAGGAGAAGAGAAAGGGAAGCAGAGAGAGACCTTCAATAACCCAGTTGCTTAATCCCATATTTTCTATCTGCAGACATCTTACCCTTCGAGTCAGACATACAGTGCACAGAGGTCCAGCCCAAAGAGCCAGCCGTGTGTTACACATCACCTTTGAAGATACGGTATACGCCCAGTCAAGACCGGCGCCTCTACGGGAATCAGGTGAGCGTTACAATTGTTTTGTCTTAATAATGATGTGATCGGTTGCACTATCTGAGAAAACCCTGGGATGAATCAGCGGTTGAAGTTTGCAAAATCCAGCCTGCTCTGGATTCATTTGAATGAATTTGGCGATGGCCAATTAAGAATGGCATCTACTTTGTGCACGTCCATTCGGATTCCTTTTGGGGTGAGGACGAAACCGAGGAACTCCACTTGGGTGATATGACATGAGCATTTTGGCATATAGTTGATGTTGGCGGAGTTTTGCAAGAACAGAGCCAACATGCTTGACATGTCGTCCTGTTTTGAAGCTGAATATACTAGGATATCATCCATGTAGACCAGAGCACAAACGTCGATTAGTTCTCTTAAGACGTCGTTCATGAAGTACTGGAATGCAGCGAGATCATTGCAAAGCCCAAAGGACATGACCTGGTATTCATATAGGCCATATTTGGTATGAAAGGTGGTTTTCTATTCGTCCCCTTTTTTAACTCGAACGAGATGGTAAGGTCCAGCTTCGTATAGATTTGGGGCGTCTTTGACTTGATCTAACAGTTCCGGAATAAGTGGGAGTGGATAGCGATTCTTTTCGGTGATTAGGTTTAATGCGCGGTAGTCGATGCAAGTCCTCAAATCTCCTTCCTTCTTCGGCACAAAGAATAAAGGAGAGGCTGCTGGTGACTTAGATGGCAGTTTAAAACCATTTGCCAGGTATTGCTCGAAATAAGACTTCAAATGCTGGTTTTCGGGATCGGTGAGCGCATAGATTCGACCACAAGGGATTTGTGCACCGGGTACCATGTCGATCTGACAGTCATATGGCCTGTGCAGCGGTAAGGTATTAGCCTGTTCTTTCTGAAATACGTCTTGAAAGTCCTGGTATTCACTTGGTAGGATACCGGTTACACCTAGAATTATTGCCGCTTTTCCATGAGCAGATGTACCTGTATCTGCTTGCTGCTTTTCTCTGTGGTAACAAGTGAGAGCACAACTTTCGGAAAAGGTCAACTTCTTTGCACGCCATTCTATTAGAGGATTGTGAGCTACCAATCACGGCATCCCTAAGATTAACCCAAACTGAGGTGCCTTTATGAGGTCGAAAGCAATAGATTACCGGTGTCCATACTGGCACAGAAGGGTTAAGACTGCTGTTCATTGGGATACTGGACCGGAAGCTATTTCAGTATCATCAACGGTGGTGACTGTTTCAGTTGTCAATTTTGGGCATAAGGGAAGCTCCATCTTTGCTGCTAGATCTTGGTCCATATAGTTTCCAACTGCTCCCCTATCTATGTATGCTTCTACGGCATGCATCCAAGACGGTTGTTGGTGGTTGATCAAGATCACTGGCAACGCAAAATGGGAGGTCTGTAGTTCACTTTCTTCGCTCGACAAACGCATCCCTACACTTGACGGGCTTGGTAGTTTTCCAAATCCTTATCAGTATCTTCTTTCTCTGTGGCCCCAACGATTCTCCTTGGTGGTTTCACTGGACACTCCTTAAGGAAATGCCTGATTTTCCGCAGAATAAACATAACTGCTGTTGCCTTCTCTTGTCTCTTTCAGCCTTAGATAAAGGGGCCCTTACCCCTCCAATCTGCATTGGTTCCACCGTACTTTCTGTTGATTGTGGGACATTGGGCCTCATTACGAGTCCGCTGGTCCGGAATGCGGTGATTCCGTGACAACGGTGACACAGTTTCCTTCTCCACAAGGTTGCGGAAAGAGCGGCCGATTACAGTCTGTCGGTCGCGCGCACCACACTGACGCGGAAACGGTGTCACTGTCACCCCGTAAACACCCACGGAAATGGACATACCGCCCCCAAAAGCAGTGTAAAAACCGTGTCCGCCGCCGTCCTCACAGACACGGAAGCGGAAATACCATGACCGCAAAAACCAGAAAGAGAGAGGCAGCCATTATATAAACCACAATCCACTGCCATCCAGAGTCAGCACAGGCCAAATCACCACTCTGAGAAGGCAAAAAGGACCACCACCATGGCAGCCACGATCCCTGCACAGAGACAGCGGAAACAGTGCTTCAGAGAGGCAGAGCTGACTGTACTAGTGGACCACATTGTGCATCATGCCGAAATGCTGTTCAGCACTGACCAACAATGTGCAACCCAGCAGCATAGGAAGGAGGTGTGGACAGAAGATGCACACACGTGCATAGCTGTGGGTGTCACAACACGCAGCGTGAAGGACTGCCACAAGAGGTGGGACGACCTCAGACTGAGGGTCGGAAACCTAATTTCTGCACACCGGCAGCACAGCAGTGGCACAGGTGGAGGGCCTGCTTCACCACTAAAACTGCAGACATGGTAGGAGCGCTGCAGCAGTGTCCTCCACCTTGAGGCAATACATGGAATTGGCAATGCAGAGGCAGGAGTGAGCCCACCTGCAGATGCTGGTAAGTGCACACATTACAATGCCATGAGTACTTGTTGAGCCCAGGAGTGACCCAAAGTACCCATTCACAACCCCCCCCCCCACAGTCAGTGCAGGAGTGCCCCAAATGACCCATTAACACCCCCCCCAAAGTCAGTGCAGGCGTGCCCCAAAGGACCCATTCCCAGTCAGTGCCGGAGTGCCCCAAAGGACCCATTCACAACCCCCCGCCCCCAGTCAGTGCAGGAGTGCCCCAAAGGACCCATTCATGGCCCAGACGAGAAGCAACACCCCCACAGTACATGGCCATCAACAGTCATATGCATGTAAATGCAAATGGTCACTGATCAACCTGTCTGAAGCATGTGATGGACCCAACGGGTATCAGCACACAACTAATAGCATGCCCTCTGTGTCCCCACAGCCATTTCAAGTGACAGCGACAACACCCAACAGGCGAGGTTACGTGCACCTGCACGTGGACAACCCAGCACCCCTGCCCAGTAGGACAATGCAAGTTGCTCTGCAACTCAGCCACCAGCTGCATCTGGCACGTATGCACCAGCCAACACCACCACCCCCATGCTGCCTGCTGCCACACAAGTGCCACGCCCACCCATCATGCCCACATATACCATCCCTGCGAAAACCTGCACTGTGGAGGATGCTGCAGGCAGTGACAACAGTGCCCCAGCCTTGCAGTCTGATGTAGGGCCACAGGGGGAGGTGCCCAACCTGGATGACCTATCATCCCTCCTAGACCTCCAGTTCAGCCCCTCATCACTGCATAGTCCCATGAGGTCCCCAACCCCCTCCATGGCTGAGCTGAATGCCCATATGCAGCGGATGGAGGATCAGCAGGCCACCCTTACCCAGTTAGTTGAAAGGCAGTTGGAGTAGTCCAGGCTGCAGCGGGAGGAGGCCAGGCTGCAGAGGGAGAGTTATAGTACATTGGTGCGTCGGATGTCCAGGGCCATTGGACGGATTGCCACCACCATTGTGACCTTGGCATGCCATGTCTGGGAGGGCAACAATAACACATCCACCATAGTGGAGTCCTTGTTGCTTGCCCAGCAGGCGTATCTGGGACGTATGCCAACACTGACACCAACAGTGCCGTCCACAAGCACCACTCCATCTAGCTCCACCACTGCCAGCCCACGGAGGCGCTCAAGTCGTCTGACAGGGCCTTCAGGGAAGGATGCCCATGCGCAGAAGCGCACATGCAAATAATACCATGTGTGTTTGGCAGTGCAGGAGACATACATGGACAAAAAGGGTGTAAGGGGGTGGGTACGTTTGGGTGGTGGGGAAGGTCCATTAAGGGGGTTAGTATTTTGGGGCCCGGTTGGGGGTGGGTAAGTTTGGGTGGTAGGGGAGATCCATTAGGGGGATAGTATTTTGGGGCCAGGTTGGGGGTGGGTACGTTTGGGTGGTGGGGGAGATCCATTAGGGGGTTAGTATTTTGGGGCCAGGTTGGGGGTGGGTACGTTTGGGTGGTGGGGAGGTCCATTAGGGGGTTAGTATTTTGGGGCCTGGTTGGGGTGGGTACGTGTGGGTGGTGGGTGGGCACGGGTGTACCGCTTCCCCACCCAATGCACCTTCTACCCTGTTTTGTTTAAAATATATCATCTTTGAGAAATTCATTAATGAGTGGACATCCATCATTTCATTTGCAGTCAATTCATTTATTAACTGGCATCGTCATATCCATGCAATGCTGTCAATGTGCAGTCTCTCAAAAGTAAATGCAAATGAGTGTATCCCGTGCTCGTTGGCCATCTTGTGCCCCCCTAGTGAGGAGGTGGAGCCATCCCATGCCCATCTTCATCTCGGTCATCATCCTCTGTGTCTGGGGGCAGCGGAATGTTCCTGCACATGCACATATTGTGCAGCATGGCACACACAAGCGTAATTTTACCAGTCTTCACTGGGCTGTAGAGCAGTGATCCGCCAGATCTGCTCAAGCAGCGGAACCTGGCCTTCAGTAGGCCAAATGTCCTCTCAATCATGCCACTTGTGTGGACGTGTGCCCTGTTGTACGCCGCCTCATGCCTGTTCCTTGGCCTCCGTACAGGCGTCATCAGCCATGGCGTGAGTGCATATCCAGCATCACCTACATGGGATGTAAATGTGGGGGACATGCCAGTGTTTGTGATATCATGTCTTGATCAGATGCAGTGCAATCTTGTGTCATCATTCAGTAATCCATATGTGCCAAGCAGTGGTTGGACCGATGGGTGATTACCATTTCTGGGTCATTGTTGTCAACGTTGGCATTTGGACATTGACCAATGACTTGCTGTGCATATGTAGTTGCCCTTGCGGACAATAGTGGTTGGTAAGTATGGCATTGTGCAGTGGTGTACACACATGATAGAGTCAATCAGTTGACTGTGATGATGTGGTCAATGCAGGATGTCTCATGTGCAGGCATCATGTGCATCGGGGGGGGCAGTGGTGCATAGTGTGGGTGGATGTGTTGAGTGGCTCCAGTTGTATGGGCTTGTGGTAGTATTGCTTGTGTGTCTCATTTGGCAGGGTGTGTACGGGCACACTGTGGCAACCTGTCATGTGTACCTTTGTGATGGGTGGGTTGTGCTGACTGTCCATTACATGGTCAGGGGGGGTGGCGCATGTGCAGCTGTAGCAGCCCACTCCCATAGGCCATTGCCCTGGACACACACCCCCTTCCACAGGGCCTGTGCATTGGCAGTTGTACTCACCCAATAGTCATGTGCTTTGTCCAGCGTAGCGTTCCATGTACCGTGGCAATGTCGAATTCCGCTGGACAATTGAGTTGAGCTCGGGAAACGTGCGCAGCAATGTGTTATCACTTGTCCGGCATCACATACCATCTGTACATTCAGTGAGTGGTACAGTTTCCTATTGTGATACACCATCTCGATTACACATGGTACTGTCGCTCTATGTGGGTGCAGTCTACTGCACCTATGCAATTTGGCATGCCCACAATGGCATGGAAGGCCAACTTGGTGGCAATGACCTGGGCAAGGGTACGGGGTAGGGCGATGTGTTCCGACACATGGCGCAACAGGGCATCCAGTACCTGTCCCAATATTTTTGAAAAACAGGGTTGTGAGAGCCCGTGCAGCTCACCAACTGTGTGCTGATAAGTTCTGGTGCCAAGAAAATGCCAGCACCGACACCACCTTCCGCAGGGGGGGGTGGCTGTGGAAATGCCAATGTGGCTGCTGATGTCCTTTATCATGGTGGTGATGTACATGATTGTTGGACTGTCCAGCCGGTATAATGTGTGGATCTGTCCTGGAGTCAGGTTCTTGGGTGAGGCCCTGATGCGGGGTATTGCAGGCTGCCTGCGGGGTTGTGCCGGCTGCACAATTGGATTTGGCATGGGTACAGGGTTTGCTAACTGCTGCCTGCGCCTCCTCCGACTCTGCCTCATCCTCCTCTGCACAATTACTGCCACCATGTGCAGTGCTTCCTGTTGGTTCAATAGCCCCAGTTAGAGCTGCTGCCTGCATAGTTGTGTTTGGAGTTGGCCTGGGTGTGGGCCTTTTGTAGGCTCCGAGAGGCCTGCTGGTTCCAGTTGGGCTCATTTTGTGCACCTGTGGCCTGATTCAGCTCACCAGGAACTGTTTAACGTCATGTTTGCAGTGGCGGCGATATCGACCATGTGTTCACGGTTTTTAAAGCAAATTTTGTGGCGGTGTTTCCATGTCCGTGATAATCGTAATGTGCACAGTGTTACATATTGCCGGTAACTGGGGGGTTTCCCCCTGCTGACGAAGTTTACGGGTGCCTCAACTCTGTGGTGGTGGTTTATGGTGGTGGTATTTCCGGATTCGTAGGTCAGAATTTGGCGATCACGGAAACGGTGCCGGTATGGTTATACCGGCAACATTAAGTCCGGACCGGCGGACTCGTAATGAGGCCAATTGTCTTTTGATTGAACATACGTAGCACGGGTGTCCATTCTAATCCGGTCTGCTCTTCGGTCTTGCAATCTATGATCCAGCTGAACAACAAGATTAATAAACTCTGCACAGTCTTTTGGTGGATCAACCACTTGAGCAAGAATGTCTTTTAGCTCCCCTTGTAGGCCCTGATGGAATAACGTGGTTCTTTTCTCTTCAGGCCACCCTGCTTCAACCACGAGCCTGTTAAAGGTTGCTATATATGTTAATAAGTCTTGGTTTCCTTGACAGAGGGACAAAAGTTCATTGTCTAATGCCTGTCCATGGGTACGACGAGCAAAGAGCTTCTCCATCTCTTGCTGGAAACCCCTGAAGTCATGTAACAGAGGATCATCCTGACTGACGAATGGTGTAGACCAGTCCGCAGCACTGCCACTCAAATAGGATAGAACGAAAGCTACCCGTGACTGGTCGCTAGGGAAAGCCCCAGGCTTACAAAGGAAATTAAGGCAACATTGGTTCATAAATGTTGAATTCTTCTTAGGGTCTCCAGTGAATCGTTCAGGTGGGGCCAAAGGAACTGCCCCAGGAAGGGTTATCTGTGCAGGTTTGGCTGATGGTGTTGGCACTGATGAAACTCTACCAGGCAGTGGTGCCTGTCCCACCTGTGATTGGAGAAGTTGCCTGCTCAATTTGTCAGTGCATTCTTTTGCAACTATCAATTCCCTCCTCAGGGCGTTGGTCTCCTGCCTGGCTGAATGCACTTTAGCACGTAACTGCCCCAGCATCTGAGCTAACTGGTCGGTTTCTGATGTTTCCATGATATCCAGGTGGATTGTGATATGAGGCTTCGCGTTCTGTAACACTCACCTGATATCCGCGGGGACGCCACTCAGCCCTGGTTGGACCACTCGCACTCTCAAACCCCTCCCTTGTACTCTGTTCGGTCGAGGATTGGGCCTGCAATACAGGAATATTGGATTTAAAACCCTTGTGTCTCTTGTTGCTTGGCTCCCACCTCTCTTGAGGACCAAACCTTCCCCTTAAGCCTTCTCCTCACCTTGCTTTTTTGTATGATGCGCTCCCGGTCCTGCTTCTCAGTGCAGGGGTGCGTAGCTGGTGTGGGCGCGTCGCGACCTAGTTGCTTCACTGGTGCAGGCCCTGTTCGAGTCCAGACCTGCTGTGACTCCAGTTCGTTAAGGTGAGCGTGCTGTTTTTCTTTACAGTCTTCATAATCTGTCCTTCTCCCTTTATCTTGTCCCTTGATAATGTCTCTGTTTCTTCCCCTAGGTGCAGGAAGAAGTTATTGTCGTGCTGATTGGGATTGAGCACGAGGCGGTGAGTGAATGCGCGATGAGCGGCGCTATTTGTCTTTTCTTGTGCTGACCTGTGTCTCCCCTCTTTCTTGTAGGCCGCTGTAATGTCCCAGAATGGATGCTGACCGAGAGAGCACTAAGCGGTGAGTGAATGTGGGATGCGTGGCGCCTTCTTGAATTTTAATGTGCTAACGTGTGTTTTCTCTCTTTTGCAGGTCGTTGTGAAGTTCTGGAACGGCTGCTGACCAAGAGTGGCTCGAATTCAGGTAAGCGTCTGATGGTTCTTGCTGCTTTCTGAATTGAAATATGGAAACGCTTACTAATGCTGTTTTCACTCCCTTCTTTCCAGGTTGCAGCATTCGGGAAATGGATGCGGTGCCGAGATGTTGTGTTCACTGGACCGGGACAGTGATGGATTGCGAACAGAACACACAGGTAAGTATGGCACTAAAGATGTTCTTGTTGTTCTTTCAGGTACGTGGCTCCAGGAAGACAGGTAAGGCACGCAAGAGACTGAGCCGAACACAGTAAGCGTCACGCTGCTAACCGCAGAATAACGCAAAGTATTTTCCTCTGCCTGGGTGTGGCTTATATAGCCCCCTGGTATTCCAAGGCCTGACCACACAGTTCTTAGACCTGAGCTATGTGGGCGCCTCCATGTTGCACATGTTGCACAAAAGCTCATTAACAAGTCCAGATCCCATGTCCTCCTCACGCTGAGTATGAGCCTGGCGCCAAAGGCACCAGGACTGACTCCAGGGGAGTCTTTGGTGAGGTGGCAAGGCATTTAAGGCCATAATGGAGAATCGTGACCTGGCTCCAGTGACTTGCCTATGAGGGTTAGGGGCAGGGATCATGACAGGAAGATTTTTTTCCTTCCAGGGTCCTCCTCTCCTGCGCCGGCTTACCGGTCGTGTGGCAGTCCGTCTGTGCCGTTTCAGTTAGACTTTCCTATTTGTTCTTCCTGTCAGCGACGCCTCGCTAGGGCGGACCCCCATCCTCTTTGCTCAGAGTGTTTGGGTCCGGACCACCGGTGGGACTCGTGTTTTTACTGCGATTCCCGTTTGGTCTGGGCGCTTCAACGTCGTTTAGAGCGGTGGGAGAAGGTGTTTCAACGCACTCCCCCTGCGCACTTTCAAACTTTCATCGATGAGAAGAAGAAACGCCCGGTGAGTTCATTACTTTTTAGGGCACCCCTGCTGTGGGTCTCCTTCCCAGGGTCTTCCCGGTCAAGGAGGAGCATCGAAAGCTCTGTTACTGGTGCTTGCCCTGAGGTGCCTTCTAGGCCTAAAAAGTGTACCAGAGTTTTCTCAGAGGGGTTCCGTAAGGGGCCTATTGACACCAGATTACCATCCGAGGCCCCTCCTGTGGGGGCTGTTTGTGGGCCCAGTTCTACTGAGGCGGTGGGTAACAGAGCTTGCTTCAAGGTCTCCTTGACTGGAGCTTCCCGTAAAGACACTAGGGTACGCCCTGAGGCTTCAGTAGAGGTTTTCTGTACCAAACTAAAGTTTGAGGTCCTTTGTGAAGAGGCTTTAACTGGGTTCGGGTCTGATGTCCCTCGTTTGGAGGCTAAAGTGACCAACAGTTCTGAGAGGCCTGTTAAGGTCTTGTCAGTGAGGTGTACTCCTCATCGTTCCCGCTCAAGCAGAGTTGCCGTTCTGTTGAGGGGGCACGGAGTGAGGTCTCTGACCGGAATTCCTCTTATACTGGAGTTGCTGAGGTCCTTCCGTTGAAGGCTATTCTGGCTGGTAGCATGTCTCAAAAACATTCTAGGCCACGCAGTGCTGGCGCCTGAGGTTCCTTGTGTCAAGGCTAAGATGAAGACCCCTGACCCATCTGTGGTGTCCCCTGTCTCACTTTCACACGTGTCACAGTTCTCCTCAGGTGCTGACAAAATGGCGGCCCCTCCCACCAAGACTATGGCGGCCATTTTGGATACCTCCTTTACATCTATGCCATCAGTGCTAGGTGTGGAGAGTGGCATTTCAGGTGAACATCGTTTTCCTTGTGCACATCCATTTCGTCCGGTTTTTGAATGGAACGCTCGGATGCCCCTACCGCACAACGTCTCGCTTCCTGCGGCATCTGCGCCCTTGATCTATGTGATAACAGTGGAGAAGGACCCTCTTGGCAACCCTCTGCCTTACATCCATGGAGTTACTCCGCTCATGAGAGGCCTCCTCCAGTCGCCCCTAAATCGTCGGCGGAGGACTCTTTTTTCGGCAAATTTCAAAAGCTAATATGCTCTGACCCCATGAAGGAGTATTTTCGAGGCTTGTTTAGGGAGATATGCCCTCCTGCGCCGTCGGTCCCAGTTGTGGCACCAGTGATTCCACCAGCTCTGCCTCTACCGGCCGCACCTCCACCGGCCATCCCTCCCTTGCCTCCTTTGTCTTCAGTGGACAAATCTCCAACAGTGCCAGAAGTTGCAGTGATGTAGCCTGATACAGATGTGTCGGACGGCGCACAGGGGAATCAGGACAGCGAGGACCAGCCCCGCTCTGTTATAGCCTTTCACGACCTGGTGCTGGACATGATGTGTCTTTTGGATGCTCCAGTACCTGAGGCACCTGTTCGGCAGGAAGGGGTGCTTTTGGGGGCATTCACCTTGTCTCTTTTGGAGCACACCGGCTTGTTCTTGTAAAAGGACGTTTTAGCTGAGGTCCGTAAAGTCTGGGAGAAACCACACTCTGGACTGTTTGTAAATAAAAAGATTGACGCTCGTTATAGGCTCCATTCTTCGGAAGAAGTGGCCTTAGCGTTGTGTCTGCCCCCTTCCTCCACGGTGGTGGCTTCTGCTAGATTACAATCTAGACCCACTTCATCGTCTTCTACAGCGGCAACGCAGGTTCTGGCCGAAGGGGACAAGCTTCTTGACTCTTTGGGGAGGAAGATTTTCGCTAATTTAGCCCTGCAGTTACGTCAAGCTAACGCAGAACTGTTATTAGTGGGGGCGAATATGAAAATGTGGAAGTCTGTCAGAGTTTGAGGAATTCATTCCCGCTAATAAACTAGAGGATTTTAAAATTTTAAAGGGTGATTGTGAGATGCCAGGGTCCTGGCGCAGGATATGCTGGAGGCCGCGGCGCATCATGTCAACTCCTCGGCCCGGGGCCTTATGCTTGCCATGGGCACCCCTCGTCAGGCTTGGCTTTGCATTACCAAGTTCTCTAAAGAGGTGCAGGATAAAGTTCCTGACCTGCCTTTTGATGGCAAGGAGCTTTTTCACTTAACAATAGATTTTGAGCTGACTAAGACTAAGGACAGCACCCAGACCGCTAAGTCCAGGGCACAGAGAACATCTTCGCAACCTCGGCCTTCCTATGGTTTTAGGGGATTTCTGGATCGGAATTCCCGTAGGGTCGATACTCCATCAGGAAATTCCCACCGATGGCAACAACAGGGAAGGTTTTTCTCCCGTTGTTCAGCCTCTTCTTCAGGTTCAGGTGGCGACGCCACCGATAAACCAACTAAATGAAGGATCTCTGCGCTCACATGAGACCCCGGTGGGCACATTGCGTCTCACTGGGTGGTGTGGCAGGCCATCACAAGGATGGGTGGGTCTTGTCAGTCGCTCGGGTGGGTTCCGCTTGCCCCTTCCCCCTACCCCACCCATCAATCCTCCCTTCCAGCAGTCGGGGTCGACCTCCCTCAGAGCCAAGATACAGAAGTTGCTGGATCTCAGAGCGGTGGAACCCATTCCCCTAGGGGAGCGAGGGAAGGGCTTCTACTCCCGGCCGTTTACCGTGCCCAAACCCAACCAGGCTGGCCTGCGCACCATCCTAGATCTTTCCCAGTTCAATCTCTCTCTACCCCAAGAGAAATTCAAGATGATCAGGCCCTATCAGATAAAGTCCTCTTTACAGAAGGGCGATTGGCTCAGCGTGGTGGACCTTCAAGATGCTTATATGCATATTCTGATTTGGAGTCCGCATCGGAAATACCTACATTTTTCCGTGGGGGAGGAGCATTTCCACTTCCGAATGCTCCCGTTTGGCCTCAGCTCAGTGTCTTTACGAAGATGATGTTGGTTATCGCATCTCATCTTCGGCTTCAGGGTATCCATGTGTATCCCTATTTGGATGATTGGCAGCTGCGCAGTCCTTGCCCTCAATCAGCCTTGAGCAATCTTCAGTCTCTCTTCCAGCTCCTGTTCCATCTTGGGCTGGCAGCGAACTGGTGGAAATCCTCCATGACGGTCTCTCAGGACCTGATTTTCCTGGGTTTTCGGTGGAACACGATCGACTGCAGAGTGTATCTGACCGGAGACAGAATGGCGGATCTGTTGGCCATGTGTCAGGTGTTTGCGCAGTCACAGAGCATGTCGGCCTGGTGGTTCCAGAGGCTTCTGGGCCTCATGGCCTTGTGTGTGCTGGCTCTTCCTCTTGCTCGTCTCAAGATGAGGCTAATACAGATGGCTCTTCGGAGTTCTTGGCGCCAAGCAATGGACCGAGACGCCAAAATGATTCCTTTTCCATTTTTCATGAGAGCGGACCTTGTCTCTGAGCAATCTGTCGATGGACACGGCCGTTCAGGATCCCGGCCCGCTAGTGACAATCACGACGGACTCTTCCCTGCTGGGATGGGGTGCGACGCTGGACCTTCTTCAGGTTTCAGATCTCTGGTCACTGCAGGATAAGGTCCTTCATATAAATCACTTGGAGCTCCTGGCGATCTTCCTGGTGCTCAAAGCATTCCAGCCTGTCATTGTCAACAAAGTAGTTTGGTTCCGCACGGACAATGTGGTGTCCATGTTTTATATCAACAAGCAAGGGGGTACCAAGTCCCCTCCTCTTGTGGATCTTGCCATCCATAAATGGGAATGGGCGGTTCAGCACGGCATCTGGCTGGTGGCAGTGCACATCCCGGGTCAGCTGAATGTTACTGCGGATGCCCTCAGCCGATGTACAATGGTCAGATACAAGTGGGAACTGAACTCGGAGGTCCTCTTGCAAATCTTCTGATGTTGGGGCACTCCAGAAGTGGACCTCTTCGCAACAGCGTCAAACAGACAACTTCTGTATGCCTCCAGGAACGGGCTCGGAGCCTCCTCTCTGGGGGATGACCGCTAAATTCCCTGGCTCAATATGAGAGCCTATGCTTTCCCGCCTCTGCCTCTGATTCATCAGGCACTGTGCAAGCTGAGGAACACGGTGAATTGTTTTCTTCTGCTCATAGCACCGTGATGGCCAGCCAGGTTTTGGTTTTCAGAACTTCAGCATCTGTCGGTGTGTGCACCGATCAGGCTTCCGCTGGTTCCCGACCTGCTTCACCAGAGAGATCGGCAGCTGTGGCACCCCTCCCCACAATTGATCAGCTAGGCGGCATGGTGCCTGAGTTCAGATTTTTAGAACACTTCAACTTGTCCGCTGATAACATGTGTATTATTCAGGCGGCCAGGTAGCCCTCGACGAGATCTCAATACAGGAGCAAATGGCTTTGGTTCTGCCACTGGTGCTTAGCCAGACAGCTGGACCCCAGGGGGGCTTCGATCAACACGGTGCTGTCCTTTGTCTCACATCTGGCAGAGTCGGGCATCTGTGTCTTGATATGCAGGACTTATCTTTCAGCTGTTGCCGCATACCTATCCACGAATCAGTGCTCTTTTTCACTGTCAAACCCAGTGGTTAAAAGGCACTTTGCAGGTCTCTTGCATCTTTACCCTCCTGTTCGCTAACCGCATCCGACGTGGGATCTGAACGTGGTCCTTACGGCCTTGTGACATAAGCCCTTTGAGCCAATGGCTGCTATAGACCTTAAGCACCTTTCGTGGAAAGTGTCCTTCTTGGTCGCTGTGACTTCGGCAAGATGTATGAGTGAGCTCCAGGCCTTATCGGTGGAGCATCCCTTTCTGGTTTTTCATAAGGATAAGGTTGTCCTGAGGACGAATCCTTCTTTTCTTCCAAAAGTAGTCTCTGATTTTCATCTGAATCAGTCAATCTCCTTGCCTGTCTTCTTTCCAAACCCAGCCTCAGAGGCTGAGAGGGTTTTGCATTGCTTGGACATTAGAAGAGCTCTTAAGTTCTATCTGGACAGAACATCTGAATTTAGGAGTTCTTCTCAATTCTTGGTGACCTTCGGTAATCCGCAGGGTAAACAAGCCTCCAAAGCGACTATTTCCAGATGGATCGCTGCCTGTATTGTGGAGTCTTACGCTGTTCAAGGTCTTCAACCTCCAAAAGGGGTTCATGCACATCTTGTACGGGGCAAGGCAGCTGCTGTTGCCTTTCAAAAGTATGTCCCCTGGGCAGTGCTTAATTTGTAAAAAAATAAGTGTCAGTGCCGAAAAACTATTGGCCCCATAATGCCGGGCGCGGTGCCGCCCCGCAGTGCGGACGCGCGCCCCACGCCAGTTCAGTGCTAGACCTACCTAGATCGGCCCACCAGCAGCCCATCACACTGCTGCTGCTCCATGTCACATGTTTGGCGCTGCAGCAACTGCTGGCACAGGCTAGTAGTGGGATGGATGGGGAAGGGCACACATGGGTTGAGAAAGTATAATGCTTTAAAGTTGGAAAACACTTACTTGTTATGGTAGGTGTAGTGGTTCCAGCATTCCGGTTTTTCTTTATTAGTTTGTGTTTGAATAGGAATTGTTCACGGCTCAACCAGAGTTGGTGGAAGGTATCCAGAGGAGTTCTTGGAGCTCCCCAATGGGATGGATTGCCATCCTAATTTGGGGTCCGTTTTGGTTGTCTGGAAATGTTCTTGCAGCTACAGAAAAGAAGGACTAACTGGAGTGTATTTTATACTCCAGTACTGCGACTGGTTGTCTATGGAGTTCCTCAGCCTCCTCTTGGATTGGGACAGCCATTTAAAGTTTTCTTTATGGTTGTCTTAAAATGTTTCTGGTTTCAAAATAGTTTAAAACATTTCAATCTTTGCTGCTAGTTGAAGAAAAGAAGACATTAATGCTCTCCCCAGTGATCAATACATGGAGCCGCTGCTAGCCCTCCAAGTCACACACAACATCCACCTCCACCAATACGCCGACGACACACAGCTATACCTAAAGATAGACTCCATCAAGGACACCCATAGGCTCAAAACCTGCCTCTCGCTGATCCAGTCTTGGATGTCCAGTGATACTTCAAGCTCAACCCCTCCAAGACCGAATTCCTACTCCCCACCTACACCACAGAACACCCAGACATACAGACCTGGCTATCAACCATGAACTCCGGTGGGCTTCACACCCGAGCTCACCTTGTGCGCCAAGTCCTCAGGTTCGACATCAACAAACAACTCTGCTTCAAGACACACATAGCCATGAAAACAGACAGCAACAGCTCACCCGCCTGCAAAAAGTCAAGCCCTTCCTCCCTCCGGACAGCTTTAGATCCACCGTTCAAGCACTGGTCCTATACTACCTGGATGGGGGCAATGCACTCCTCGAAGGCCTCCCGCCATCCTCCCTTGTGTCTCTGAGAAGTGTCCTGCACGCGGCTGCAAGCCTCATCAAGGATCTACGCAGATACAACTACATCATCCCGGCCCTCATCGACCTTCACTGGCTTCCACAAATCTCCTTCAAGTCTTGCTGCATCATCTATAAGGCAGTCGCCCTCAAGTCACCACACTACCTTGCGCAGAAACTCTGCATCTACAGCACACCACAAGAAGCCAGGACATGAGCAGACTATACATTTGCTGGTGCAGAAAGGATCAGAAAACAAGCCTGCTCTGTCTACGCCCCAAGAGTATGGAATCTCCTCCCTATCGGCATCAGACTTGCCCCCACAATTCAGAAAAGAACTCAAGACCCACCTCTTCAAGGAGTCTCTCCTCAACACCTAGGCCATTACCCCACTCCTCCCCACTTCCCGGTACAGCTGTACCCCATTCTCTTTCTCCCTCTGTATCCTACCCCCGCTGTATATGAAAAGGACTTGTACATCTGTAATGTTGTACACATCTGTAAAGTGCTCCGTTATTTATCTCTATTGGTGTATACCTCAGTAAAGCACTCTGCTGCTTCTCGGAGCTAGATCCGCACTCAAATACCATAATGCATAATTCTTGCGTCGCTCAATAGAATCTAAACGCCTGCTCACGTTAGTAAGGGGGTTGGCCACTGTGGTACAATTTGTAATTGATGCCCAAGCCAATGTTATGCCCCAGTCAGACCCCTGAAAGAGGCCAGCAACTGATTAGCTGGTTAAAGGCTAATTAGAGAACACAATACGGACTAAAATAACAAAGACAAACAAGTGTTCCTGCCCTCAGCTCTAACCATGGCACCCACACATCACAATATTTTTAGTACTTCCAACTTACCTGCATCAAAGAATCAACACTTTACCAACGGCAACCCTACTGTTCCTCTCACACGTCCCAAAGTGCCGAAAAGCCACATCCGTATCATAAGTCGCGCTACACACTACCATAAAGCAGTAAATATCACAGCTTGAAACAGATAACTGGTGCAAGGCGGGGAGTGCGCCTGGTTAATGCTCACCTCTGCAATATATAATAACAGACTGCAATTGAGCAGGAGCAAGAAGACTGCGGCGGAGGTCGGGGAGTAAACGCTCACCCTCGCTGAATACAATACAGCCAGAAATAGAGCGGCGAGCAGATAGCCGGCTGAAGGCCTGCTTAACACGCTTACCCTTGCAGCACGCAACCCAGACAGAAAAGCACTGTGTGCGCAGAGAGCAGACACCAGCACATATCATTCATGTGATTAGGAGGCACACCGAGCTCAATTCTCGCACGCCTGAGAAGTCCACGAGCATACTGTTTTCAGCACTCCTTTGTTGTCTGTACAACTTTCAAAGGCTGGTTGGTTTTAGAGTGCCGTCACCGTGTAAACCCTCAATAGACATTTCCCAGGTACTGGATCATCGGCATTCGCAAGCGCTGCACAGCAAGGAGATGTGAAGGCGGAAAAGCCTTGCAGAGTAAAAGCGGCTAGGAGGCCTGCATCCCACTGGAGGGCCGGGAATAAAGAGACACACACCTGCACCACCCCCCCCAACCTCCCAAAAGCACCACCAGGGAGCATTCCACAGCATAACGGGGTCTCGAGCACTTAGGAAGGACTTGTGCGCTGAAAAGGAAAAGGCAGATTAAGCAAAACACGGTTTATTTAAATCCAGCACTAAAAATAAATGGGCATTCTTAGAGCCGCCGCCCCCTCCTTGCCTCCCTACTCCCACCCTTGCACCCTGTGAGCCGTCAGTCAGTTGCCCTCCTAAAGAAATGCTACACAAATAATCACAACAAAAGAAGCAGAGCCGAGGAAAAATGTACAGGCAGCAAACTTCGTCAATTTCCCATCATGCTCCCCGCCCCCTGCCCCCACTCCCGGGGGAGGTCGCACACTGCACTCGCAGTCGGGCCGCGCATGGTGGCATTTCGCACACGGCACGCGACGCCGCCCACTGCGGTGGATGTCATGATGTCAATTGACTTGAGCATGTACATTTCACGGCGGCGGGCGGGTGCCGTGGATGCAGCTGGCGGGCCCTAAATCCGAACACGAACAAACAACAGATGTGTGTAAAAAAAAAAAAACAGTAAAAGTTTCACTTCAATTACCTTAGATTTTTCTTTATGGCGCCGGCCCGCGTTGTTCAGCAAGCGCGGCCAGCCCGGTGCCCGCCCCTGAGGAAAAAGTAGGCCGGGCCGCGGAGCACACAGAAGAAGGGAACACGAGTCTGATCACCCTGGGTCTGGCCTCACCTCACGCCGCGCCTTAACAAGTGAATCCTGCCTCTGTTCAACAACAGAGACCCACATGACTCACCCACCCCCACACACTCACGTCATCATGTAATTTCACTGGCTGGAGCCTGGAGTCAACAAGTTAACAACACAGCCAATGAAAACTGTACATTCTGTGTTACTATACAGAAGTTATCAGATACTGCATAGTAACACGGTTTTCATTGGCTGTTGGTTGTTGTGTTGAACCCTGTAGGCCCAGCCAGCCAGGAGCCATGTCTCTGCAAGTAGCAGAATGATTTATTGATCATGAAACTTAAAGTGTGAACAAACAAAGGAATTACACGTGCGCCAGTCTCATGTTCCTCATGTTCCGGTCCCCAAAAAAGAGTTCTGGTGGCCCCCACCGCCTACCACCGGCACAAATTAAGCACTGCCCCTGGGAGACCATCGCAAAAGTGGCTACCTGGTCCTCCATCGGCTTTCTGTAAACACTACTGTTTGGATCTGAGTTCTAGGTCTGATGCTCCGTTTGGCCAGGCTGTGCTTAAAAACCTTTTTCAGTAAGTTTTCCATCCACCCGCAATTCCTGTGAGGAGTGCTTCAGAATTTTCCCATAAGTATAGAGGAAAGGGGATGGGACATAGGAGTATAATAAGGTTACTCACAGTAGTGACCACCTTACTCCTAGTCCATAGTTCCCATTCCTCCATATGTCTGCCCGCCGTCCCCTCTAATAAGGTTCCTCTGTTATTGCTTAAAGGTGATAGAAAAGGACTGATGAGCGATGCACTGGGCGGGGCTAAGGAGGGCAGGGTTACGGCTGCATGCAGTACCCCATGTAAAAAGAGAGGAAGGACACATTTTTGGAAAATGTGATGCTTTTTACAAAGTGCTCCGGTCCTGTCCCACAGGACGGAGGAATATCCCATAAGTATGGAGGAAAGGGGAAAATGTACTAGGAGTAAGGTGGTCACTACGGTGAGTAACCTTATTATTTGCAAGGATCTTGTCTGTAATTCAATTTTCCCTTTTACAATAACTCCTTTATCTTTTTCTCTCTCTCTTGCTTTGTTTATAATTATTTGCACTCGGTGTCTCTGGGTGTTTCTGGGTGAACTCACCGGCTCTTGTTGACGTTCCTGGGCTCTTCCGCGGTCAGCCAATGAAGGTACTCTGCCTGTTTCCTTCACATGACTGCTTTCTCTTGGATCTCCCATCTCTCACAGCTTCCACTTGACATGTCTGTTTTGCTCCATGCTACAGTAAGTGAAGTGCTGTTTTCGGTCACCTGTGAACACCCAGGAGTCTCTCACCGGCTCCTGCCGTTCCCGCAGTGTGATCAGCTTGTGCAGCAGCTTTTTTTTTTCCTTCTTGGTCGGTGAGCTGCCTGGCTCCACCACACCTGTCTGGGCTTTTCGGTTCCTCACGCCTCGCAGAGAGGTGCAGCTTTCTCTGACCAACAGTAGCAGCAGCCATCAACTGTGTTTTCCCGGGCAGAGGTGTATGCGAGGAAACAACTAGAGCATTCGCTGGGCTTGTGGCCTCTTTCGCTCTGCATTGCTCGATCCCTCCCCCGTGTCCCAGCATTTTGGCAATTCTGGGAAAAGAAGTCCATTGTTGACGATTGTTTTGAACAACTTGGATAAGCATTTTCAATGTTTTTAAATGGCAAATCAGTCCTGGCTGATTGATATGATATGATATTGTATTTATATCGCGCTCCTACACAAGTGTTTCAGAGCGTGACCAGGCAAATGTAGGGGAACAGGGGAGGACAAAAAAAATGATCTTACTAGTCCCAGTGACATTGAGAACGTGCAAGTGCATGGGAAAGGGAAAAAGGGGAAAGTGCATGGAAGGGGAGAGGTGGAAAGTGCGGAACAGAGGAGAGAAAATAATGAATAAAAACTGAGATAAATAAATAAATAAAAGTGTTAGTGATGCCAAGTGCTAGGTTAAGCAGATAGGGTATATCTGATAAGTGCAGAAGAGAAGTGGGTGGGGGACTGTATGGGTACAGATACAGACCCCAGTGCAAGGGGTGGCCTGGAGGAAGTGCAGGAGGGTGGCAGGGTGAGCAGGTACTTGGGCCCGAAGGACAGAGGGTGGCTAGGTGCACGGTGCCGAGAGTGAAAACAGATCAGCAGGGCAGAAAAGAGGCAAAGGCAGAAGCGAAGAGGAAGGTCTTGAGGTGCTTCCGGAACCAGAGATGGTTCTCCTCAAGTTTCAAGGTAGCAGGGAAACTGTTCCAAAGGGAGGCCCCAGCCAAAGACAGAGACCTACCCACAGCTCGTTTCTTTGAAAAACGACTGACATTGAGGGAGTTAGAAGTAGAGGAGCAAAGGGCTCGAGAGGGGAGGTATTTGCGGAGGGATAGTTGAAGGAATTTTGGGGCAAGGCCCTAGAAAGCCTTGTAGACAATGCAGAGGGTTTTAAATGTAACCCTTGCATCCATTGGGAGCCAATGAAGGGATTTCAGAGCTGGAGAGATACGATCCCAGGGCTTTAAGCCAAGGACAAGTCTTGCAGTCCTGTTTTAGATTAGTTGTAAAGGCCGGAGAATGGAGGCAGGTAGATTTAGAAAGAGGCTGTTACAGTAGTCCAACCTAGATAGAACAAGAGTTTGGGAGACAGGAAGCTTCTGATGGAAGGAGAGGAAAGGCAGAGTACCTCTGAGGAGGTGCAGTAGGACTTTTTAGAGATGTCAGAGATGTGTGCGGAGAAGGAAAGTGTGGAGTCAAAGATGACCCCCAGGTTCTTGGCCTCGCAGGTAGGGATAGGAGGAGGGCCACGGGAGGCCGGCGAGAGGGTGAGGGGAAAGGATGGTGAAGGTGTACCAATGAGGAGGATCTCAGTCTTGTTGGCATTTAGACAGAGATTGTTGGCGGCACACCAATTTTGAATGGCGATTAGGCAATCAGAGATGAGGGAAGGAGAGGAGGTGGCTGAAGGAAGCCTGAACATGAGTTGGGTGTCATCACCATAGCACTGGAAATTGGAGCAGAAAATGGAAATGCAGTAGGCAAGGGTTGCCAGGTATTGGTTGAAAAGCCTGGATGAGAGATTGGACCCCTGGGGAACACCACAGGTAGAAAGGGAGACAGAAGATAGGAAGGACCCAAGTAGTACCTGGGAGGGTCAATCAGTGAGGAACGAGGTCAGCCAGGCCAGAGCCTGATCGGTGATACCCAGGGGAGACAGTTGAGCAGGGTGGCATGGTTGACCGTGTCGAAAGCAGAGGAGAGATCAAGTAGGATGAGGAAAGAAGGAATGTTAGAGTCAAGGTTGGAGAGCAGATCTTCACGGATGTTCAGGAGAGCAGTTTCCCTGATTCTGGCAGCTCTGAAGCCAGATTGGTGATCCTGGAGAGAACCCACAGAATCAGAATGAAGGTTAAGCTGAGAGATGGCCAGCTTTTCCAGGAGTTTACCCAAAAAGGGAGTAATAGAAATTGGGCGATAGTTCGCCAGACAAGAAGGATCAGCTAATCAGATTGATATGTGGAACTGGAGAAGGTGGTTTCATAAGTTTTATAAGGCATACCAAGGGTGGAAGGATGGACTTCAGGTCTGGGGAAAAGGGTTTCCATATTCTTCATAGGAGTAGAGGTATGACAATAGGCCATGAGGGGATTAGACATGAGGGGCTATCTTCAAGCAAAACTGGGGGATACTAAGGGCTTCATTACGAGGTTGAAGGTAGCCATCGAGCTATTAGCTCTATTTTAAGAGCTCAAAGTCCGATCAGCCGTAAAACGCATTTGAAACTCCATGTTGGGCAACATACACAATGGGAGAATGAACCAGCCAAGCGTTCAGGTTCAGTTTAACTTAAATTCAGTTAGAACTGATTGTGATGAATCTGATGGTGTCATCACTGATTTCCCTGCAGTGACTTCCTCCCATGTGGCCAGGGAACGTCGATCGCTACCTGATCCTGACTGTGGGGGTTGCTACATGATGGAGGATCACAGGGGGGCAGACAACGTCCGGGGAGATGTCATGGCTTCATCGGATGAGACATAGGGCCTCATTACGAGGCAGGCGGTAAGGGATTACCAGCACCGGTAAGGGCACTGGTGCCGGTAATCCCTTACCGCCCTACTACGAGTTCCCTTTGCGGGTCCTGCGACTCCGCCCTGGTGAATGGAGCAATTACCGGTCCATTCCAAGGTTGGCGGGACCGGTAATTCCCCATTCACCAGGGCCCTTCCCCATTCCCATTTGAGCCCCCATAGGGCTCAATGGGAATGGGGAAGGCGCTAATAAAGGTACCGCAAATTGCGGTACCGTTATTAGCTCCAGAATCCATTTGTGGGTCCTGTCCTTAACGCCTGGAAAAACCAGGCGTTAAGGGAGGACCCGCAAAGGGAACTCGTAGTAGGGCGGTAAGGGATTACTGGCACCAGTGGCCGGTAATCCCTTACCGCCCGCCTCGTAATGAGGCCCTATGTCTCATCCAAGGAAGCCATGACATCTCCCCGGACGTTGTCTGCCCCCCTGTGATCCTCCATCATGTAGCAACCCCCACAGTCAGGATCAGGTAGCGATCGACGTTCCCTGGCCACATGGGAGGAAGTAACTGCAGGGAAATCAGTGATGACACCATCAGATTCATCACAATCAGTTCTAACTGAATTTAAGTTAAACTGAACCTGGACGCTTGGCTGGTTCATTCTCCCATTGTGGATGTCGCCCAACATCGAGTTTCAAATGCGTTTTATGGCTGATCAGACTTTTAGCTCTTAAAATAGATGCATTGATGTCCTTGCCTTCTGATCAAGCTCACAAACTTTACCTATTGACAGCTAATTAGTCTGGCCTCTCTGGGATGCCAGTTTATTGGTATTTATGGATGCATCTACGGCATTCATCCAGGTGGATAAATCCAAGCTATGGGTAATACTGGGAGCTATAGCGGTTCCAACAGATATGCTTGCCGATTTGTGGTCACTACATTTGGACACAACTGCCTGTGTATGATTTGGTCTAGGGGCGAGGCAACAACATATACATGATTATTTCTAATAAGAACATTTTCGAAGACGAAAATGTCGAATTCTAAAGGTTCGTATTCGAAATAAGTACCCCACAGCCAAATGGCCTTTATAGACCCTGCTTCCCCCACCCCACCACCTTACTTACCTTTTAGCGCCACACTTCGCTGTGTGCCGCTGAGTCCTTTCAGCGCCAGTTCCCTTCACTTCCGTGGATCGGAACAGTGCTGCAGGGTCCTTTTTTTTTTTTTACTTTTGTTGCTTTCGATGCGGGGACACCTCCGCAACCCCAACTTCCCTTGTTCGCTATAATGAACCGAATGGTTGAAATGTTTGGCTGAACGTTATTTTGGTACAGCCGAAATCCGATCATTTCCACCATTCGTTTTTTTTTAAATTATATTTTTGTGCAATACCAGACAACAGAGATCTTTCTGGTTGTCAGGTTCGTTGGGCATCATCGGGTGCTTGCCCCACTCTTTTTTAAATTGCATACTAATACTAGCAGGTGTACCCGCGCTTTGCACAGTAATTCCCACCTGAGTCCTAGTCTGAAGTTCATTCAATGAACGAATATAGATGATGATGATGTTGCATGGTTGTTTGCGTTACCAGAATAACAATACGATCGATTCCAGATACTTTGAGTTATACTTGGAAGGAGTCTGGTCGAGAAGCATTTGAATGTCCCAGTGGAAGGAAACATCAACTTCCCTTTCGTCAGATACGCAGATGACAACATATTCCTTGCACAAGCCACCAGAGGTCTTCAGGTTTTGATCAACAATTATGCTACATTTATGAAAGGGAGTGTGCTTCCACTTAACATCAACAAATTGAAAAAGTTAATTTTTGAGGGCAGGGGTCTTAGGCCCAGTAGATTTCCCCTTAATGATGTGACACAAGACAAAATGTTTACTTCTCTGGGTACCATTTTTTCAGAAACTTTACAAGTTCAGCCCCATATTAAGCACTGTTCCATTGTATTAGCGCAAGTCAATGGTGCAACATTTCATTTTGCCAAACTTTTAGGGTGTCAGCCCATTAAATATATCCTATGCCTATATATGGCCAGATATTGCACCACATGCCTCTTTGGCACAGACACTTGGGGACTGTGATCCATACAAGCTACTTCAAAGGATATAAGTTTTATTTTATAAGCACATTTTGATCAATTCATAAGAGCTGCGTCAACCTTTAATTGGGGATCAGCCCTCATTTAGACCAGTTCTATTAAGGTGCTTTGTATGCCATTCTGACTCTGGTGATTTTAGAAGATCTCAAGAGATTGGGGAGCCAGATGATATGGTTTTCTCACGTTTCTCATGCATTAGACCTTGTGCAATGTTCTGGCTATTACAACAACCCCTATATGATTAAAAGAAGTGGTAAATACATGTTGCACTCAGGGCTAGAGAATCCCTAAATTGAGTGTGGGAGGAGTGTGAGCTGCATAAGTTTAAAGATAGAGATCATTTAATTATAAGCTCCATGGGTTGACGAAAGGAATATCTGATGTGGGTTCTGAAACAGAGGGATAAACAATGGATTACCCACTTGCACTTTGTTCTGCTGCCCATTGGTGCAACTTTAGTGGGGTGGTAGAATTGTTTAGAAGTTGTCTAAAACAGTTTACCCTACTGTATTGGCTTGGAGCATAATGTGTTACACTTTTTTAAAAAAATTGTTTTATTTCATACAGTTTAAATAAACTTTTGATATAAATACATCACTTACTACAAAATAAATTAATACTTACATAAAATCCTCGCTTTTACATTAAAAATAAAAAGGGAAAGTAGCAATTAAGCGAAACTACTATATATTCTTACACTAAACTTAATCTCAGAGGAGACACTTCTCTGCATCCAACTTAATTTGTAGCTTTTCCAAGTACCTCCTAAGCGCTAGGGTTGGGTTTTTACAATCACTATTGTGCATTTGGCACCACCAGTCCTCACTAATGTAGGTCGTACATTTGTCCATTTCTTTCCCCAAGTAGAAAGTTCTCGTAGTTCTTAGGTGCGGACAAAAGAGGAGTAGATGTTTTAGATTTTCTTCGTTGTGATTGCAAAATCTGCAGTTCATTTTTTGGCGTGAATCAGTCTTTTTGGAATCAATATTTCTTTTGTTTCAAAAAGATTCAGTCTGAATTTCAGATACAACTTCCTCAAGCGTTTACAAGGCCACATAGTCATGTAATTGGGAATTGTATTGACTCCTTTTGCTTCCACTGGCGAAATGGCCATGCATTTGTGCTTCGATCTTTTATCTACCGTCTCGATCTAATCTAATTGTAGAAGTTTTTTCTTTACTGCATTTGGGTTGCCGCCATAGTGTTTTTTCATCAGACGACAATTGGGTTAGGATGTCTTTACATTGCTGTCTCCATGAGGTTAAGGCGGATTTCGGTACTTGCATTTCTTTAGACTCCTTTAGGACTTCGAAGGGTGCTAGTTCAGCTTCCTCTAGCGTCTTCCTGTATAGGGACAGTTTGTTCCACATCAACCTTGCGTTTAGTGAGGCAGCCCCACCACATATAACACACAGGCAGTGGGGAAACTCAGCGGTATTTGTAAGATTTGTTTCCAGAACTTACTTTTGCATCTCCGACGAACACCAAAACATACTTTCTGCTCCGAATGTCAGGATAGGGGACACCTTACTCTTATAAAACTTTATTATCGGGATATAAGAGAATTTCCTGTATTTTTTGTGTAGAATCAAGCCTTGCGTTGTTAGCTGTTTACAATTCCTTGCGATC
The DNA here is from genome assembly GCF_040938575.1 of Ambystoma mexicanum. NCBI lineage: Eukaryota > Metazoa > Chordata > Amphibia > Caudata > Ambystomatidae > Ambystoma > Ambystoma mexicanum. The sequence goes on along the minus strand of NC_090933.1, from coordinate 911,673,708 downwards.
TTCTTCATCATTGGATCATCGTTTATGTTTGAGTTTATCATCGTCCCCAAGTATCTGGTGTGTGTTACTTTATTCAGGGCTTCCATCCCCAAAGTCAATCTCAACTTCTTTGTCTTTGGCTGTCGACCTTTCCTGTTTTCGAGGACAAGTATCTCTGATTTCACAACATTGACCTCGAGGCCTAGGTCCTCGATGAACAGTTTCAGAGCATTTAACTTTCTTTGGAGACCAATCGGTGTTAAGTCTAAAATGACCCTGTCATCGACATAGAGTATCCAGCTAATATGTTTCCCATTTAATTTTGGAGGGAATGACACAACGTCATCGAGTGAGGTTCCTACCTCTCAAATATAGAAGTTGAAGAGGGTAGCTCCCAAAGGGCACCCTTGCTTCACTCCTCGTTCAGTTTTGATAGGTTTGGTTAGGTGGCCCTCACTGTCGAGACAAATCTGTATTTGGGTCTCTGAGTAGAGTTCTTTAATGGCATGAATGAGGCTGTGTGGACAGCCTCTCAATTTTAGTTTTGTCCACAGGATTTCTCGGTTGACTCCATCAAATGCATTGGCTAGATCTATGAATGCCAGGTAGATTTTCTTGCCTGATTTGATGGCATCTATTTTCAGTAGGTTCAGAATCAACAGATTTAGGCTACAGCCTACGCCTTTGATGAAGCCTGTTTGTCGAACGTCGAAGATCTTATTTGACTTTATCCAATTTAACAGCTGTTTTAGGAGAAGACTGGCAAATACTTTCCCAATCACATCCAGTAGGGCTATGGGCCGGTAGTTCGCTGGATTTGTGCGAACACCCTTTTTATAGATTGGAACTATTATTCCTGATTTCCACGTTGTTGGAATCCGGCCCTCTTTCGTTAAGTTTTCGAAAAGTATATTGCAAAAGTCTGTCCATTCATTAATGTTGTTTTTAAGGATGGCATTTGAAAGCCCATCGGGACCTGCTGCTCTTGAGGAGCTGATCTTTTATATGGTGTTCAAGATCTCTTCATGTTCGAATGCTAGCTCCCATGGCAGGCTTACACTCAGAATTGGTGCAATGGTGTTTTTCTTTCGTTTGAATAAATTGCCATAATGGCTTATCCATTGATCTTCTGACACCATATTTGCTAGCCTGGGTTTTTGAGGATTGTCCAACTCGTTCCCTATTGACCAGAAGCTTCTTGGGTTGTTCTTGTTCAGTGCCACTAGAATCGTTTCTGCGTCCTTCTGTTCAAGGAGCCTGTGGTGCGCTTTAATCCAATTGTTGTAGATGTTCTTCACTTTTCTTATTTCGGGTTTTTGGTCAGGCTTCTATTTCATGGATATTCTTCTTATGGCCGAGCGCAGATCTCTTTTTTTCCGGGCAACTTGAGGGTCGAAATTATGGCTTTGGAATGTCGGTTTGTTACGAGATTGTTTTTTTGTTCTGTATACCGTTAGCAGGGCCTGATATTCAATTAGATCGCTCACTTTGTCCCCCTCTTTCGGTTTTATCAGTTCAGCTAATGCCGGGATATCACTGGATTTTAGGCGTAGGCAATTACCACCTGGTTCCAAAGCAATCTGCATCTTCCATTGTTCTAATGTCTGCCGATGTCTTTGTCTCCATTCCATTATCACCACGTTGTGATCACTTTGAGGTGATTTAATTACATATAGGGCTTGGATTTCGTGTGATGTTCTTTTGGAAACAAAAAAATAGTCTTATGTCGATTTTTGCTCGCCTCTTTTCCAGGTTACGTTTGGAGGGATGTCACCTGGTGATGCACCATTCATCATATGTAAGAAGCGAGTAGAAATTTCCTCCAACCATGATTCGCTTTTCCTGCTCTCCTTCTCTTTCAGCCCTTTTTTGGAATTAGGTGTGCCTAACAGCTTCATGTTAAAATCACCACACGGGACGTGCGCGTTGTCGTTTCCGATCATGATGCTATCAATGGTGTCTAGAAGATCCTTTTTGAACTTTAGGTGTTCCGCTGGTGAGGTGTTCCAGTAAACATTTAGCACATGCACAGTAATTGTTCCTCCATTTGCCAAATACTTGGCTTCTAGACTCGCATATTGGATATGAGGCGAGATATTATCTGATGTTTTTAATTTAAACCCACTTTTTCTTTTTACCAAAATTAACTGACCAGGCATCGGTCAGCCCTGCCGTTGGACAATTGCTGGGTTGAACGCCACTTCAAAGCCCTCGACGCAAGGCATTTTAACCAGCCATGTCTCCTGTAGACAAATAATATCCGCTGATGACAGGACTTTTGGGACCGATTTTAATAGATGTGAGAAGCCTCTTGTATTCCGGGTCGCCCACACTATGTTATTTTGTTGGGCCTGGCATTAACTTTCACAGGTGCCGTTTATGGCCTTAGCCAACCAAGTCCAACAGTTTTGTTCATCACCTGCCTCATCAGGCAGTCTTGCTTCTGGGCTTGTTCGATTTCCGGTCCCTGCATTTTGCGCTGTGATTTTTATTTTTTTCAGTTTTAGGCTCTCTGACGAGTCCAACGATAGTTGAGTTGGGACTTTTATGTTCCCGTCAGTTGGCTTTTGTTGCACCTTCGTTGGAGGATTTCCTGGTGCACTATCATTTGTAGGCTCTTTTAGATTTGGATTTGGAACACCTGAATGTAGAGTTTCAATTATTTCTGAATTCCCGAGAGCATCATCTACCTCATAAACCTTGAACCCCGCCTCTATCAGCTGTCTCTGACACATCATCACTGCTTCGGCAAGTTTGCGGTCTTTTATGTGTAACAAGGCACTTTTGCAATTAAAATGTTCCAGTATTTCGACACGCTCAATCTCAGCGCTTTTAGTTGATCTCAGTACAAGAATAAATTTGAACAGCTGTAGTATTAGATTTCTGTTTATGGGCATGTCACCTCTTTTATGCTCCATTCGTTCAATCAGGATTCTATAGGCTGTAGATGATTTTGGGTGCTTTTTTGAACCTGGGTTTGGTTTGGAGTTTCCTGGAACGTCTCTCTGTGAGTTGTTTGGAACTCTCACTGATAACAGCGGTGTGCCACTTGGTGGTAAAGGTACGGCAGCCGTTACGCCCTGTCCAGCGAAATGTTTTTGAATACTTTGCTTTTGTTTTTCTTCGATAGTTTGGAAGACTTTATTCTTTGCTTTATTTCCTGCGTTAGTTGTATTGACATTGCAGGTTTTTTTCCGGTGACGGAGACCAGGTTATCACCCGCTTCACCAGTTGGGCTCGCACTTTAGGGCTCTAAAAACTCGTTGAGGGTATCGGAGAACTATCCTCTTCAAGGGCATCAGGGTCAGGCTGACAATCACTTTCCACTGACCTTGATTGGGCCATTCTCGTGGTCTCTTCGTCATACTCAGTTCCCTCATGACTATCAGTAGTTCGGCATCCTCATTTAGCTCGTCCTCCTTATTTCCATTACGTTTTGTATTGCTCATCTTATTGCTTAGTTCATTCATGTTTGGTGATCCATCTTTCTTTTTTGGCACCTTTGACGCATCATCATTTGCGATGTCATTATTGTTAATGGTCACGTTCAGTGCTTTGATATTTTGGAAGAAGTTGGCCGAATTTCGGGAGTTTCTATTTTGTTGGCATTGCAATATTTCTTTTTTTTTGTTTTGCATTTGCCTTGTTTCAGGTCCATATCTGGCTTTTTTGTCTGCGTCTCAGGTTTGCGTTTGTTTTGCGGCTTTTCAAATATATCAAACCACTCAGCGTCTTTTGATTCTGGGGCGTTTGCAGTCGGTTTGGCATTGGGGCAGATGCTTTGCACGTCCTCCATCGCGTCATTTGTGGTGGATTCAGGGATCGCACTTGGCGACTCGACCTGCATTGTTCTCTGAGCTGCTGGTTTGGTTAAATCTATGATGGGGGTGAATCTGTTGCTTTGTTATTCCTCGCTGCGATCACATGAGACACTGCCAGATCATTGTCATTCTCTTCTTGGCCTTTCACCCCCACTGTCAACGCCTTGGTCACTTTTTCTTTGACTGTGTCCAACTGCGTTGTCTGTTTCTCAATGGTTGGATCAATTTCATTCTTGCTTCAGATTAGGGAAGAGTCTATATCCGACCTGTCCTTTCCCGATTGAAGCGCAGAAAATATCAAAGAACGTTTCACGCTCACAATTTGGATAGCCTCGCTACTTGCTCTTCCATCATGTTCCTTCTGTAATAAGGATAAGGCTTGTCTAGTGACTTCCGCCAGTAATTGTTTGTCTTCTGAGTTATTTTTCAGTGATTCTTTCAGGACTGATAGTGAAATGTTGTTACTGCGTCTTGTGATGGTGATTTGCGTCATCATATCCACCAGATCACTTTCTAATTTCACCATTTTGGAGTTTAATTGGAGTGCCCTGGTCTCTGTAGTTCTCATGCAGGTTTTCATAAAACTTCGTTAATGGTGTCAGTATTGGGCGCAAGGCGCTAATGACCTGCTCCACTATCTCCACCGCAGACTGTTGCTCACATTGTTCTTTAGACTTGTGGGGCTTCGGATCAGGGTAACTCTGCTGTCGTTTATTCAGAGAATTGTACTCTTCATCAGAGGAGGACGAGGAGGAAGTCATGTCCATTGACCCTTGATGCTGACATGTCGCTGATACCCCTCTAGGAGCAATAAGTGGGTTTGGCAGCAGAGTTCTGTTGTGGCTCTTAAATCTTTTTAGGGGGCCACACGCTTCACTTTCAGAGCTTAGATCGTGTCTAATACTTTTTTGTGAAATCATTATTTCATCATTTCTTGTCGCAAAGATTGGCGCATTCGCTTCCAGACTGACAAGATAGGACATCGCTTTTTCTTGGTGGTGCTAATCCGCCACTATATTTGGTTTGGGATTTCTCAGTGGTTTACTGTTGATTTTGTATGCATTGGATAACTTGCTGTTCATATTAATCAAGTCACTGATGACTTGATCATCAATTACCAAAGAATTCCGGTGGATGGGGAGCTCATTCAACTTTGTGAGGTCTTGAATTTTCTGCGAGTTCAACGGTTCCCAAACTTCTTCGGCGCACATATACTCATCTTCCTCATATTCCTCATCCTCAGATAGAGTATTTAGGGTGGATGCAGGGTTGCTGTGAAGCTGAGCTTGAATCACCCATGTGCTGCTATCTAGGGCGAGTTTGCTTGCTATTGCATCGGCATAAGGTTTGTTTTTTGGGGGGCGTTGGTTATTGATGTTTGCCACTGATTTCCACACCATTATTTTTAAGGGGGCAATGGTTGTTATGTTTGTGACGCCCATCGTTACACTGGGTTGATCGCACATGCCGCCTTGCTTCGGCAAGGCTGCAAAGTACTCCTCCTACCCCTCCACCTTGCCGTCACTCCTCTTTGGGAGTCTTTACGTGAGCGCCTGTGTTAGCTCAGCTCTCAGCGACTCGCTGCAGGAGGGGCCGCCACCACCATCAAGCCGGCTGACTCTCTTTCTCTGTTGCTGTGCTCCTACTCGCCCGGGCCCCTCCCGCTCGCCCTCACCGGCCGCGGCTCGACAGTTTGGATCGCCGACCATATGTAGCTCGCGGCCATGACCCAGCTCCACCGAGAGCCACGGTAAGACTTTTCCGTGACTTACAGCTGGGGCAGTTTTGGGGGACATGGCGATTGGATTGGTGGGGGTGATCTTAGGGGATTGAGTGATTTTGGTCATTGGGGAACCCACCTTACCACCTCTGATTCCACTTTCATCGACACAGTCCAACCTCCCCTGCACCACTGCACTTACTTGTTGGATTTCGCTGTCGATTCCACTCACGCCACTCAGGCCAGGAGGCGCGGGTTTGTCCAGTGCACTCTCCACGGCCACTATAGGAGAGTCCTCTTCTGGAGCTATAGCTGTGGCACACCAGATAGCTGACTTCGGTGCCTGTCTCCCAAGGAGTCTGAAGTCTTTAGGGCACGTTTAACTTGAGCACGGGTTGCTGGTATACCGTTCTTGAGCTCATCTCGTGGCCCACCTGCGGCCCCCCAGGAAACACAGGCAACACACTCCTGCCATACTCTGCTACGCTCCGCGTAGTGTTGGGGATTATATCGATAAGATCCACCTTGAGAAGTTGAAGTGGAAAAAACACTGCTTCGACGGTCAGCTCTCCTTACAGGCACAGGCAACACACTCCTGCCACACTTTGTGTTACACCTTCACATTCTGTGCCCAAGATATTTCAGAGTTCGCCATAGCACCTAATCCATCTACTTAGTAACAGAGGGTTTACCCAGTGTCAACCTTGGTTTCTCAGTCTGTTCCATACTGGATTTCACAGTCTGTTCCATACTGGATAAGTCCACTACTAGTGATTTCCCTTTTATCTCATCATTGTTCTTCCTCTCGTGTCTCCTGTTTAATGGTTGGAGGCATTCTGCTCATACAAGCCCTGCCTCTGTTCCTTGTCACTCTGGGTGATTGTTCCTGCCACCATCCTATCGGTCTGTCTCGTCCTCTTGGTTACTGAAAACCCTGTGAGTTGCCACGCCTGCTCTGTTCTTGGTCTTCAAACCAGTGACTCTGTACTGGCCTTCTGGAGTCTTCGTCCGAACTTCCACTTGAAAAATTCCAGTTGTTGGTTCTGGGTCTAGACTTCTGTTGGAATGTCTTCCCCCCGGTGGCTGTCCATTTTTGGTGTTCTGGTTACTAATTTTTTCCAGATCTTCATAATATTCTTTGGTGATATACGGATATTTCTTTTCATGAGAAAAGGATGCAATGTCTTTTTTCAATTTTGTAACCTTTTTGTTAAGGTTAAATTCCTTGAAGGAGATACTTCTATACTCCAGCCGATAACATCAAGGCACCTGGACAATTCACAGTGTGCATGTGTAATTGTTTATTCGTAGGTTCAATACAATTTTGAACCTTCTAGCTAAACCAATCCATTGGAATATTGTAGATCACAACCATCTCACCCCGCGCGAGACGTTTGATACACGCGATCACATGAATATAACAACAAGCCACCCAATATGGTGAATAGTTTTTTAAAGGGAGACGCGTCTAGGATGACGGAGTGAGGTAAGAAACTGGAAACCCTGCATGTTGTGAATCAGAAGATTGTGTTTAGGTACATGTAGCAGCGCCCGCAGTACGAGCGTGAATATAGTTTTATTGCACTCGATTAATGAAAACACTGTTCGAGGATGAAAAAGCCGGTCATACCGTCATAAGCTAACCCAGAAGCGTAGAAGTAGATCCCATTAAGGGAAATACACGGTGCTAAATAATAATTGGGCCACTTTGACCCAGATGCAAAAAGCTGGGGTTATACAGTTGTATTGAATAACAGTACACTATCATCCCCACAGTAATACGTGACTGATGACAGTGTGAAAAGTGGAATTTCCATGTTGGATCACGCAACACTTTGACAATTGACACAATTGACCACAAGAGCTGCACTCACGAGTACCGAGGTAAGATTAATTAGATATCAAACCAGTGCTATTCTTGACATTTTGAGACCACATAAGTCTAAGTAAAGTGCTCTTTGTTTACAGAGTGGCACTACAATTACCATGCCCAACAGCACAGACAAGTTACAGGTACAGCTGATCCAAAACGTTCAGTAAAGAACGGAGAAAGGTAATTTGGTGATTATGAATACGAATATTAGCAACTGCCATACAGATGAGCAACAACAGTAATTCGAGGCTTGTGACTTACAGATATCGCAAGAAATGGACTTCTATACTTACACCTACCAGCATACGTAGACTGGTAAGAACTTTTTGAATGAGTTCTGAAGTACCCCGAAGAATGTACCAAAATAATAGATTGTGAGATACATAGACCGTACAAGTCTTGACACTGATGGTGTGCCCTCTTTTATTTTATTTCTCGCCCCTTTCCTATAGGGAAGTGAAAGGAGGAAACCACGTCCGGCACAGACTTGCTGAGATGCTCTCCCAAATGAAAATATGGAATAGACAATACATAATAATTCTGTCTTGTTTTAAATAACCAATAGAGTCTAAATAATTAATAGAGTTTGTACTCTAGATGTCCTGAAGAAAGCAGTAAGGTCACACATACCCTGAAACCGGTTGACACATAACAGGCTCGGGCTGGCTGGCCGCAGCCCGGAGACCCACACAAACACTGAGTGTGAGCTCGGTGTGAATTAACCTACAGCAAACTCTTCTCTTTTTGGGTAAAACCACATGCATGGATAAGTAACACTACATGCTGTAGGCTGTGAAATAGATTGAAACAGAAAACTCTTCCCTTGAATAGATTGTAGACGATTAAGACACACTTACCGGAAGCGACACTAATAGAGATATATGGTCGACCTCCCCCAAGTGCGCATTGTTTTAGCATAGCGAAAGTAGTGAGAGAATTAGGGCGAGTCTTCTTTCTATCCCTCAGCCTAGCTAGGCGTTGCACACAGCGCTACCCAGGGACAGGAAACTACCTGATGGATTGATAGACTCTTTATAGGGACGTGTATTTAGTCATAAGGGAATAAAGCAGTAGCAATAACTTTTTAATAAAATTGTTCTGTCTTCGTTGTGCTTATAGATGGTAACACCAAGAAGTTCTGGTTTAGATTTAGAGCTATTAGTAATGTTGGTAATCCAGAGCTTCTGATTCCTATAGACAGCTGCACATGTGCCAAATATCTTACCAACTAATTCCACGGGGAAAGTGCCAATTTAGATTTCCATCCGATAGATAATTTATCCAAATGCAGGGATGATATTCTGCTAATAATTAAGAACCTTAAACGCTCACAGGCCCCTGGTCCTGATGGGCTTTGTAATATCATTCTTAAAGAAAATCCCGAATTATGGGCGGATATCTTGGCAGTGTTATTCCAAAAAATCATAGAGACAGGGAAAATTCCTGATTCTTGGAAGGTTTCTAATATCATTCCGATATTTAAGAGCGGTCCCCGTTGTTTGCCGGAGAGCTATCGGCTGCTGGCACTTACCGATGTTCCTAGTAAGGTTTTCTGTACTCTTATTCTTCAGCAAATCAATAAGTGGATTGATAATGAAAACATCATGGACAAGGCCCAAACCGGCTTTAGGAAAGGCTGTTCCACGGTGGATAACATGTTCATTATAAATATGTTCACCGAGCAGGCTAATTGTGACAAAAAGCCACACTTATATGTATTATTTGTTGATTTTTCCTCTGCTTTTGATTCGGTAGGGCGCCTGAAGCTTTGGATGAAATTTAGATCTTTTGGTATGCCCCCTCACCTCCTCTATTGTTGTATGTTGATCTATGATGATAGTAGGGCCAGGATTAGGTTGGATAATCGGGGCACACTATCTGATCCTACATATACATAAAGGGGTTAGACAGGGATGTGCACTTGCCCCTACATTGTATAATCTATTCATGGCTGACTTTGGTGGTGTATTCAAAGACAAAATAAATGCCTTCCCTAAAATTGGCCTACATAAGGTTGATTTGATAATACTTATGTAGTTGTCTGTAACAGTGCGAAGGCCCTGTGTGAATATGGAAAAACAAATGGACTTTCTGTCAATTTGACTAAAACCCAGTTCATGGCGGTGGGCCGCAATTTTGGAACAATATGACAATACCTTGCACTCTGGGAATGATAAGAAAGGTGAAGAGCTATACATTTTTGGGCCATCCGATATGTGGAGAAAGAAGAAAATTGGTTCTCTTACTTAATTGGGCCAGAAGATTCAAAGTTATTGCTATGTTAACTGCTGTTATGACATTCTCTAAGAAAATAGCTGGCTTTAGCTTGTTGGGTATTCTTAATGTCTACAAGCAAAAGCTGGCGGCTATTTTCTTATATGCTCTGGAATCGTCTTTTTCTGACTGGTCCGATTGGGCAGATGTGACGGAGGGTCTCATTTGGAGAAGACTACTTGGTCTCTCCAATTATACTCCGATACAGGCCATTAGTATTGAAATGGGCCTTACCTCCCTATCCGCTCAAATTGAACATAACAGGGCTAGATAATATGTTAAAATAAAATATGCACGCCATGGCACGTTACTACATATTCTTCATGAAGGATTGGAGGGAGGCAAACTGCGGGCTTTGAATGTCTTTCAGAAGAAAATCTTTGATGTTTTGGGAAAAATAGGGTTCTCCCCCAAGTGGGATCATGGTGAGGGGGTGGTACTAAAATCACTGAAGAACTCTATAGAAAAATGGGACTGGGCCGCCAGTCATGATAAAGTGGCAGAACTGAGCTCCTTATGTATGTTTGCCAACTACCCTTTATGTATAAAACACCTCAATATTATCTAAAACTAATGCCATCCAAAGCCAACTGCAAAATATTTCTGGACATCAGACTCAACTGACTCAATGTATTGGGGAGCCTGGACGGGTATCCCAATTGATAGAAGGCTCTGTAGACTGTGCCTAGAAGAATCAGAGATTGAAATTGCAAGGCATGTCCTTACTTGTTGTAAAAGTATGAGCTCTATCTATGAAAAATACTTTAACAAATGTGAGTTTGCTCCTAGCGATATGACTAGTGAGAACTTCTGGCTTATGTGTCTTGCAGGACGAATAGGAGCCTAATTTATTGCTGTGACACAAATATGGAAGGTAGCAAATGCACGTCTTAGAAAGAGGTGAAGCTTTTGGTTGAACTATAAGCAGTTAGCTTGTTGTAAATGTGTTAGCTTCTGCTTCTTCTCTCCAATTATTTGTTTTAACCTTTTGTAGTATTTTTACTGATGAGATCCATTTTATTGTTTGTATAATTGGGTCGATAGGAGTGTATTGCAGTTTCTCTTTTTCTTTTGATCATACCTTACCTTATCCCATTTGTATACATTTCCTGTTTTATCAAAATGCTGAACGTGAAATTGTAATTTTCTTCTGTCCTGTTTGAACTTTACCTTTATTTTGTTTTGTCATATTTGTGAAAAGTTCTTTGAACTGAAACACAATAAATAAAAAATAAAAAAAAACAACCTTAAAAAAGCAATTAAGTATTATTACACATGGCTTTATACCTGATTTTCAAGTTTTTGGGGGGCGGAATGGGGGCAGGGAAGACAATCGCCTGAGATTCTCCCTTTGCCAAAATGAAGGCATTTATGCCAGCATGTGATTTTCATCCTGTGCGAAATCATAGGCCTCCATAGGAATCTATGTTAAGTGCCTCCGCCAGATGTACACATCTGTTTGTACTACAAAGTTCTAATAATGTAAACCTGGATCTTCCCACATTTCCCAGCATTGCTTGCACTTCGTATCGTAGTGCAGATGGGGGACTGAATTGCACGGAAGTACACACGTTGTAAGTACCCGTAGCAGTGGAAAATATACAGTGTGCTGACTCATATTTTTTGTTGATTCCTATAAAGTTTTCCGGCCCTTGAACTACTGGGCCCTCCTGTAGGGCACTTCTAACCTTCAGAACATCCCCTGTGTGGGGAGGGGCACAATTTGATGGAGTGAAGCTGCAAGTGCCAACATCTGCTTGTAGCTTGGTAACGTGGGAGCAATTTATCATGAGTGGTCTCCATTTCTTTTAAAAACAAGCATTGGCAATGCCAACAGTCTGTCCTTTTATGTAGGCATGGGAAAGGCGCTTGCCATGCACTTTCATCGTAGCATTAACTGCTGGTGCGTGGCAGGTGCAAACTGGTGCGAGTACCTGGGATTCTGTTAGCAGTGCTAGGCAAATGCCTAATGCATATACACAAGCCAAAACTGTTGGCTTTGCCAAAGATTGTTTTTAACAGGAGTTCAGTGAATGACAAATAGTGCTTCTAAATTGAGTGGCTGAAGGCAGACATGGTTAAGACATTTTTATAACAGCCACAGTACATTTACAGCTCCAATTCAGTCATTAACTATCAGAAGACTGATTTGAAAAAACACTGGCAGGCAGTTTGAGCACAATGTTTGATAGTAATGCTTGTTAAAGCTATCTCAAAGAGATACCAGGAGGCTGTGTTTTGCACAGGGAAGGACGGGAAGTGTGTGGGAATGGCCATAGGGATTAGCTTGGCCATGGGCAGTCAATGGGTGGGTAAATAACCAAGCCACACCTACAAGCTGTCTGTCACTCCTCCTCATTTGCCATTTCTCCCTAGCTGTACAAATACAATACTAGTACTAAAATATTTTCAATGTACCTACTTGCCCACATTAGTATTTCAGTCAGCAGACCCAGCAGTTACACTGAAAACAAAGCCACAGTTCTGCTAACAGAACGTAGCGTGGGTGAGGGCTTGCAGTCACGTTCCTGCGCACGGGGGTCACTGCATGAAGGCAAAATGTGACCTCATAATTCAATATTCGTCGGTAGTTAGTGCATACAAAAATATTACACCAAAAGCTGTAAAACGCATACAGATGGAATGTCAGATGCTAGGAGTAGTTTGAGATAACATTTAAGTTGTTCTGGGTGTTTACTTAATTAGTTAATTATGGTTTTTTTTATATATAAGGCAACACATTTCCGTAAGGACGGGGGCTAACCCTTCAAATGTTGGGAGAGGAGGTAACTTCTGAGACTTTGAGGGAAGGGCAAACTCACTTGTGTGGGGGGCATCTGAGTTCTTTACACATTGCAATGAGACCATTCTGGTTCCATCATTACTGGATATACATATAATGAATTTCTTTATGCATACAAGATAGTGCCAGCTATTCTCAAATACAAGCTGCTGGAAAGTACACCATCACATTTGCACACTTAAGAATAATGTACCACCATTAGTATGTAAAACCTAATGCTTTTTATGTCATATTTCTATGGGTTTGGACAGTAAATTGCACATTTTGGAAGCCATTTTTCAAAAACATTCTTGCAGAGGGAGAACACAACCACCCCCCTCTCTCGCTTCCAGATTTCACCACCGAAATGTACGCTCCACCAACTTTCAAAGTCACCAGCCGCCACTGTCTGGGGGTGGAGGGGCACTGCTACTGCTCGTACCCTTATGTGCTGTCCTCACCAATGCACAGGTGCAGGCTGTGCTGCTATGCTCACGGCGAGCTGCATCATGCAAAGGCTGTGCAATCAGCCATTAGTCGAACCACCCAAGAACACCTGCCCAGCACTGCTACCTCGGCCTGCACTCTGTAACGGCCTTGGGGGGCCCTGTGACCTGGAAAGCTGACTTCGACTTGCCTGCTGCCTCGCTGCACACTAAAGGGGTACGTTGCCTGCCTAACAGTGGCCTGCCAGACCTATGCAAAAACAACACTTATGTTTCCACTGTGTTTAATCTGATGCTTTTATATGTATCTTACTGCCATAGACCTATCTATAACCCGGGTCTACATAACTGTTGTTTTTCTATGTATGTATGCCTGCAACATCCTCAAGCTTTTCCAGCGCCCAGTTACCTCAGGGTTAGGTGCGCTTTACACATAATAAACAAATTACAACACTGATAAACACTGATCTAAAACCCAGTGGACACTGAAAGTAATGTCAGCACCCTGAAGAGTGCATTCACTGCATGAACTGCTAGCACTACTGTATTGATTAAGCATTTACGCTGTCAACAGCGACATGAGCCCTTGAAGGCCAGCATTCTAGCCCTGCCAGTGCATCAGGCGGCATTTGCGGGGGGTCTTGGGGATCGGGAACGTTGCATTGCAGCTCGAGGGCTTCATGGACGGTGACCCCCGATAACTAGACAAAAAATGCATTGTGCCATTTGTAGGAGCGTATGTGCATCCGGAGTAAGGGGCGGCTGCGAGACTGGCTCGAGCGAGGGTGTGCAGAGTTGCTGGGCTGAGATTTGGGGGGCACTTGCTAATTTGCCATAACGGGGAACTTAGTTGATTAGTTCGATGGTCAGTTGGTATGGTTTCGAGTTGTGACTGAGACCTGAGACCTCATCCAACCATCAGGCACTGAGCTTCAAAGTGTCAAAGTGTCCTCACGCTTGCAGCACACACATTTTACTCACTCTAGAGTTGCGGAAGAGAATACGTGAGGGGACAGCGGGTTCACACACTTTGAAGTATTAAAAAAATGGTTTGCATTTGCTTCCTTCAATTTGTACTATTAGACCAATTAAAGGGAGCAAAAAAAACAATCTTTTTTGGTCTACTATGTGCGATGCTGAATTCAGTGCTTAATTTGTGGGGCTGTTTGCGAGCACTCAGGCCTGGCACTTATTTCTGAGCGCATGCACTTATTGTCTCAGACTCAGATTGATTATGAAGTAATGCTAGCCAGAGCATCCATCAACACCAATGAGCAGGTGCGAGCTGTAGTTTTACCCCAAATGTGTCGAGGCTGGGGAGCAGCTGTCAGTGGGGGCAGCAATTGTGGGGGAACTGCCCACCCGCAATGTCACAAGCATGCTAGAAAATATTAGGGCCCTGGCACCATTTTGTTACAAAATAAGCACTGGCCGAACCCAAAGTCAAACCTAGGTTGTCAGGTCCAGTAACAAGGTAGGACCATGTGACGGCCTTATAAAGACTGCTGCCTGTCAAGTGACTTATTGGGAGTGTCCTCTGCAGAGAACATGGGAACAGCGTCAGGGTTTGCGCTTTTTATACTTTGCCAGCAACATTATAGAAACAATCCTCTCTTGGCCTAGCTTTTGGCTGTTCGATGATTTATCTTTTGAGAGGGGCATGCTTTTAGGTACTGTGCACTGTTTTCTATTGGGAAAGATCAATTGAGTGAACTTTTCTGTGATGTCAGTTGCCATTGCAAGCGGTGAGACATCTACCCACGGATCTACGTTAAAAGACCGTATTGGAAAAGCTCGAGTTACAAAATAGCGGAGCCGACTTGCTTGCATTTTGTATCTCGATCATTTCGGAATGTGCCTTTTTGTCCCCAGCTTTACATTTGATGTATGCAGGGGGGACCCCTGCAACCCCTGCACAGCCCATAATGCCAAACTAAGGGAGCGGAGGACACCGCTGCAACGCCTGCTCCCACTTTTTTCTTTGGGCAAGACCAATGAATGAAATGAGCATATTTCCCTTTAACCTTTGTTCCCGTCCTGTGACGTCACATTTCATTACAAGTGACGTCAGGACAAGCTGCGAGACACTCACCTTCAAGACCATATGAAGGTCTGATCGCGATGCCCGTGAAATGGCTCATTACTTAGGATTGTCCTCTGCAGGGCAAATTTCATCACTGCAAAGTTTCAAATCTGTGCACCATTATACTTTGCCATGCAATTGCATGGGCTATCTTGCAGGTGTTCATGATTCATCTTCTGAGAGGCTCAGGCAAATGCTTTTTTGTCCAGTGTACTTCCTTATTTGGAAAAGACAAAATAAATGACCTGTGCATATTTCCCTTAACATCTAGCCATTCACTTCCTCTGGCGTCACTAGCCATTGCATATGCTAATTTGTCCACCCACTCTTGCTTAGGAATTGTGTCCCGGATGTTACGTAAAATGTGCCTTTTCTGTATCTTAGCAATCATGGATCTGCCTCAGATGCATGGATTTAAGTGGGTGGAGACATGCAAATTATAAGAACCTCATATTTTAGTGCAGTAAAACAGTTGTAGATCCACATGGCATTTGCAAATCCGAATGTGAGGTAGAGTTTGAGAAGAACACTCCACACACTGGGTAGTAAATACTAAATATACAGTAAACCTAGCCCACATAGCCAAAGAGCGGTGTATCCAAGTGGTGCATACAGTGTGCTGTCATGGGGCGTACTCATTTGTTGAAATACCTGCTTTGCCACTTCACATCTTTATTACTGTTATCCAGACTAACTTCAAACTCGTTGGTCCCACTATCGTTGAAGATCTATAATTTGAGAGATCACAAGCTTATTACAAACATGACCTTGTAATATCTTTATGTTCAAAAATATACGTTAAATGCACTCATATTGACTCCATTCATTCAACATTTTAATCCCCTCTTAGAAGAGTAGTGCTCAATCACTGTGCTCGCTCATTCGGCAAAATATGGCCCACTTTGAAAACATTTTCCTGGGCCTCTTTTGGCTCCCATTCCAGCCCTGATTGCTTGGATCTCTTTCAAGTCTGGTCTTTCCCAGTGTATCAGTTATGGCTCTTGGCTAGCTCTTACCACTCTCTCTTAAGCCTGGTCGCTCATGGTTTCTGAGCTATGGTATCTGCAGAAATATTCAAATCCAAAAATACCTACTATGAGATGAGCACATTTATTTGGTCGAATTTGTTAGGTATTTTTGAAATAAAAAAAATATATATATATGGGTGTGTGGGGGGGAACGATATAGGTGAAATTAGGGGTCAAGTGTAGTGGGTCACCCCCGCCTTATTAAAAAGAAATCTGACCCCAAAAAATCTGGTCATTTCGCATTAGGCTTTTTCCCCCGATCATTTGTTGGTAATCCCTAAGCTATAGCTACCAGGAATCCCTGTGTTGTCTCTCACTCAAATCAGGTCTTTCTCAGTGTTTGATGCATAGCTCCCAGAAGCCTCTCTGGTCTCTCCATTAATAATGAAGGTATTTTTCAAAGTAAACCTCTCTGCATTTCTCTGCAGCCTTCCCTCACAAATCTTATTCCTTCACTCTCCAACCCTGTGCTGAGGCTTGCAGCTCTATATCCCTCCTCCTTATTCCCAATTGCTTAATGTCGTTGCTATCTGGTGGGAGGAGGCATCAAAAAGATGGCCTGCCATTTTGAAGTCAGGTGGAAAGGTCGTGTATGCCATCGCCTTGCATGCTCCGTGCTGAGTGTCTACTGGCCTCCCTCTGGTCCATCCAGCTTTCCCCCCTCAAGCCTCACAGAGTTGTCACCTCTCACTGCTACTGTTTCCACTAGTGACCATCGACCATATTGTCCTTCTTTTGGATGATGGTTTCCTCGCTTGTTTGGGAGCCGCGGAGTGCATGGTCGCTCTCCTTGGCCATATTGTCTTTCTTTTGAGTGATGGTTTGCCTTGCTTGTTTGATATAGTGGAGCACCTGGTCGCTCTCCTCCAATGAGAACCACTCTGGTGGGCTTCTCCAAGGGGATTGATGCCCCTGTCTATGCTCCCACGAGTGTCTCTGTGCCCCCACCCACCCCCATGCCCCCTGTGAGTTTCTCTGTGCCCCCACCCACCCTATGCCCGCTATGAGTGTCTCTGTGATCCCCTCCCACCCCATGCCCCTCCATGAGTGTCTTTTCCCCCACCCCATGCCACTGTGATTGTCTCTGTTGCCCTTGGCCCACCCTTTTGTCTCTGTGCCCCCTCCCAGCCCCTTGCCCCCGAGGCTGTCTTGGTGCCCACCTCCCAGCCCCCATTCCCCCATGACTGTTTTGCGCCCCTCCCCCACTTTTTTCCCTTCCCCTCCTTCTCACCTCTCTTCCCTCCCTACCCTATCCCCTACTTCCTTCCTCCCCACCCCTTCACCCTCCTGTTCATTTCTGGCACTACCTCAATTGCTTTCAGGCATAGTTATCGTAGCGCCTGTCTTTCGCAGCCACCCCCCCCTTTTTTATGTCCATTAGCAATCACTCTTATCATTTGTCCTGTGACATTTGATAGCAGCTTGTTCTCTCCCCATTCCTTCCTTGTCTTCTCCTCGCACTCCCCCCTAGTACTACTCTGAATTGTCGTCTGCCCTAGTATGATAGTTGCTTGTTTTGTTTCCTCTCCTTTCCCCCTCACTCCATACCTCCCTCCCCCTCCTCTTGTTGTACTCATGCACTATATCAATTGTCATCAAGCATAGTAATGTTACTGCTTGTTTTGTCTCATTTTTTCCTTCCCCTCTACTCCTTAATTGTTCCTTGCACTATCTGAAATGGCGCCAGGCTGATTATGATAGTTATTTCACATTCTGAATTGTTTCAAGGACTTGTAAGAATTTAATTGTATTCTCCCATGTTCCCTCCCTCCTTGAAGCGCTTTGAAACACATTGTGTATAGGCGCTATACAAATAAACAATCAAATCAAATCTCCCCAGCAGTCTTCCCTTCTGGTGTTATTTCCTCCTGTTCAACCTAGGCCCTTAACCCCCCGGGTCACTTTCGAGCAGATATTTTCGAAGTCCTTCAACTATGATCATGTTTCATAAAAAGCAGTAGACGGAGGTTCCAGACGTAGGAGTCTTGCTGATGGGTCTCTCCTTCCCGTAGGCAGGTGGTCTGGGTGGTAAACCTGTGTAGTGGGGTGAACACTGGGATGCACGGAGGAGCTGTAGGGAATCCCACATTTACCACCTCCAGGTAGCACATTGCACCACAGGCAGGGATTCCTGGTCCTCAGGACCACTCTAGTCCACTAAAGAGGGGTATCCAAAGAGGGGTGTCTAATGTGACCATGTCACAGTACAGTTATCTTTATGAGCAGCTAAAACAGAGCTGGGAGCATAAACCATGTAAGTAAAACTTCAAACCCCTATTCTTTGGATAGGTTTGCCTCTGTTTGCAACAGGCTCGCCAACCCTTAATCTAACCTACACACAACTCTTTAATTCCATCGATCTGCTTCAGGGACGTAGACATTGTCCGTATTCATCAGAGAATCTGCTGTCATATCTGACGCGTACCCCAGAGCTGATATTGATTTATTCCAAGCAATAACTTGCTCTCTTTGCACCGAGTAGCCTAAATCCTCGCTGTGCCGTCGCGACATCTCACTTTGCCCCCCAGCCCCCTCTGATGCGCCGCGAAAAACGGCTGAATAGGATTCCCATTTACACGCATATATGGATCGCCTAAATCAGAATGGTGTGAAATGTTGGTTTCAAATCTATCATTTTCATTTAGAGCCTCTTTTTAGAGAGTCATTTTAAAGTTCATTTTGGCCATGTTATTTCATCGAAATTATAAACCCAAACAAGATTGGGTACGTTATTTAAAACCATTGAGATTGCGTTTTGACATATCTGACATTTTAAATCCAGAGGGCCTGGCAGGGTATGTTGTTAGATTTTCTGACATATTGGATATTCTGCAGAGCTGCTGCTGGCGGGAAATGCCAGGCACCAGCCAGCTCTTTAGCGAAAGCGTGGGTGAAGGCATTCAACAAGAAGAACCGTCCTGGGGTCTGAGCGCCCGCATGAATCGTCAAAGATGGATTACAATTCAACACTCCCTGAAGCTAGAACCGAGCGTCGCCTCGTCTACAGCGAAGGAGCCAAGTGAAGCCTGCGCCTTCCGGACCGTCCACAAGCCATGGACTCCGAACCAAAGGCTATGAAGAGATATGTCCGATGATACTACAGAGTGGGCCCAGTAGCCGGAGGATACTCCATAAAATACCCAGTGAACCACATGTGCCACAATAAAGAGCAAGGGGGTTGTCAATTCACCAAAATAATTGCCCGCCTTCGAATGCTGTGGCTCCGCTTCCTGCGTGAGAGATCATTAGTTTGAGTGATGGGGAGCGCATTGCAGCTAAATGCGTTTTTCCAGATGCACAATTTCAAGCGAAAGGGACAGGAGAGAAAATGGCGCACACAGCAGATTCTGCCTATGTCGCACTTCCGAATAGTTTAGTGGAAGCATAGACCTAAGCATGGGATTTGATGGGAGGATGGGCCGGAATGCTTGGAGGAAATCCTACGTCAAGAAGGGCAGGGGACATGGGGAAAGCGTGTGTATAGGACAGGACAGATTTATTTAATTTAATTGATGTTTTACTTTTAACCAAAGTACAAACAAATCAGAGATCAGGATTACAAAGTGAGGCAACATGGGGAAAAGCTTGGCATAGAAGATGGTTTTAAGCAGGGGAGTTGCTAGGTCTGGAAAAGACCCGGGGCTAGGCTGATGTCGGAACTTTTGGGACTGGGGGCTAGCTAGTTTTTTGGCTGTAGCTCCTGAGATTCTATCCGGGGCTACAACCAAAAGATCAGGGGCTATAGCCCCCTTAGCCCCCCCCTAGCAACGCCCCTGGTTTTAAGGGAAGATTTGTAGCTAAAGAGAGAGGGTGCCAGGCGTCAAAAGAGTGGTAGGTTGTCCAATGGTTTTGGTGCCAGAAGAAAGAGCAAAACCTTAACATAGACCAGGGGGAAAGAGGCAACAGGGCTACCAACAATCCAACAGTGGCAGGTAGGAGGGCAAACGAAGGGCACTAGAGTGAGGTAAGAGGGGAAAGACAAGGGCAAGCAAGATTGGAAACGTATTGGAAGATGCAACACTGAGAGCATAACCATAATGGATATGAGGCCAACGTAGACGAGAGAGAAAGGGAACAATATGAAGCGGATATCAAAGATCATATCAAATACAGACTAAGGAGTGCATAATAGATTGAAACTGATGAAGTGCATAAGCAGGAAGACCATCATAGAGAGAAATACAGTAATTAAGACAGGCTAGAACCAAACTCTGTAACAGAGATTTAGTAACTGAGAAGGTGAGAAATGATCAGGTGTTTTTAATATTATCACCAAGGGGCGAGGCACTGACATTTATATTACCAAGAAAGTGGACAGCGTCTGCCAGTAGTCGCACCCGTTCTCTCCTAGCACCGCTCTGCTGGTCTGACACTTTTTATTAACCTGGCCAGAGCCATGGTCCCAGCGTTTCCTCTCCTCCCTGCCCCACCCACCTTATCCTACAACATCCCGCACCTCTGTAGCCCACACTTACTTGTACTAAGTTCTAAGTCCTTCTCTGCAATGGCCTCCTCCTGGCAGTCCCACACGCTCTTGGACAATCCATGGCAATAGTAAAGCGACTCACTCCTTTTGTTATTTTTTATGATGGTCATCCTAGTTTGTAGTTTTCTTTTAAGCAAATGGGCACGTGAGTTCTAGCAGCTGCGAATCCTCACCAAAAAGCAATCAATAAAAACCCTATTAATACTCCCGAAGAAAGATGCGGGATGCTAATAATGATAAACACTATGTTCCAGAGCAGACAGAACTGATAACGGTGCTCCGCCCTCAGCAAGGCCCTTTCTTCGCTTGGGCTTTTCTTAGTCCCCACCACATTGTCAAGTCTCTATACGAATCCAATGTTTCAAGTTTGTTACGTGGAGGAATGTTTCCCTTATTCCTTTTCCACCACCTCTGCAAGTCTGTAGATAAATCAAATATGACAACTTCTTTACATGGAGGAATGCTTCCCTTATTCCTTGTCCACCACCTTGACCAGGTTCTCTCTAATAGTTTTGTATTTTGAACAAATTGACTGAACCCTCCTTGTTCCCTTCTCCTTATGGTTTGACAAATGTCACTGATTCCTCCAGGGCTCTCCAGGCTCCTCTGGCTTTCAAGTTTCCTTAAAGTTTGTGGCGATATCTGTGTTCTCTGCCAATATTCAACACTCAGGTTTCTAGGGCTCCCATAACTCTCCTTGTGAGTTTTAAATTGACAAATGTTACTGGTTTCTTGAGGGCTCTCGGGGCCCCTTGGGCTTTCTAGTTTCCTTAACTTCTTTGGTTGTATCTGTGCTTTGTGTCATTAATCAATTCTCTTGGTTTTAGGGCTCACATACCCTCCTTGTGTCATGGTCATCGGACCAAGGACACAGACCTTACACAGACCCGGATGGACACAGTCTTGGCGCCTTTGGCGCCAGGCTCATAAAGAACAATAAACAAGACACTCATTTGAGGAAGAAATGCTTTTATTATGGACATGGCATCTTCATTTTGGGTGAATAGTGTATTTCACATGGAACATTCATCTGTAATGCAGCCCCACGTGTATTCTTGGGTGGGGCTACTGTTATTAGATTGCCTGGCACGTGCTGGCTCACTAGGAGTGGCAGGGTGTGGCAGGCAAACCAAGCCTAGTGGGCGTGCCCAGGATCACAGCTTCAAAAGCTGCTCAGAACCCTGAGGCAGACGCTGCACGTTATTCTGCACTTCCCATCTTCATCTAGGCATCACGGCTCACCTCCCAATCTCCCGGAGCGCAGACATCTTCATCTTGGCACCGTGTCTCACTTCCAAACCTTCTGAAGAGCAGACATCTTCATCTTGGCACCGCGGCTCTCCTCCAAATCTTCTGGAGTGCAGCCATCTTCATCTGAGTACCGCGGCTCACTTCCACATCATCCGGGATGCTGAAATCTTCATTCCGACATTGCAGCACGACAAGCTTCAACTGCGACCACAGCACCTGCAAATAAAAACGAAAGGCAAGGTTAGACACTAAACAGACTTTACGTTTAAGGTTGCGCTATCACCGAACCTCGCGCTTTCCCTTAAACCATCACTCACCGGTTGTCAGTCAATGCGATTTCAGTCATCTATCCCCCGGCTGCGTTCTGCGCCTCCATAGTTGCTTTGGGCCGCATTTCCAGCTATTGGGAAGAAAACAGAAGAGAAAACGTTATTCAGGAATTAACAACAACATCAAGAGCAATAAAATCAAGACAGGAAAACAGAAAGGGGAAAAGGCGAGAGACATTGAGAGAAAACAGAAACAGGGAAAAGGCAAGAGACATTAATAGACACTTACCACCAACCAGGAGAGCATAGTCGCAGCTGGACTGGACTATTACTTACCCGTATCAGTGAAGGAACTAGATCCCACCAACAAGCGCCCCTCACAGAACTAGCAGGAGGGAGAGCTCATCATCCATACTTACCAGGTGAGCCCTAAGGTCCGGTACGTGCCCACTGAAACCGCACCTTGGGTAGTAGGGCTGGAGAGGTATAACAGTCTCCAATCAGCGCACTCACGTTTTCTCATATCCACAGAGGAACAGTGCCACCAATTGTTGCCGCCTGCAGCTTATCCACAGGGGGAGAGACCTGAAGGGGGAGATCAAATTCCTGGGAGGGCTGCAACCTTGCCCCAACGCCTCCGCAGAGACCAGCTGAGCGTAAGACCTTGTCAGTTTCTTTCTCTCTGTTTGGTTGTGCTCTCCTCCCTCCAACCTGCGCAACCCTGTTACCTTCTCTGTCTTCAGGTGTGCTCCAGCGGGATGGTGACCCAGCACGGAGGTTGTCATTTGCCCCTCTCCTTGGCATTTCTCTGCCAGTTTTTAGTCTTATGGACTGACTTGCACAAATATTTTCAATTAGCCTTTCCCACGTTAAAACATTTTTGTAAATCAGGCCCTTATTCTCCTTGTATTTAATGGCACATATTCTTGATGGTTTCGATTTATCAATTTTAATGTACGTAGCAGTCTGGTCAATGCTTCGTGCCAATTCACTTGCTTCATCTAACAGTGTGTCTTTCGCTAAAAGATGTTCCTACCCTTAGGGATTGTTAGTGTATCTTACTAATTGATCTCTGATCAGTGAGGTGGTCAGTGTCCCAAATTTACATGAATGACTAAGTGTCCTGAACGCTCGCCATCATTTTCTAAAGGTTCATTCAAGTCTTGATTAATCTGGTGGAAAGTGTGTCTTTCAAGTGTAAGATTCCACTTGGGTTCGAAATTGATTTTGCATTTTAGTTACGACTTTACTGAATTCATCAGCTCCTTCAGCTTCTAAATCAGGTAGGCCACCAAATATGCTTCTTCATCAGAGCCTACGTTATGTAGTAATATTGCTTCTTTTCTGACGGCTGAAAACCTTTCAGCGCCAATTGCTACCAAATATGTGTCAACCTTTTCTTCCATCTTGCCATAACATTGGAGCTGAGCCTGATTCTGCTAAAAGTGGTGGGGGTGGAGCCATACTAGGAGCTGTCATTGTCACTTTTTACTTGTATCACTTCTCTATTGACTTAATTATTTTTTTCCGGCTATTCCTCGATTACACGCAATCTGTTAATGCTTAAATGTTCATTTCTTTTTTCCTTGTTCTCGTTGCACGTTGTTTTACCCGGGTGTACCTTAGTGGGGTGCTGAGTTGACATCTTCATAGGTTACACCAGCGCAGCTTTGCTTGCAATGCTACATTATGTGGTGTAACCATTAAGCGTTGCTTGGCAACGTGTGAAGTTGGCTCCAGTGAGATGCTGAGCATATGCTGCTTTGCTGCGTGTAGAGTACTTACACGTGACACTTTTGCAACTGTCTCTCACATGTTCTTAATCTTTTTTTTTATAACAACATTTTATTGGTTTTTACAAAATGATATATGCATCACAACAATGCAATAATTATAAAATAAATCATGAGTAAGTGTCTCTCGATGTGTTTGTAGGTTGGGGTTGAGAATGATGCTGGTCTCCTGGACGACGGGTCATCTTGGTCCCGGATATGTGACCGCCTTGACTCTGGCGTGTTTAGGGGATCTCCGGGGTTCAATAAAGTGGGCTACATTGAAGCCACCTGGTGAGTGGGGGCCTCCTGGTGAGGGCTGGGAATCATGTTCTTAATCTTAAACGTATGGATCATTTTGGGGATGGTACTTTTATTCTCACCTGAAGTTCCTCTGTAAGTTCCTTTGTCCAGAAGTTCTTCGTTTGTGCCCTCTAGGGTGTCCATGATACATCCAGCCGTAGCCTCTACAGCCTCTACAGAAGCTACATGAAGTGGGTTTTCACCTCTGTTTACATCTCCCTGCACAGAGGTATGGATGGCGTCATTGTTGTACCCCTCAGGGCATCCTTGCCACCAATTATTGAGTCACACAGGTAAAGTGATTGATAGCTATAGTTTATTCCTGCCATCCACAGACAACCTCCACCACCTCCTGTCTCCTTCAACCCTTCCACTCAGAGCCAAGACCCACATTCCAAATGCCATTAGAGAGTGTAGAACTACCAACATAAAATAAGCCAAAACAGCTGGCGAGCCAAGGGTTATAGATTACTAGGTTATAAGGACGCATATTGTCAAGGTGTATATACTCCAGACATGGCATATACATTTTAACAGTATGTCCTATGGGTTTTAGAAAAGACATATTACACAGATTGTTAAAATACATAGTAGCTCCCTTTGGGGCCCCAATTAAAAGGCAATGTTTTTTGGAAGCAAATGAAACAGGGCACAGTTGAAAGTGGTTTCGGTTTTCTAGGCTTTATTTGTTATAAAAGACCTTTATATTTGCACCAATTCTTTAGAGAAACTACATCACCTTAATAAGCATGCCTGAATGTAAATTGGGGAAAATATACGGTACATGCCCTGCAGATGTAAAAGAGTTCACAGTCTCAGAGTGATGCATACTCGATAAGAAAACACCCCTCTGCCTGGGAAATTGTGAGTGCATGGATGGAATCATCGTTTATCTCAACGCAGAAGCTGCCATGGTATTGCAGAATCAGAAATAATCCAAAACTGTTGAACGAAAGGGTAGGATCCTTCTCATAGCTGGCATGGCAACGCATGGCACCACAACGCTGGACCACATCTGGCCAGATGGGTATCTAGTTGGCTTAGTCTCCTTGATGTTCACATTTAAACTGCCTGATGGAGACCAAAGTACATTTTTGGTGTCGAGTGAAGTCTTCATGAAACTGAACGTGGATGAGGATGGTGGCTTGCCTTTATGATTTGGCTTAATGCTGCCACTAAGCACCGCTTTTTTAGATGATGGTGAGAGGATGCCTGAGGCCTGGCCACTCGAGCTGAACGAGGAAAGTAGGGATGATTTGTGGAACAGTAGCATATATTGCTTATCTAAATGCTTTCCTTTGAACAAGGGTTACGACTCATGAAACAAAAAGCTCAGTTTTAAAAACATTAGTCTCTTGTAAACATGTTGAAATTATTAAACAGAATGATGACTTCTGGGCATGTGGTTCTGAGATGCCACGGGTGGAGCCAGCCATTAGTCCACTTTTGGCAGGAGTTTGCTAGTAGCTTACATCTGGTATGGGCAGACAATGTCAATTGGCAGGTCCACACCACAGATGTTTTCATGCATGCAATGTTGGTTGCAAAGAAGTATATTTCAAGAATCTCAAGTAATATTCGCCCATGTGTTGAAGACTCAATAATATTGCTTCGTTGACTGCCTTCCAAAAACCCAATTCAAGCAAAGGAAGATCTGATGTAAATCTGATCAGATTTTTAGTAACTTTGTTGAATTTTACTCCTAATTTATGCACAGTTAAGGGTGATATTCTCCTCACTGGACAATAATATATTTATCTTTCAGCTTCGTTTAGTGCTCTGTGTCATGTCTTATACATGATTGATCTGCGTCTTCATGTCGAAACAGCACATTTAAAAAAAAAGTCCATGAATGCATCTTTTTTGGAGAAGATACTGTTTATTACTGGCTCTTCTGTCTTGCATTAAATGTTACATTATTATTTCTGCCAGGGTGGATGTACATGCATCACTGCTTTGTATGTTCATTTCTTTGTTTGGCCACTTGTCCGCTTGCTGCTTTCTTGCCATTTTATGTTGAATAATAAGATTATGAAAAGAAGCACAGGAAGCAGCGGGAATCGGGAGGATAGCTCAGCGGCAACGTGCTCGCCTTGGAAGCAAGACGACACAGAGCAACACAGGTTCGATCCATGTGTCTGTGCTCAGAAACATCTGGGTATTAAGCGCATTATAAATAACCTATCATGCCATCATATCATAATGCCACTAGTGCCACCAGAGTGCCACGTCTCAGTAATAGAGAGCATAAGTAAATAGAGTGAAAAGCCAGTTTCTAAAATCATTGTGCTAACAGAGCATGGGCTCTGGAGACCAGCATTAGTCTGAGGGGAGGAAATATCCTTGAGATGCATATAATCGGGTCATGGAGGATCTCATATTGAAACTGGGTATATTGAAGATTTCTGCCATGTTTCAATCAAACAACCCTTGACTGTACATTGCGCTCGTGCACCCCTGAGAGGGCATCTTGGTGCTAGGTCAGTGCTTAATTTGTGGGGGTGTTTGCCAGGGCTTAGCCCTGCAACTTATTTTTGAGCCCCTGCACTTATTGTCTCAGACTCACTTTTGTTATGAAGTGGTGATAGTCAGTGCATCCATCAACCACAATGAGCAGGTGCGAACTGTAGTGTAACCCCAAATAAGTCGACACTGCGGGGAGCTGCTGTGCGTGGCGGCAGTAGTGGTGGGTAACTGCCCACCCACAGTGTCACAGGAGTGCTAGAAAATATTTGGGTCCTGGCGCGTATTTCTTTTACAAATAAAGCACTGGGTATAGTGTTGGGTTAATTAAGCAGAGGTACCTTAAATGTCATAGAGAGGAACCCAGACAGTAGCAGGAGAACCAAAAGAGTGGAACATTATGTCTGTGCCCATTATTGAGCTTCAATGCGGAGACAACTTGGCACGCAACCGCCTTCTGGGGATGTGGAGGGGCGCGATCTACCAATATACCAGCGCCTGGGCCAGAATAATAGACTTTCCTTTTTTGTTAATGTTTTTTATTGTGTGTGGTTTGTACATAAACCATTACAAGCATAATTTAAGACCATGAAAATATTAAGAATAGCTAAAATCCATTTTTTCCATATGTATAAAACCATTGAAACAAAACCATATTTAAGTAAAATATATCTGAATTAATAATTCTAACAGTACTACGTGCACAATAGTGAATGTGCAAATTGACATCACAAGCATAAAATAATACAATTGGGCAATCATAGCCAAAGGGACATACACCTATTAATAAAACAGACAACTGAGGCTTTTTAAAACACAAGATTAATTTCACATCAGAGCCGTGCACTTTATGCAGATTTGTAAGCATACTCCCCTTGCATCAGTGCATCAGTTTATTATTGATTTATTTATTTTATTTATTTATATATTTATAACGCGCCGAAAGCTCACAAGCATCAGGGCGCGACAGAGACACGAAGACAGAAGGTTCACAGGAAAGTACAAAAAAAAAACGATTGCATACAAAAGACGTGTAAGAGACAAAACCAAGGCTGTATTGTCTCCCCACATGTATCGAAGCCAAAGGGACGAGCTTGACAGACTATTATCAATAGGAAAATATTTACCAAGGAAGAGGAATCTATCAGATTGAAAATAGGGACATGCAATAACAAGATGTTTCAAGGTTTCGTCTAGATTAGTGCAAAGATAGAATCTGCAGCCAGTGTACAAGGCTCTGCCCTTCGAAACATCTTTATTTCCCCAATGTATGGCTCTATTATAGGTGTGAAATTGATTTAGTTGAAATCTTAAATACTAGGCACAGGCCTTGTCACAGGTAAAACGGAGAAGATAGGGAGAACGAGGGCTTCTCTTCTTGAGAAGAAAGGAAGCATATTCCCTGTATGAGCTGTATTGATTGATGGAGTCAATGGTACACACCCAATTAGCACTATACAGTTTGTTTTTAACATATCCCGGACGAATTGTAAGATCTTGCTTCATGCCGTCCAATTTATCAATTCAAGATTTCATTCTATCACAGAACAGGGACACTGAAGATGGCTGCTCATCGACAATCATCTGTGACGGATCTACATACAGGAATTTTGATATAGGATTAACGATCTTAGTATAATTATTTAATATTCCCCATTGATAGTCAGCAGATAAAGAATTCAGACCAAGTTCATGTCTCAGGATGAAATTAGGAACCGAACTGGCTAATTCCAATGTTTGCTTCATATGCAACCTTGTAATACGTCCAGGAACATTGTAAGGTCTATCAGGCACATGGCGAGACCATATAGTAATATGAGTTCTACTTTTAATGTGTAATAATCTATTACAGGCAGGACTGAAAATAGACTTTCTGCTTAAACTCCAGGCCTGTGGGCATCAACAATTACATAGGTAAGCATCCCGGAAAGGAATGGGACCAGCGGGGTGGACGCCTGCGAGTGGGTGGAAGTGGAGCGATCCTCCAGTCCTTGGCCAACAGAAGAACTTTTCCAAGGCCTGCTGTGAATGGGGGGAGGTTAGCCCCCCCATGCACTGATCGCTTTCCCATCAGTGGGTATTGTGGGTGCATGGTGGATGCCATGTAGGCAAATTCTGATCCCAGGGGTATAGAGGCCAAATCAGTAATCCCTTATGTTTGATCCAACGGAGACGGTGAGCAAAGGTTTGGGAACCTGCTGGATGGCTAACTGGGTTGGAATGACCTCCTAAAGCAATGTTATGAATTTCCAAGCACTCTGCAGGAGGCTCTATCTCGCTGTCCTTTCTATCACAGTGGGAGACCTCAATGGCATGCATCAGGCGCTGAGACACGGGAGGGCCTAAAGTATCAGGCAGCCAAATACAAACTAGGGTTCCACATGCTGCTGCACCCTTCACACATTAGCATTTCAGACTAACTTGATATCCCCCGCTACATCCCTCTGAACTAATTTCAGTCTCGCCAATCACCATGCAGCAGGATCTTGCCACTATGTCTTGGTCTGTCTCTCTCCAGTACCAATCTGCCCACCGGGCACCACAGGTATGCCAGGCCTTTCATTTCCTACAAGAAGGGTTCATAGCTCTTCCACGCATGTCTGGTTATTTGCTTTGGAATATTCTCCTTACCTCCCACAGAGCATATTTTAGGTGGGAGGTTCTGTCTGTCTCGCCCAGACCTAAACTGAGCAAAAAAGACATATATTGGGAAAGACAGATACGTATGCAGTGAAAGACTATCCACACGTAGAGCATATTTTTTCATGAGCCGGATCATGTATCCATTGAGACTTTTTTTTGAGATTTCTCAGGAGCCACGAAGCTAATGTTTCTCACAGTGGGTGCCTTAGAAATTATGTACACATAACTGCACATACTGGACGATCATCAGCTCTCTCACAACACATTACTGACTGGATTGATCAGTAATTCATCCACAGACGAATCAGGCAAAGGCCAGTCCTTGGCATTAAATGATTAGCATTTCAGAAAATGATGTATTAATTCCCATCCTACTCCTGATCATAGTTCCAACATCCTAGAAATTGTACACCAAACTCACAGTCATGCTGAATGCACACTAATGGAAACCTTTATCGAATAGAATAGAGTATAGCTTTACTAAACCCTGGCCTGAAGCGCATTGGCTCATCGGGATCACAGGTTGAAGTGCTTCACAGACGTGTGAGTAGAGGACCACGTGGCAGCCTTGCAGATACCAGATCTGGCCCAAAACGCTGCCCGCCACAAGTAGACCTGCTTTGGAGGTGGGTACATTGTGGGTTTCTAAGGTTGCAGAATAAATCTAGCAGCTAATATTGGCCAAAGGTAACTTTTATCAACCGTAAGACACAAAAGGAGAATTGTAACTCTGTATAGTAGATGTTTTTAGGTATATGTGGAAATGTACAGAGGAAACCCCAATCCTCCTCCGTTGGAATCTGTGAGTCTGGGAAGAACTCTGCATTGGCTGAATCTTGGGTTAGATTCTACCCTTCCTAGAAGAAATTTCAACCACAAAATCCACCACCTCTCCAGTACATTTTGCTGACGACCAAGCAAAAAGTCTTGCAATTGAAACATTCTAAAGCTATTTCTACCACAGACTCAAAAGTGACTTTCTGTAAAATGGAACCCCACGTGGAAGATCACATTCTCGGTTTGCTTATCAAAAGCAGAAAAACAGAGCATTCAATGCGATCCTTTCACAATATGTACCTCTAACGATATAAATAGCCACCCGCCTTGAGAACAGGGAGCAGTCTCTAATTTTGATATACTGAGACGGAACGCTGAATTTCTAGGGAATTATGCCTTGCCCCCTCCTGCAGAAATGAAGAAATTGTCTGTAGAAAATGCTTCTCTCCTAGAGTCTTCTAGGTCTTCCAGCCCTAAGAGACTCTGTATGGTAAAGGAAATGATTGGTATAAACTTGATGTTTTGGACTGGTTAGCAATGTTTCAGTACAATCATGGGATTCAAGGTATCTCAGGGAATCAGCTGATTCCCTGGCTTTTCTCTAGGCTTCCCCCTATTGTAAGTGATGCTGTAATGGAGTTGAGGGAGGAGGATAAACAGGATTATGAGTGTGTGAAACTAGCATTAATAGCTAGGTTTGGGAAGACCCCTTCCCAGTATTTTAAGAGGTTTAGAACCCTCAAAAAGCATGATGGTACCCATTGGGCTACCCGGGTGTGTGAATGTTTGAAAAACTCAGATGGTTGGGTTAAGGGTTACAAAGTGAACATTTATGAAGGTTTGATGAATCTTGTAATGTTAGAGTCTATTTTTGATGTCTGCTCTCCTGAGCTTAGACAGCACTTGGCTGATTCAAAGGAGATAGATCCTAAGAAGCTAGCTAAGGCTGCTGACGTGTGGGTTGCCAACAGGGCAAGGATTCTGGGGCTACTCAGAGACAAAGGATGAGGGGAAGCAGCCGAAGAAAGACAATAAAGAGAATTCCAATAATTCCAATCCAAAAGAGGGCCCCAAACATAACCAGGGTAAGCCACAGGGAAAACCGAATCAGGCTAGTGTACCATCTGGTCCCAAACCAGATGGAGGTCAGAACAAGCCCCCATTCCATAGAGCATTTGGAAAATGCTTTGTTTGTGGGTTAACTGACCATGTGAAAGGAGATCCCAGATGTCAGGGTAAACCTTCAGGGGTCCACACTGTCTCTTTAGCCGTCTCCCAGGTGGATGAAGTACCTATAGCCAGTGGACACTTTCAGTTACTAGCTGATGAGCCCATGAGAGTCTCAGCTAGTGTTTCTTTAGTGTCCTTGGGTCTTTGGGAACAACATAACTTAGATGTCTATAACTCAATCCCAGATAACACTAAAGAGTATTACAAAGATAGTGTTCTTGTGAATGGTCAGGAAACCCCTGCCCTCAGAGACACTGGAGCCAGCATAACTGTGGTTGATGAATGTTTTTTCAAGGTGGAGGATATTGCTAAGGTACCCAAACACCTAACCAAGTTAGCTGGAGGCCCTGTGAAAATGGTTCCCCAGTTACCAGCTCTCAGCCAGTGTAATGACATGACTGTCAGAGTACCTGCAAGTGTGCAAAATAACGTACCTGCGAGGGTCCTGCTGGGTAATGACTAGTACTTGTCTAGTACCCCCAGCGCCCCCAGCAGAAGGAAGCAGGAGCTCACCAGGTCTGCAAGGGAGAGAACTTTGAGAGGCTCTCCTGGGGACATGATAGAGGAAACTACCACCCCAAGTCCACAGGACTTACTTACTTCTATAGCAGGTCAGAAAGAGACAAAGGGTAAACCAGCAAGAAACCAGCAAGCACTCCTGTGCCCAGAAGGACATCTCCAAGACTGTCCAAAGTCACATCTATGACTCCTCCACCAGCTGAGGTTCAGTGTGAGGTTCAACCCTGTATGGTTCAGCTAGATACTGAGGAATCAGATCTAGAAGAAGATCCTACTCTGGTAGGAGATCTTGATCATGTTGACCATCCTGAGCTGCAGTCTTTACTGGCAGAAGGTGGGCCCAACAGGGCAGATTTCAGCAAAGGACAAAGAGAGTGTCCTACCCTTGAAGGTCTTCGCCTACAGGCAGCTTCTCAGCTCAATGGGACTGAGCCTGGGAAGTATAGGTTGCACTGGGAAGATGGCCTCTTCTACAGTGAACCAACTGAGTCAACCCCTGGAGACTGCAAAAAACTTGTAGTACCTCTAGTGAACTGACTCCAGTTTCTGCAGTTAGCCCACGAGATACCTTTTGCTGGTCACTTAAGTTTTAAGAAGACCAAGGAAAGGCTCTCTCTTTACTTCTACTGCCCAAAAATGGGTTCAGAAGTATACAAATTCTGTAGGAGCTGCCACACTTGCCAAACCTCTGGCAAGAGTGGAGCCAAGAATGTGGCACCCTTGGTGCCTCTCCCAGTGGTGGGAGTTCCTTTTGAGAGGGTCGGGATAGATATTGTTGGTCCTCTTGACCCTCCCACATATTCAGGCAACAGGTTTATCCTGGTTGTAGTGGATCATGCCACTAGGTTTCCTGAAGCCATATCTATGAGGACTGTTACGGCCGGAGGGCTGTGGCTAAGGCCCTACTTGGTATTTTTACCAGAGTAGGTTTTCCTAAGGAGTGATATCTGACAGCGGATCACATTTTATGTCCCACTACATGCAAGCCATGCGGAAAGCCTGTGGAATCACCTACAAGCTTTCAACTGCCTACCATCCCCAAACCAATGGATTGGTGGAGAGGTGTAACAGAACTATGAAGAGCATGATAGGTGCTTTAGAAGAACCCCTTAGAAGAAAGTGGGACCTTCTACTGCCATGCCTTCTCTTTGCATATAGAGAAGTCCCTCAGGAAGGAGTAGGATTCAGTCCCTTTGAACTTCTCTATGGCCATCCAGTCAGAGATCCATTGGCCCTGATTAAGGAGGGGTTGGAGAGTGTTCCTTCCCCCAAGCCAGTCAGAGTGACTGACTATGTGATAGGTCTCCGGAGGAGAATGTCACACATGATGGCAGAGGCAAGTGATAACTTGAAGGCCGGTCAAGCTCTGGTCAAACAATGGCTTGACCAGAAGGCTAACATGATTGAGTTCACTCAAGACCAGCTTGTTCTTGTTATGGTCCCAACAAGGCAGAGGGCCTTGCAGGACAAATGGATAGGACCCTCCAAAGTTGTGGGTAAACCTGGAGAGGTGAACTATCTGGTGGAGTTAGGCAATCCTAAGGAGGCTCCTAGAGTCTTTCACACCAGCTTTGCTTCTAGCTTCAGCTCAGGAGGAGGAGGAGAGTGAACCTCTGCCTGACCTCCTCAGAGGCTTACCTTTAGATGAGCAAGTGGAAGGAGTTAATCTCTCTTCCAGTCTCACATCCGACCAGCAGGATGAGTGCAAATTACTGTTAAATCAGTTTACCTCTCTGTTCTCACATTCATCAGGCTTGACCCCTTGGGGCCAGCATGACATACTCACTGGTGACTGTTTACCTGTCAAAAGCAGGGGGTACAGAATGTCAGACAATGTAAGAACCCATATAAGGAATGAGGACAACAAGATGCTTGATCTTAGGGTTATAGAGCCCTCTACCAGCCCATGGTCTAGCTGAGTTGTGCTTGTATCAAAGGCAGGATCCAAGGAGTTGAGATTCTGTGTGGACTATACAGCTCTAAATGCAGTCACAAAGACTGATGCCCATCCTTTGCCTAGGACAGATGAGCTGGTGGACAAACCTGGTGCAGCCAAGTACCTCAGCACATTTGACCTAACGTCAGGCTATTGGCAAATAGCCCTGACAGACCATGAAAACTGCATTCTCCAACCCAGCTGGCCTCTACCAATTCAAGGTAATGCCCTTTGGACTAAAGAATGCACCTGCTATATTTCAGAGGATGGTCAATCAAAGTTCTGAATAGGATGGAGGACTTCTGCATGGCATACTTGGATGACATTGCAGTGTTCAGCCCTACATGGAAAGAACATATTGAACACCTAGGATATGTATTGCAGGCTCTGGAACAGGCCCATCTGACCATAAAGGCAAGTAAATGTCAAATTGGTCAGAGTACAATGCTCGACCTTGGACATGAGGTAGGAGGAGGTGAAATAAGGCCATTGCCTAGCAAAGTACAAGCTGTACAAAACTGGGCCACCCCTACTACTCAAACCCAAGTGAGAGCCTTCTTAGGTCTCACAGGGTATTGCATGAACTTCATAGAGAACTATGGGACCATTGCTTCTCCCTTGAATGTCATCTCCTCTCCCAAATTTCCCAAAAAGGTCAGGTGGAATGAGGAGTGCAATCAAGCCTTTGAAGGTCTGAAGAAAGCCCTTTGTCAAACTCCAGTCCTAAGATCTCCTGACTATCATCAACCCTTCATTGTACAAACTGATGCTTCTAATGTAGGTATAGGTGCAGTCCTTAGTCAACTGGATGAGAAAGGTAGGGAACACCCCATTTGTTTCATCAGCAGGAAGTTAAAGGATCCTGAGACAAGGTGGGCAACAATAGAACGTGAATGTTTTGCTATTGTGTGGTCACTGAAGAGGTTTAGACCATACATGTATGGATCTACCTTCATCATTCAGACTGACCACCAACCCTTGAGATGGCTGATGCAAATGAAAGGGGAAAACCCAAAGTTACTCAGATGGTCAATCTGCCTGCATCAATTTGATTTCTCCATTGAGCACAGAGCAGGAAGACACCACCAAAATGCTGATGGTCTCTCTAGGATGGTTATAACCGACTAGAGGAATGAGATCCATCCAGGAGTAGATTAAATCCTCCTGTCCCTTAGTCTGGGGGGGGGCGAGTGTTAGGGAGAATTCTCATCTATGGCTAATTTCCCTCACCTAGTGAGTCCACCAGCAGCTTTGCTGGATTTCTGGAGTTGATTTTTTTCACTTGGTAAGAGTGTGAGCTTTTCCCCCACGCTTACCCATGTTTTGCCATGTGTATTCCCTCTGTTTTTGTGATTGAGGACTCTGGAGTACACCACTTCAGTAGCCCCCTTCTTTTGTGTGTTACACATCACCTTCAGTGCAGTGACACAGGGTTGTCTTTTAGACTTCCCACCGACTCCATTTCTGGGGCTGACTACTGTTCCCCAGAAAAGGGTAAAGTTGCCATTAACTTTACTTAGTCATTTAACCACGGATCCAGTACACCCCATCTTACATGGAGTACTGGAAAGGGTTACTCCTTAGCTCTTTTTATCTGTACCTCCTAGAGCCTTGTTTTGCTCTTTTAACATTTAGACTTGGCTGGTGGCAGTGGTATCGGCCCTAACTTTTCTACCGCGCTTATGCAATATAAATGTGGTATTATTTTAGGCTATTATATTAGCCTAGAACATAAACCCGCTTGGCCAAATACTCTTTCATTTGGCTCCGGTCGGGTTTATTCGCCATTTCTTTTTGTTAAAGTCCTTCTTGTGTTTTACTTTGCGCGGCAAACCAGGTTTGCCTTCTTTGTTCACTGTCTTTTGGCGGGCTTCTGCCAAGAAGCCTTCCTCCAGGCGCCTGGGTGTCTAGGTGGGCTGAATGTGAGGGAGGGGTGTAGTCACCCCCTGCACAGGGTATCCTAGGAAACCCAAGACACACTTTGCCATGATTGGCTGAGGTGGTTGTCCACCTACCTGGTGGTAGTACCCCCTGCTGTGTGATTGACAGCCAGGCTGTGTGAATGGGGGATTCTTTTGCATAAAAGACAGGTCTCTTGGGCTAGAAGTCAGAGTCACCACTGGAACTACAAGGAACCGAAGATAAGCGGAGAAGAAGATAGCTGCTGCAACTACCCCGTACCGGTGAAGCCCCGCTGCCGTCCTGAGCTATCTACCCTTCGACAACCAGAGAAGATCCAGTCCGGAGTCTTCTTCCCTTGAGCCTGGTGGGGATAACCAGCTCATCTTCCACAGCCAGAGGATCCTCTTCTTGGTCGAAATCGCTGCACACTGCTGTAGTGGTCCAGATAGCCATCTGAAGAGCCTCTCCTGTTTTTAAGGAGTGCATCTTTTATCCATTGTCACTGCTGCCGGCTTCATCCCTTTGTGGTGCAGACCACCCAGACATCCTCCTTCGTACCAAAGCTCCCAGAACCGTGGGCCTGCATAAACTACCAGGAACAACTGCCGTGGCACCAGCTTCTTCATTGAATAAGGTACTGTGTTCTGCTTGAGGAAATAGGGTGAATCCCTTTTCTTCGCCTCCAAGGCTTGCCCTTGTCTTCCCTCCTTCTCATAACTTTTGCTTCCTCAGTTGACAATATCTAAGTACTCCTCGCAACGTTGAATCTTGAACTATCCGACTTTGTGATCCTCGACAACAGGAACCCGGTTCCACTTGACACTGGCTCCGGCCTATTGACTCTTGAAATTCTGTCAATGAGTGTTCTCTGATTCTGTCTGCCTTGACAAAAGTATTGCATATGATTTTTGCCCCCAACACTCTCTGGTTAACTCAGGTGCTAAGTGTGTTTTACCCCAGTAACATTTCTTGCCGCGGATACGCATATCTTTAGTAAGACCAAACTGTCATTACTGTGAAAAAGTGATTGCATAAGTATTCCGGGTAACGTCTTTTGTTTCACAACACCGGTCCGTTAAAAGATAGGGTACTTACCTTGAGTTATACTGTACCAAGTGAATTGGTTGGTTGTAGTGTATTTTACGTGTGGTTTTGAATTAATAGAAGTGTTGTGTTTATAACAAATGGTTTAAAAATAAATGTACTTATATTTTTTACCTGAAACCTTGAGTCAGTGTTTGCTTGAGTCCCTTTGTGTAATCTCTGCTACTGCTCATATACTCTTGAGATAAGCCTGGCTGCTCCACTACTGCTACCACTTTAACATAGTAGTACAGGCTTGTACCAAAGGTGAACTTGTATTACCACTTGTAGTCTTAATTGTGTGTAGTGGTCCCTAAGGGCACTGCACTGGATTCTGCCTAACACCCTACCCTTCTCATAGCGATTTCATTGAGTGTATTGGGAAACAGTATCCATGTTTTCCTCCCCAAGTTTAACGAAGCAAAAGGGAGAGCAGATCATATAACAGAAGGAATTAAGGAACATATAATTTACCAGAATGATGAGTTGTCTTTTCTGTAATTATAACAGTATGAGGTTTCTAAATATATGCCATGGACACATTTTAATAACATGACTTACACTTTGCTTTAGTTATCAGTATCGTGCAACTGGGTATTGTTTGTTTGCCCCTGAGGAAGGTCCAGTTTGAAGGGACTGAAACATGTTAGAGATTATGGCTTCACGATGCAGACATTTCAATAGATTGATTAAAATCGTGTGCTTTTATTGTGCTGGTTATTGTAATCTGTTATTGGTATTGTTTGTTGGTACAGTTTTGTACTTGAAATGTAAACAGGTTGACAGACCGGGTAAAGTAGTAGGAAGTCAAAGAATGTATGCATTGACTTATACACACAAAGAAAAATAAATGCAGAAATAATGTCCCACATTTCGTATAGCAGTAAATAATACCCTTTATTTGGAGACAGACAGTAATGTAAGACAAAAGGAGTAATTGTTTGAAAAGTGGATATATGTAGGGACTCCATAGAGAAAGTAAAAAAAGAGTGAAATGAGAGACACTCCTTACCCAAGGAAGGATGACAACATATGATTTATGTTAATTTTAAAGGATATTTGTACCGCACACTATCACCACCGGAGTGGTCCCCTGGTGCTCTGGCGGCTCTGAAAAGGGAAGGGGGTGAGTTAGTGGTAGTAAGCGGGAAAAGTGCAAGAGAGCAGTGATGTGCTGTTTTGGCAGCCTCAATACGATTAACATTGTTCGATGTGCTTGGGGTGTTTTCCGGCAGTTAGACGACGTGTGATGTGCGAGTCTATGTGCGGTTTTCTTTGTTGTTGCAGTGTAGTGAAGTTTCTGCGGTTTTTTGTGGTATAGGGTTGTGGTCGTGTTTGTTTAGAGTTTGAGAGTGTATGCAGTGGGGTGAAATTGTTAGTGGGCTGGTTATTGGCATCGCTGTTTAGATGTGATGTGCTAGATTTCCACGTTCTTACTAAATGTGGCACGTGGATATCTCTGTATTTCAATCTAGAACAGTACTGGCTAATATTCACAAACCTTTCTACATTTATTTATTTATTTGCATTTGTATAGCGCACTTACAGCCCAAGAGCATCGGGGCGCTGTTACATGAAATGTTACAAGAAAGTGTGATTAGGCAGGTTACATGTGACCGAGTTGGTCTCTTAGGTACAAGTGCATAGAAATAAATGACTTGATACATGAGAGGTAGGTGACTTGCAAACATAGATAAGTGGGCACGCAATCAGTAATACATCAAAAATAACATGGCAGCGGAGTAAGGAATACAGTTATACAAAGAGCTTAGTTTTGATAGCTTTATGGAAGGCTTGATGGGACTCGATCATTCTTAGGTGGGAGGGAAGAGCGTTCCAGTGAGAAGCGGCCAGAGTGGGAAAGCTGGACCACCCGGCGCGAACTTTGAATGATTTAGGAATGATGATAGTGTTGGCTTAGCCCTTTTTGATGGGCCTCGTGGAGGTGCGCTTTATGATTCTTTGGGCAAGGTAGGGTGGTGCCAGATCATGAAGACATTTATGGGTGAGCGAGAGAGTCTTGAAGATGATTCGTTCTTTGACTGGGAGCCAGTGGGCCTGCCTCCGCACCTCGGAGATATGGTCTTTCCTTGATGTGCCCGTGGCAGCTCTGAGAGCGTTATTTTGCATCAGTTGTAGTTTGGCAAGGTTCTTGCAGGAGGTCCTTACGAGGAGGGCATTACAGTAATCCAACCTTGAACCAATTATTGCTCTGGCAATGGTAAGACAGTTCTGACGGGATAAGAAGGGCCTGGCTGCATTAAGCACTTTAGAATAATAGGCTGATGAGGAGACCACAGCGTTAACCTATCTTTCCATGATGCGGTTTGAGTCAAGGTAAACACCAAGAGTCTTAACATTGTTGGAGACATTGATGGGCATGTTGTCAATATTAAAGGACAGGTACTGCTGATCTAGATTGCCCAGGGTAGTGGGGGAGCCAATTAGGAGGATTTCCGTTTTCTCGCTATTGAGGCAGAGCCAAATATCCGCCATCCATGACTGGATTGTGGAGTATATGGTGGTGAGGGTGATCATGTCCTCTTTGTAATTGCCAGTGAGTGGAATAAGCACCTGAGTGCCATCCGCGTAGTTGGTGTACGAGATGCTAAGAGAGTCCAGGATGCTGAATAGAGGCCTTGTGAAGAGGTTGTAGAGGGTAGGCGCAATGCAGGAGCCTTGTGGGACTCCACATTTGATGAAGCTGGGGGTGGCAGAGGCTGAGTCAGAGAATACTTTCATAACCCTTTCTTGGAGAAAGGAGGTGATCCAGGCACAGGCTTTGGGGAGAGGTTGGCTGCAGTGGCAAGATGGTGCCAAAGGGTGTTGTGCTCTACCAAATCAAAAGCCGCTGATAGGTCAAGGAGCAATAGGAGCGCGGGTTTGCCCGAGTCTCTATGATCGTCCATTTGATTATTTAGATCTAGAAGGGCCGTTTCAGTGCCATGCCGTGGGTGGAAGCCAGATTGCCGCAGGCCTAGGAGACGGTTGTCTTTGAGAAATTTCTGAACTTGCAGGTAAGCTGCTTTATCCAGGATTTTTAGGAGGAAAGGGACAGTGGTAATAGGTCTATAGTTCCCTGGGACAGTTGGGTCCAGGGATGGTTTTTTAAGGAGCGGGCGGACCCAGGCTTCCTTAAAGTCCTTGGGGACAAGGCCGGTTTTAAATGAAGAGTTAATAAAGGCTGTTTTGAATGGGGTGAGGAGGTGTGCAGAATCTTTAATGAGTTGTGCTGGGCAGGCATCGCCCTTACAATTGGAGGGTTTGATGGTTTTGAGCAAGGCAATGACTTCCAATTCTGTCATTTCTTTGAAGTCAAAAGGGGTGGACGGGTTGGGGTTGGAGTCGGCAGACAAGTTATCATGCAAGTCTGCTATGAGAAGGCCAAGGGCTTTTTGATGGCCTCTAATTTTGGTTTGGAGGGTATTCAGTTTGTCCAGCATAGCGGACTGAATGTTGTTGCACCAGGTTTCATCCTTGAGGCGAGTGGGAGGAGGAGTAGAGGGCTTCTCGAACTCCCGGAAGATAGTGAATATTTCTTTGGATCCTGATTTTGCATCGTTAATCCTGGAGTTAAACAAGGCGGCTTTATCTTGGATGATGTTGGTTTTGTAGTTTTTAGTGATGGCTTTAAAGGCATTCCTGGTGGCCTCCGAGGGGCTGGCTTTCCAGGCAGAGAGTGCTAGCCTTTTTTTTAGCTTGTTGGTCAAGTAAGCCTTTTGAGAACCAGGTATTTGAGTGTTTGGCTTTTATGCTTTTTTGAGGGAGAGAGGGGCTATAGAGTTGACAGCTTGCGTGATGATGTCTTTGAAGGTGCGTGCGAGAATGTCAGGGTTTTCGGAGAACAGGGTTTGGAGTGCGGGAACTGATAAAAAAGGTGCAATGTTTTCTGCAGTGAGTTGCCTAGAGCTCCTAGTGAGGGTAGCTGGGCATGGAGTGGTAAGCTTCAGGGAGCCTTTTTTAGATAGGAGGTTGAAGTGAATATAATGGTGGTCAGACCAAAATTTAACAACTGTATCAAAATGTGGCACTGATACTACACCTTTGAAATCCTGTCTATATGTGAAGCAAGCTAGTGTTCACAATTCTATCAGAATTTGGGTTTGATAGTATTTCCAATCTAGTCTAGATGAGGCACTGGCTAACAGTCGTTATTCTATCTAGATGTGGCACTGGTCGACTTTCAGAATCCTATCTGGTTATGATAATGTACAATCTTCAAAGCAGACACACTGAGCCATCCTCTGTAAACGGTGTGAGGTCCTAACATCAGATAACACACTGAAAAGATAATGTAGTTGATTTGTCTCCTTTACATATAAAAAGGTGTCCATTATTAAACAGGTTTTCGGTCCTAGCAGGGTACACGGAGTAGACAGCCAGAATATAACTTGGATGGCTACACCTTGAATGGCTTCTTCACGTTTTTCGGTTGTAATGCATGCTAATATGGGATGCATAAAATGAAGGTGTTTAGCTAGTTCAAGAAACCTTTCTATCAGTTCTCTCAGTAGCTGTGAAACAGCATTTGTCATTTACATTTTTGAATGCCCATGTCCCCAAGGTATGTAAGGGGCACCTTCCATTAATTGAAGGTGAACATCCTGCAGCATGTGAGCGAAATTAGCCAAGTCAATAGTTAAGCTGTTGTTGGGCACTTTAGAAAGAGGTACATGGCTCAGCATGATACGATCTGCATACCCTCATTGCAACTAGATATCAGCCATGACTGTCTGGTACGTATAGCACTCCATTTCAGTGGAACATAGCCATATCCCTCCCGGGGCACAGCCACTCATCTGCAATAATCCACTACTCGACCTCATAACACACATCACCTCTGCCACTAGAATGCAGCGGAGTCTCGCAATAAAAATGTGGTCCTGGCTAAAATGCAGACATGCATTCTGAAAATCCTGTTTTCAAATCTCATACGTTCGGCTTCGGTCCTTCAAGGGCGTTCACCTACAGAGCTTTGAGGCCATACCAATGGCATTAGGGGCAAAACAAATGCCATAACATAGTGAAAATCAGATGAAGCAACGTCCTCAGAAGGAGGCATTACAGAGAAAATAAACAAAAAGGATAATGGCTTTGATAGCTATGACATTTGATATGACCGTAGATATGGAGCTACGTGTACTTTTTGGGGATACTTGTGGAATGATCAGAGATATCTCTCCTGTGTTTTGTTGGAACAGTGCCTGCTGGGTTTTGCTTTTTTTTTAAAAAAAAATGTATTTGTTTATTTGATACATCAACTTTTCAAATACCTGATAAGAACCTTTACAATAGTAATTACATTACAACTGTCTAAAGTTTATCATAGTCCATAAGAGGTGAGTTCCACCTCAGCGAAAACATAAAAGAAGAAAAAAAGAGTAGAATAACCAGCAATGTATACAATATCCTGAGTACCTCTCAAATTCGGAGCAGACTTTACAATTTCATTATTCAAGCATCAGATTTCCAATATCGGTGTTTATAGCATGATGCAACCAATTATTTCAGTCAATACAAGGCCTTTCTTTTATCACTTAGCTAGGTATGCACAACCTAGATAACCACTACATTAATCGGCACATGCAAGGGCAGGTAAAACAATATCCAAAAATTGCACAATTGCGATCTGTATGACGATTCTTGGATTAGAAAACATTTGTTCCCATATTTGTTGCTGGGTTACATGTTCCTGAAACAATAATTTGCCCTTGAAGCAATTATTTCTCACACTGCTCACAGCTTTACAATCAACCAACAAATGTTGCAACGTTTCAGTCTGGTTCATTTCCATACAATAGCGACAGAAGTTTTTCTCAGCGATTATTATACTTCTCCTTTTCATAATCTCACGTGTAGGCCACAAATTCAGCCTATATCTCATATATTTACTACGATGAGCAGAGCCGGGGCACTTTTCCAGATAAGTTGCCATTGTTCCATACCTTTTATGCCCAAACAAACAGAGGTCAAAATCTTTAAGCAACCTGCACTTTACAATAGTTTCCACCCAGTCATACTGCAGAATCTTAATTTTTGCTCAGTCAGGATTCTCCATTAAGAGTGATACAGTCACATTTGCCTTATGCATAGGTTCCATCACATGCTCCGTCCATATACATGGAAATTTGTTTTTTGACGAAAATAGATTGAATGCCACAGTCTGCAAAATGCAAGGTTTGTCAAGACCTTCAAGCGCTTTCCGAAAGAAAGCACATTGCTTCCAAATTACATGAGAAGAGAGTGACGAAAGTCCCAGCTCGTATCGAATAAGCGCTAAAGATGTGCAATTTGGTAACTTTAGCACTCTTTTCCAGTAGATGGATTCCATGTTATCCCAGAACTTACGTTTTTTTGGCATCATAGCTTCTGCTCCATACAGCACAATTGGCGTCACTTTCATTTTGTAGAACAGGATAACATGTTTCATAGAAAATTTACCAAATTTCTTACAGAGTATGTTAGTTTGTGACACCAGGGATAACAATTTAGTTTTCACTTCACACATATACTGTATTTGAGATTTCCGATGTTGAATCAACACACCAGGATATCTATACTGGCATGTATTTAACAATTGATGCTGCTGGAAATACCATTTATGATTATATGACTTGGCCTTCTGACCTGGATTGCAAATCGTTATTTGTGTCTTATCTATATTTATACTTAAATGATTTGCCTGTGCATACATATCAAGTTGATTTAACATGTTCTGCAAACCCATTGGAGTCTGGGACAGGAGGACCAAGTCATCGATGCACAACAAGTATGGAATTCATTGAACGCCGATTCTCGGGGGATCACTTACACAACCTTTCAAAGAATCACCTATATCCAAAATATAGAAATTAAATAAAAAGGAGGCTAACGCACAGCCCTGTTTCAGGGAGCAATCAACAAGTCAAATGCGGCTCTAAAATCCACAAATCCTAAATAGAGGGGGCGCCTTTGAGTCAGTTGCTGTGCTTGGATCATGGTGATTGTGATTATATTGGGTATTGTGCCTAGTCCCTTGACAAAACCAGACTGGAAGCAATCTGACAAATTATTTTTTTCCGACCAAATCTTTAATTCCTTCAGAATCAACCTGCAATAAATTTTGCCCGGTGCATCCAACAATAGCTGTCGGGCAATTGCCAATCACCTTTCTTATAGATTGGGACAGTTATCGCCTGGGTCCATGATTGGGGCAGTTTTTGATCATTATTGACAGCAATAAAGATGTAAAATAAAATGCTTGCCCATAGCTCAGGATGTTGTTGCATGACAAAATTAGATATTCCATCAGGTCCCACCGCTTTCGACTTACTGGCGGTTTTTATAAGGTGTAGTATGTCGTCTTCATTAAAGGCCAGATTAAATGCATCAGATATATTTGATTCTGCATTTATACTATTAGGGGGAGCTGCATAAAGCTTATTAAAATAAGAAACCCACAGATGCACATCGACGGCAGAGGTCTGCATGTTAATCTGACGTTTTTCTATTACCTGATTCATCACCGCTCACATTTTATATATGTTTTTATTGGCCAGGATCCCCAACATGTTTGCTCTGTCTCGATGGTAGAGCAACGACCTGCGTCCTTTTACCCAATTGTTATAAATGTTACAGAGTTTTTTACTTTCAGCCGCTCTGAGGGCCGGAGAAAGAACAACCAGTTTTCTTAATTGAGCGCGATACATAGTTTTTTTGACCAAATTATGTTATCAAAAGTGTGTAAATGATGTTTCCCTTTATTAACAGCTATTTTTGTCCGACAAAAAGTTTGTATTGCATTACCATAGACAATGGCAACACTTTCAAATAGGTATTCCACGCACGCATTTGATTCGCTCAATAACTTCTTGAAATAAATTAGATCCTCCTCCGTCCATCAGAGACGGTTGCCACCTGTATTTACCACAAAACGCCCTTTTCCAGCTAGCTTTGTACGAGGACCTTGGGGCAATTGAATACCCCATTCCATTGTCAACATGTTGTGATCGCTGGTCTCAGAAGAA
The DNA here is from genome assembly GCF_040938575.1 of Ambystoma mexicanum. Lineage (NCBI taxonomy): Eukaryota > Metazoa > Chordata > Amphibia > Caudata > Ambystomatidae > Ambystoma > Ambystoma mexicanum. The sequence continues at coordinate 911,629,062 of NC_090933.1, read as the reverse complement.
ATGACATTAAATTTCTGCACATTTGGCCACAGGGCCTTATTCACATATATATAGTCAATGATGGTTGCCATTTTACCTTTATGCCAAGTTGGCCGAGGAGGAATGTCTGAATAAAAAGCACCATTGAGTAAGTTGAGCCCTCTATGATGTATCAGACTTTTCCATTGTATTAATCTCTGATCATTAGGTCTACTAATACCATCCATGAACTTCAAATTTAAATCACCAGCCAGTATGAGAAATTTAGACTGCTGTTCTTCAGTCACCAAGTCCAATAGGAAATTTAAATCTTTAAAAAAGTGTTCATCACTCAAGGCCACAGGATTCCAATAAATGGTTAGAATGGCAAAGCCAGCACTTTGCGTGACGACTTTAACTAGCATCATGAATTTATTCGGCGTCGCCCACAATGTTGAAGATACACCCCACTGTCTTTTTACAGCAATTAAGAGTCCTGACATAGGTCTTCCCACGGCTGCCTGAATGGCTGGATTTAAATGCACTTCATAACCTTCCCAGATTGGCGGGTCAACTAGCCATGTCTCTTGTAGGAGGACCACATCATAGTTATTCAATTGATGACGATTATTATTTAGCAAATGCTTGTGTCCTTTCGTGTTCCAACTAACTAAAGAAAAGGCATGACTATTTGGTACCGGACCTAGTTATCTCAGATGTGCATTGCAGTGGCAACTGCATGGCTTATTTAGAGGAATCGGTTTATCTACTTTGTGAGCAATTACATTTTTTTGATCACTGTTCTTGCCAGAGGAAATCTCCTCTTGCAAGTTCGAATGGTCGATACTCACAACAAATCCTAATTCCAACAAGGATTCCTTCGCCTTCCATATTAAATTCTGCACTACCCTAGAGTGCATCCATATTTTTACTGCATTTAGATTATCTGTGTTGACAAACTCCACTAGCGCCAAGTCGGATGACACAATGTCTTCCAACTGCCGTATGTCCGAGAAAAATGCCATCACAGCCCTGCAATTTAAATCATATTGTATGCAAGGTGCTGGTTTGCATGCTAATGTTAGGGCAAATGGAGCAGGATTTTGCTTGTGTTTGACAGGTAGCACTTTTTTTGATGTTTCAGTTCGGAAATTCTCTATTTTGCTCGTTCGGGAGATGGGGTTGTTGCCTAGATTAAGATTTCCCAGAGCACTCTCAATTAGACGAATGACTACCCCAGACAAATTACTCATGGACTGTGTATCCTCCACTTGCATACTCCTAGTTTTTTCATGGGGGCATTCCTGTCGGCCCAATGTTACGGGTTCGATCTCAGGTGTATTCAGCGCTTCATGTGTCTTGGATGCCATTATTAAGTGGTCACCCTCAATCTGAGTTTTCTGAAAGGTCGTGTTCTTCTTCATCGCACACAGATACAGATACCGGTTGTGTTAAGTTGCATACTGTCTTTGAGGTCCCAATAGATGAATGCGTTCGACCAGATATGTATGCGTCCACTGCCAGCCTTATTGCTTCTTTGTGCTGGCCATTATCAGGAGCTTTACTTGAACAATTCTGTGCTTTCCTATTAATCATGCTGCTAGTATCTACGCCATCACTGACAGCACTAGAAGTTACATCCGTTTGTTTGACCATTTTAAGTAAATCATCTAGTGGGGGGTAATTTAGCGCATGTTTGGCCTGAAAATTCAGAGACCCCATTCTCTTTTTTGCGAGCATTTGCATCACATATTTTTCTTTAATCGCCTGAGAAGCACGCACATTATTATCATCTTTTTTTTGGTAGGGTGATCGATCTTAAAAATCGTTTCGTTGTCGCACCTTCCATGTGCTTTGTGCTTGCTATGTTTTTAGATAACTTACTAGAAGAGCTCACAACCATTTCATTTTGTTTTATTGTATTTTCATTAACCTTAGGTTGTTGACAATTAACTGTACCTAAAGACATGACACTTTTACTGCGGGGCTCCGTTACTGATGAAAAGATGGGGTAACAATTTTTCTTTTTTGTTTCCAGTTGTTGTAAAGTGTCCACAGTTGTGTTATTTTGCAATTCAATGCTCAACACCTGCGATTGCGAAGCGCAATTTAGAAAGGGATCAGAAATTATCGAATCAATGCAGGGCAAACTTGGCAAATGCTCATTTTGCTCGACATGATTCAACAAATTTACTTTAACCGATTCTGGTTTTATATTTTTATCAGTTTGGCAAGTTACAGAGCATGTGATGGTTTTGGGTCGCATAATAGTTGTTGTCAATTGCTGCACTTCTCACCTCATCGTCTCACACACTGCTAACACTTGTCTCATTACTGTCTCTTGTGCATTTATTCTTTTGTTAACTGTTTGGCATATGCTCCCCAATGTTTGTATAGCCAAATTCATGGCATGCATGGCAACATCTATTGAAGTTCCTATGTGCCGAGTACATATTGAGGTATTTGTACCATGTGTAGTAGTTTGGGTCCTATAGCTTTCTCTGCCAGTCATGGGAGACTCAGTTTCCAATGTTGAATGTGACACTTCAGTAAACATCATTGGGGATCGTGATAGGTTCTCAGATAACATTTGCTTTGAAAACACAGAATCATTAAGGTCGAGATCAATTACTGCTACATCTTTTATTGATAGATCTATATCAATACAATCCTGAATAGGAGCAGGTATGAAATCACACATTGCAGTATCCGTAATAGATTCATCAAAATTTACGGCTTTCATACGTCGTTCTGACTCAAGCTTTTCTCTTGAGATAGCCAAATTACTTGTCACTACTTGTGTAAAATCATAGCGGGTACACAGACCTGTTTTTCTAGTGAGGGTGTAAATTGGTTCTTAATCAAATTAGCTTTTGCTCTATGAGCCGAGAGGGACCTACTGCAGAACATCCGTATGTCCATGCTATGGGAATCCCCCCCGGCTCCTTTATTCTTCACCGGCGTAGAGCTGGCTGAGGACTGAGTTTTCAGAACCCCGTCCAAACACACGGCCAACGTGGCAGTCATACCTGACTTCAATGATAGACTCCTCATGGCCATAGCGTGAGCAGGTTTAACGAACCACACTGCTTAGCAGAGTTGCCTAGCTCACAATGTAAAAGTGAGAACAGATGTTCGAGTCAAAGATGCCAGGAAGTCTACCCCACCTCCGCGCCGCTGAGGCGAAGAGGCTAAGAGGCACTTCCTGGCACTTCCGTAGGTGCGCGCGCTGATGCACGCGGGACACCAATTATATAGGCGGGGCCAAAAAGTAGGCGTGGCTTTAAGTGAGTCCACAGAAGCGTTCCTCCCGCAAGGAATTCCGAGCAAAATCCGAGACGAGGAATCACAATATACAGTAGTAAAGAAACAGCGTGCCGAGGCTAAGAGGCACTTCCTGACACTTCCCTCGGTGCTGGGTTTTGCTTTTCATGAACATTCATTTGGACATTAGCACTAGAGTGGGTGTTGTAATAATCAGTACAGTATGAAATTGCTCATTGGTCCTCATTCCGAGTATGGCGGTAAGGGATACCGGTCACCGTTAACGAGACCGGTGCCGGTAATCCCTTACCGCCACATTCCGAGTTCCCTTTGCACCCTCGTCCTTAACACCTGCTTTTAGCAGCCGTTAGGAACGAGGGCGGAAAGGGGCTTTTAAGCCAATAACGGTGACCGTAAAGTACGGTCACCGTTATTTGCAATTTCCCCATTCCCATTGAGCCCTATGGGGGCTCATTTGGGAATGGGGAAGAGCCCTGGGGAATGGGAAATTATCGCCCTGGTCATCTCGGAATAGGGCGGTAATTTCCCATTCCACCAGGGCGGTGCCGGTACGGGTCTGGCGCCGACCAAGGCAATAATAGTGCCATTGGTTAGCGCCAGACTCGGAATGCGGCCCATTGTGTCAATAGTGCTAATCAGTCATGTTATTTGTTTTCCCGCTTCTACTATCTTTAAAGCTAGAAGTGGTTAAATAGAAAACCATAGAACATTCATAGGCATGTGTTGATGCAGATGATTCTAGTTATTTTGTGCGATCAGTGAATAATATTGTGAATGGCAAAGTTTAACAATAGACTATAGTTCAAGGTTAATATGAATGATGAAATGGTTTTTAGATAAGTGGTGCAACTTTATTGTTAAATTTAAATTATTATTGTTGTCACAGCTGTGAAATTAATACAAGTTAGTACTGTTTTACACACACACACATACATACATATATATTTGTATATCAAATGTTCACTGAAAAACTTTGTTAAAGGGACTTTATGGTTAAGTTGCACTAATAAAAACCTATGAAATTCACTGAAAAAATGTAGTTAAAGGGACGTTATGGTTAAGTTGCACTAATAAAAACCTATGAAATTCAATGAAAAAGTGACCTTATGGTTACAAGTAGAACCAAAAAACCTTAGAAATGTATCAGTTATTGTAAACTAAGCAACCATAACTTGTGCCACCACCGTGCATTGCTAAGACTAACAGCTAACACTGCTGACATCACATATCTGGGCCACTTGTTTTTGTTTACTGACATGATTAGGCTAGTTTTTTGTTTTTACCAACAATGAGAATTTCAAAAAATTTAAAAGGTGCTATAATGTTATTGTAATTTTTTGGTGCTGTTGTTTCTTTCTTCCTTACTTTAGTTTCCCTGTATGTGCCTCTAATTTGTATGTATTGTGTGCTTTGATATGTATTTTTTCTACTAACACAAGTATGTGGAAAGTAATTGTTACTTTTTTATTCCATGTTTAAAATTACTCAAAACTCTCATAAGGTAGCATTCATTATTTTACTATAAGACATTACCAGATTAAAAATATTTTACTTCTATGGTGCACGCTGCAACCATTAACTATATGTATGTATGGTTAGGTTCCTCTATTAACAACAACACTTGAATATAATGTTTTGTTTACATGAGAACATTATTTAACACATTAAGTAGTTCATGATAGATCCCCCAATCACCAAAAACATCTTGTTTCCAACATTAGAAACTCAACCCCTTGTAGGTACTGTTTATTAAAATTAATTTAATATGAGATCTCATCAGTGATGTCATCATTGCCATTTGTGATGCCATCTTTCATGTCCTGGGTGTGAGTCTTAGCAGTACATAGTGGTGGCGTGAGTTATGGTTGCTTAGCTTACCATAACTGGTGAATTTCTGAGGTTTTAATTGCAACCATAACAACCCTTTAACAAAATTTTTTCAGTGAATTTCACAGGTTTTTACCAGTGCGCGATAATTTCCTACAACTTACTAATATCATACTTACCCCAATATATCAACATTTATGTCCAATTTACAAAGTTTCACCTTAAAACTCTGCCATTCCTCACCTTCTAACATCATTTTCAACACTTTTATACTCTTTTTGCAACCTTTTCCACTGTTTTTGTGTTCAACGATGTTTGCAAATGTCTGACGTCATCGCAGACTTTCCGGACACTGTCACGTGACCTTGTGCATGCGTGCGGCATGATGCTGTGTTCGCGAACCCATCCGCACTTCACGGACAGTTCGGAACTGCATTTTCTGCTGATCTAGAAACTTTCAAGCTCAAAATGTACCCTTGCACAGCTCCTTCGCCTATTCTTACTCATTATCAATTAACAATCTAGCACAGAGCACATACTTGGAAGAATATTAGCAAAACTGCTATATATGTTAAAAATGGCATCAGCTATTGCTATCCCTCCTCCCCAAGAGCCACCACCACCACCACCAGCTGGAGGACCTACACAACAATAAAAAATGCAGTACTTCCAAAGACAATGAAGAGGACCAAGAAGATCAGGTAGAGGAAGTGCCTACCTCTAGCACCCACTGATAATCATGGGTGTGGCAGTTTTTTACCACTGTTGGGAATGTACCACAGGCTAAAGCTACCAAAGTGAAATGCACTGAGTGCAACGTTGTACTCAGTCCCGGACTACCTGGACAATACTCCTGTGGGACCACCTCCATGCGCCGCCACACCAAATCCAACCACTGCAATGCTCTCAGAAAGCTTGTTCCTTTCTTAGCAAGTAATAGTCTGTCTTTCTCCACCTCATCTTCCTCAATCAATACTGTAACCACAAAGCCTACTTCTGTGGGACACAAAATCCCAGCAGCTACCTTGCAAGCGATAAAAGAGGCTGTTGATCCATATCTTTCAAGGACAACAGTACTCTATATATACTGCAACACAACACTCTGCAGGGGAAGCAATTTCGAAGTGCTTTTGATCAAGGAACATGATCAAGGAACATGAGAGACACTGCCCCCTACCTTAGACACACGCGCAACATCTTCCACTGTCCACCTGGTCATCCATATTAGTGGTTGGTGCCTCGTCTGTCATTTCCCTCCCCACCTTACTTTCTGAACTCTCCTGCAACAACAAAAAAAAGGTTCCTTTAGGAACCACCTTTCACAGTTAAACAATAGAACTAAAAGAACAAATCTTATAGGCTCCATCTACTTTACATTTCTCAATAAAGTAGATAGACTCAATAAGATTCTACAACATTTCCATTAGCATTTTATGTTATGCTAATGGAAATAATGTGGCATTCATCCCCCATTCCAGAGGCTGGAATGGGGGATAACGGCCCAGCAGCCCAAGTTATCACCCCAAGTGAAGCGAGGGCGGATAATGAGGACTCTGGGCCGTTATCTCCCATCCCAGCCCCTGCAACGGGGGATGAAGGCCATTAGCACCCCGGGTGGCCAAAGCGGTAAGCCTGGGTGCTAAGAAAAGGATTTTCCTTCCTACAGCGGGACACGCGCGCCATCCCACTGTAGGCAGGAAAATCCTTTTCCAAGATGGGTGCCATGGAAAGGGAAGAGGGGCTCCGTAAGGAGCCCCTCTTCCCTTTCCATAGTGGCCTGAGGGAGGCGAAGAGAAGGAGCGAATGCGGTGGCAGCACCTGCCGCCACCAAAATAAGGTAAGTAGGAGGGCAGGGGGGTGAAAAAGAAAACAAAATGGGACGGAGGCTGGGGAGGAATATGGAGGTGGGGAGAGCTGGCCGCAGTTCGGCTTGGAACGCAGGCTTGTACCGGCCGTTCAAGCGTGTGTCCCTAGCCACCTGATTGGCTCACTCCCCGCCCAGGGTGCTAGTGGACAATTGTATACTAGAGAAAAATATAAAAGGACAGAAACAATTTTCCGTCCAAATACTTTTCTCTAGCATACAATAAGGACCATAACCGATGGACCTTTATAATTATCCACGGTCTCCACAGTCCACTTTCCAGGCCATGGATCATTAAAAGACCCAGATGGCACCTGCACACCATCCCACAGAGCAGACCTTCTACCCTTTTTAATTGTATATTTGTAACACTTCCTCAATGCCTGATTTCAACCAGTCACAGATTCATGCACCAATCACTTCCAAAAACTGTACATATAACCCTATGACCACATTAAGCTTCCACACACAAACTGCCACTTAACAATATTCTACAAATCTTTAGCATCTGCATTTCCCTTACTTATACAAAGAAATTGTACACAGTGCTCCTATAAATGCACATATGCATTGCCAAGTGAGAGTAGTGCATAAGTTGAAGGGGCAGTACGGATGGACAAGTGCTCATGAGAACCAATGAGGGAAATGTCAAGTGATGCCAAGGTGGGACGCCACTGGCTAACTACTGGAGGAGAGGAGTCCCAAAGGATGGGATGCATCTTAACCGTAACCGTAGGTTTTCATAAGTGAAAATGTTTCATGGTGTTACATCACTGTAATAAGTTAATACTTCCTCTTTTCATATATATGAAATAACTATAAACCTCCTTTAAGAAACATATTTTTTGCAACACATACTTATGTCTGTCATTATCAGCAGCGCATGCTGGGGATGGAAATCATCATTCAATAGCCTACAGCATAAGACACCACCATGACCCCAGCGACACCAAACCACCCCTATTATTCCCTGCATCCTAGCTCAGTGTCCACTACACCCTAGTAATGTAACCAATGGTCAATGCTCATGGCTTGCCCATGGGGCATAGGCTTCGGCCATGCCGCATTCCCCAATAAGCAAATCAGAGTACACATTTGCATTTGCCGAGGGCCAGGCCCACTCCCTAGACACAAAATGTACTAGTTTTTCTACTTACATTCTTACACTTTCGAAAAATAAACCACAAGACATATTTTTTAAAAAAAAGCTTTCACATCCTTGCTAATGCTTGTCGCGCATGTTTTTTGTATTCTAGTCCACCACTTCAGGCTGTAACCGCAAGTAGAATATTTTTTCCCATTGGACCCCACCCTGAAGTGACATCACGAGAAGCGCTGGCACACAATCTTTCAACCCTTGACAAAACAGGAAGTGGCATCACATAGCATTGCTTCTAAGTACACTATGAAAAATATGGTTATGATATCACTTTAAAGTGATATACATTTCATACAAGAATGGATCACCATAGGTATTGTTAATATCAGTGTGTACAGGCCCATATTACCAAATTACTGTGAATGCAAGCAGACATCCAAGGTCAAATGATAATGATGTATTATTATATAGCACTTATGCAGAAGCGCTTCATATAGAACAAATATACATACAATATCACCTAACCTGTGTTAGTACTCATTTATCAACCTCAGCAGGATGAAAGGCTGAGTTGGCCTTGCCAGGAGTCAAACCTGCCAACTGCAGCTGACACACACATTGTAGCAGCGAGCGTTCAACCCACTGAGCTATCTTACCACAATAGCTATCAGAAAACCAGCCACTCCAGAAACAAAGAGTCACATGCTCTGGCCACAGCCCATGAGCCTCAATGTAAAAACCCTTTTATTTTAGGGGGAGCCAGGGAGACCACAGGGTTAGCAAGGCAGACCTCAGGGGTCGCAGGTGCAACCCATGGCAACCCCTAAATGATGTCCATGTGCTGGTCCCTCATGGTCATTGCCAGTAGCCAGATTGTACGGGTGGAACAATCTGGCCATTGCCCATGGTCATAGGCTATACCTCAGTCACCAAAGGTATATTCCTATTTTTTGTACCTACATTATCACACTTTCAAAATATAAAACACAGACACATTTGCAAAACCATGCTTTCAGGTTCATGCCAATGCTCCTTACACAGGTTTGTTGCACATCCACCCATGTTTTCTTTTTTCAAAAGTGTCAAAATGTACATACATACAATAGTCATATAACTTAGTTCCCACTTGACATAATCCATTCAGACTATGCACAAACATTCAAGGTTGGGTCTATAATCTTTCTGAAAACCTTGGTCCACATTCGTCAAACAGCAACAAAGTTATAAGCCATCTGCAAATGTTAGACCCCCCTCTAATTGTGCCCCCTCTTGACAGAATCCCATCAAAATTGATGATAATACTCAGATCTAGGTCTACACCAGATGTGCAGATTCATCAAATGGTACCACATGTATAAGCCTTTAAACTATTTTGCCCCCCTCTAATTTTGTTCCCTCTTGAGAAAACAGCGCCACACTCACCTTGCAGAACCATTCAGAGCCAGGTCTGGAATGGGACTCCCAAATTTCATGCAGTTTCATTGAGTGGCGCCAATGTTATAACCCATCCAAAAACTGCTTTTCACCAACCCTGTAATGCAGAAATAGGCATGAATGTCCCTGAACATTTCAGATGTTCACGAACATCATAAGAATGCCCCGAACATACAGACTGTTCATGGACATCGGAGTTCAAAAGCCACCCGTGTTTTGGGCTTTTTTAGGCCATATGCCATCCCATCCTCACCAACCCTCACCTCCCCAAAGATTGTTTCATTAGTTTCACAAGTGCAAGTTGGGCCACTCCAGTCAAAAGTGTATGGACATGCCACTGCTTCAAAAGAGGGTTGGGATAAGAATTGTCGTGATATGAATGTCTATTGAGTTGTACAAAATGAAATTCTGGATTGTTAATGGTTATATTGTTTTATACCAAAATCAATAAAAATATCTAAACAAAAAAAAAAAGAGGGTTCGGATAGGAAGGAGGGCTTGGGTGAGCTCCCAAATGCTGACTACGGACTTTCACCCAATTGTGGATGTCATTCTCCTGCCCCCAGGGCCACCCATGTCCCATACTCTAGAGTGTCTAGCATATTACTTAATTACAACAGGCACATGTTGGCACCTTTTGTAATGTACAATTTTGTGTCCTCTATACGACGAATCTAAATACATTTATTTGAATTATTTCTTGAAGCACAACTTTCCTTCAATCATACTGCATTTGCACCAGCTCTAAAGCAAATGTACATGCACAAACTGTTTACGCATGAGCAAGCAATGCCTTTATGCTCCGCAATGTTTTATTACTCCAGACCATGACCTCTTCTAAGCTATCTTCATTGGAACATGGACTGCATATGTGTCCTTTCGCGCTATGAGATACCCTGTGCGGCACTGTGAGATATCCTGCGTGGCACTGTGAGATATCCTGTGCGGCACTGTGTATGGAATACATGGTGCCACCTTGGCTTTTCTCTTTTTAGTGCAGGTCTCTTCACTACTGCAGGCGACCCATTGGCATGCCTTGAGTTCTGCAATTTCCGGTGGCGTTCTTGTGCATCCCAAAGCCTTTGTGACCAGGAGGAGCGGCTGTATGTCAACCTGAAGAGCCAAGAGCGCATCAATCTCTAAGTGCACCCCTTGTTCCTATTGATAGATGCAGGGAGCCCCCTTTACACCACCAGGTCCCAGGTAGTAGTACTATTTAAATGAAGGTGTTCCTAACTATCTCCTGCATTGATGTGAGCTGCTAATCCCAGCTCTTACGCTCCCAAGTATTAAAGCACAATTTCTGTCCTTGACAAACCCCATCAGGACCCAAGAAAACAAGCATATGGTGCAGGGTTGCAGCAGCATGACCCGCAGGTATACTACAGTAGAGTCTACAACACCTACTTCGCAGCACCAGGCTGTTAGGATACTGTTCCCCTAATGCCCACCCAATCCCTTGATATCATTGTACCAAAAAGGCAAACTGGATCTTTTGATTTCCACTCACCTAGATGCATCTCTATTGGCAATGCAAATTATTTGTTTTACTTCCTGAAAAATCATTTCACTCCCCATGTGGAGTAAAATGGTATCAGGCCCCTGCTTGAAACCCTGTAATAAGAGGTGAATTGACTGGGCGTATGATCTAGCTTCTGTGCCCACCCATCCTCACCCGAGCAGAGATAAAAAATAAACAGGAATCTCACTGAGGTTCCATATAGAAGCCTTCTGAGGACAATCACATCGATTTTCCTTTTTAGGTAATAGCAGCACTTCTCAGAGGTGTAACAGTTGACTTTTCCTGTAACTAGGGGGTACCCTTTCTCCAATTCACGAATCAGTTAATCTGAATGAAGAGGGTGCTAGAGGCTCTACAAACGGAATACATGATTGTAAGATTATTTCTTTCTATGCTCAGTAACTGATCATAATAAGAAACAGAAGGTACCATTTCCAAAATATCTACATATACTTTCTATGGGGGACTGGACTGTGATTGGATCACTAAGGTCAAGTAGTCACTTATGCCCACCCCTAGTGCAAGTCATCTTCCGTGTCATACTAATACAGGAAGTTTTCTTGGTTTTCAAACTATAGGGCTCTTTGATACGTGGCCCTCTACAATTGGTTGGCGCGCATGTACCATTCTGGAATATTCCCCTCGCTAGCAGCATGGAAGCTAGTACCCCAGGTGCTGGAGGGTTGACTTGGTCATGCCTCCCCACCCAAATAGCCCAATATCCATCATCACCCCTACTGTCTGCCATGCAATTAGTCCTTTGAACTCAGCCTTGCAAAGGATCACTGTGCTTGAGAATAAAAGGGAGTGTTAGCATGGCCTTATCTTCTGGTCTCGGCATAGCTTGCCCAAAGTCTATTTTCAACTTGACCATGTGACAGGAGACCACGTTTTGAGCTCCTTCGTTGTATTTAATACTATTAAATGAAAAACAAAACTGGCACGTCTAGTGTTTTCCATTACACTTCAATTTATAGCTTGGCTTGCTTCTCACGTTCATTGTATTGCCTCCAATCGATAACCAGTTTCTTGGCTGATTCAACCCTTGACACTGGGCCGGACAAGCCTTCTCAAATCGTCCTTCGCAGACAGCTGTTTTATTCTACTGCACCACACTTTGAGCCCTTCTATTCCCGGGGTCCAGTGTTGTGGAACATCCAGATTCTATACACACATATATAAATATTGGCGGCATCGCCTGCATCCTATTCACTACGTATAGCCAGCTTTATGATTACTTAGTCTACTTGCGTTACTGAATCTGTACAATTATAAAATGGCTTTGCATTTTCTTTAGTGCTCTCCCGCACGTGCAATCTTCATTTTGCTCATGAAATGTTACTCAATTCTTACTTCACGATCAGATTCTATAAAGTCTGTTCACCTTCTTCATTGGCATCTCTTCTTGGTGCGTCATTTCTACTTCATGTGCTTTCACCAGTCTTCTCTTTCACTCATCTTCACGCTTCTTCTGGAATCTCCTTCAGAAGATTGTAATTTCATTGCGGATACAACATATAGGGTTTTCTCAATGGATACCTTGTTTCAAGTACTTTTCTCGGTATAGGTACCATTATTGGCTTTGCGCATGTCGCAATTTCCGGTTGCCAACATATAGGTAAAATGGGGGTGGGACTTCTGGTCGAGGCACTTGGCTCCTCCTCTACACTCCCCCCTCTGGTTGATTCATAAACCACTCTCCCATCAGACTTCATATCTAGACATCCTCGTCTGAAGAAATGCTTCTTTGGAGTCCATATCTTTATTACTCCTTTCTGAGATCCTGCTGATTTTACATGCTCCTCAATACTCCAGGTCATGAGACTAAATTGTTTATTCGGGCTGCGGAAGATGCATCTTCCCACATACTTCTTGTGGTTTCTTGGATACAGGAACTTCATTCCTTCAGGTGGCATGACTACTTGCTGCTATATACTTTTTGATATCTTCATCTGTCAGCTCTTTGGGTCCCAACCCTGATTCGACATCGATCATAATCTTCATTGCTGTTGATTTCTTTGCTGTCTGCTTGCAATGTGTGATTATTATTCTGATCACACAGAATCCGAACATGATCATCACCAACAAGGCTCCAAGGAACTTGAAGATGTTCGCCATCCATTGTGGAACCCATGAGAAGATTGCTGCAAACCAGCTGTCATCTGTAATATCTTCTACTCTGTCAAGGTCCCATTCTCTTTATCATGAGAAGGTATGAATGTGCAACATGATTCCCCGATTTTGGCACAAACACCTCCATCCATAGCTATAATCATATCCAGGACATTTCTATTCTGGAAGGTCATCAGTCTTATGGCTCTCAGCTCTTCCTTGATAGCATTGAATCCCTTTATGGTAGTATTGATCGTCTGCAGAAGCTCCCATCTGGTTATCTGTAGCCATCTGGCATTTGCCATCGCCTGGATCCCTGGCATGAAGATTGTCATGAATATTGCTGAAGTATAGCTGAACAACCTGTTCTCGTACGGAATGTCATTGAAAGCTTCTATCTATTTAGCTGAAAAGTAGTTATCCCTCTTTGTTCGATTGAGGAATCCATCTGCTCTCCTCTTCCTCAGGTGAGCACCTGCTTTTTGGAACCCTCTAATGTTCAGGTCACTCTTCGGAATCACCAATGCTGGAAAATAAACAATCACTGTAGAACACAGCCCTCCCCAGTCCTTTGGCAGCTTCATATATGCTCTGGATCCACAGGGCCAGTAGTGGTCCATTATAACTACTGTTCCATCCTTCATCCCTGGTATAGCGAAGATTTGACCACACTGCTGTTTCCCTCTGACTTTTCTTGTGCCATTGTTTCTGAAGCATAGCTCTGTACTAGCCAGAGGCACTATCTGCAATGGGCCTCCTTTGTCCTGAGCCCATGTCAGCAGCTTTGCAAGCTTCAGCCAGAGAGGTTTGCATCCCTTCGCCACACAATCTATAACTGGTTTATCATGTCCTGTTACTGCCATAGCTCTGCATATGACTATGCCTTCTTCCCATCCATCTGGAGAAAACACTGTTCCCCAGATTTGCATCTGGCCTCCCTCCTTGCATCTTTGTATTTCTTCATCATTCTTTCCTTGGCAATTGAGCTTTTTATTTATCTCCCATCTGATTCCTGCTCCCTTCATTCCAGGCTGTTTCTATCTTATCACATGATCTCTGGTGTGTGATCTTGCTCTTGTCTTGAAATCTTGAACATAATCATCTTCTTCTGGAGCTGACCATTCAGTCACCCATACCAATGATGCTGTTCGACCCTGGAACTGACCTCTTGTATGTCAGAGTGAAAGATGAGTCAGGCAATGAGCTGTCTGGACGTCTATTTCTATAGCTATGAATATCTTGTATTTCCCCATAGAATAAGGTAGGAGAGCACAAACATAGCAACTCTCCTCAGAGGTTCCTTTTACCCACCTCTTTCATGTGCTGATACTACATGTTATTCCCCAAATGTGCTGCACTGTCTAGATAATCATTTAACTCATAATCATCTTCCCTTGCGTTTCTCTTGGGTCTCTTCCTTGCAAGGAGGGTGTGTGCATAATGCTCATGAAGTATATCAGTAAGAGTCCTTCCTAAAGGGGGAATCATAGAAACACTTGTCTGAGAATAGGTGCATTTACATTTGTCACTGGTGTAGGAATAATCACATATGGCCTTGGTCTCTTTGCAACAGATAATTCTGCATAAGTCACTGGAGTAGGAAGAATCAAAGGGACTCCTACCTTTTTTGGGAGCAACAAAGTAGACAGTGTGGATTAGCAAAGACAGAAAAACAATAATTAATGCTAAACATGCATATATTAACAAATACATGAGTTCCCAACATTGGCGTTTCGCCACAAGTTGTCGAGTTTGGGCACCCTCTAGAACCTCTTTATTCTCAACACTCCATATTGTGCATGTGTCCTATTGTTAAGGAAGGAAAAAACCTTTTTAATTAGACAACTCTGTTAAATGCTCAGGTAGCTGCGAGATCTGTTCAATTATCGCCATAAGTAACCGTCTAATTGCAAGGTGACTTTTAGGATCTTGCAGAAACACACAAATGTTAGTATTAGGCCAAACAAGATAAGAATGGACTCAAAGTAGGTAAATAAAGACAGCGATAAGTAGTCTATGGGCACCGATATTAGATAGAACCCCGAGTCTAACCAAAGAGAAACTCAGTGAGGAATCAATCAGGGAACTGCTCCCTTTTACAGTCGTTGTATTTTAGCACATCAACACTTTCTAAAGTCCAATTCAACATTCCTGCATCTCGAGAACATTTACTTTTTGCACTCCTGGTAAAATGTATAAAAAGAGTGTCCGATGTGAGCCACAGTCCAAATGCACACTTGCATTTATTTAATCAGCAATTTTAGCTTCCTTCTTCCTCGTCATTGATTGAGTCTTGACGTGCTGAACTTCTTCTTCTTGTCTTGCTTCTGAATCAATGGGTGGGGGTGCATCGGTCTCACCAGCATAAAGCTTCACGTCACCCAGGTATATCCAGGCGTGCCTTTCTTGAACTTTTTACTGCTGGGGGGGTGATATTCTCAACTACAAAAGGTCTGCTAAAATGGGGCTGGTGCCACATCCTTGTGAAGTTTTGCACTATGACTGAATCTCTGATAAATATTTGAGGTACAGGTAGTCATTTTTGCAGTCCTGTTGCTGAATGGTCTTCATCTGTGTCCTGAGACTGACACCGCTTGTGCTTGAGTTGATCTGAAATGACAGAGATACTAGCGGTCATACATGTCAAATACGTACGTAACTCATTTCCTAACAATTCTGCAGTCCTCTGGGCATCGCTACTGCTCCTTGATGGAGGAGACAAGGACGTTCTCATTCACCTCCCTGTTACCAGCCCATGTATTGGTGGTCCATGTGGTGGTGTGGTGTGATGGTGGTGGTGGTCCGCCCCAGTCTGATTCCTTATTGCATATAATGCAAGGGGCAGGCAATACAGCCAGCCCTTCTTCAGTGGCAATTTAAGTTTAGCAATTCCTTCTTTGAGCAGACCGTTGAGTCTTCCACATATTCTATTCACTTGTGGGTGATAAGCAGAAGAAAACGTATTTTATGCTAAGCAATAAACTGATCTGTTCAAATACTTCATTAATAAAATAGGGCCCATTGTCGGATCGCAGCACCTTGCATACTGCCCATCTAGGGAAGACTTCTCAAACTAAAAAATGTGTGGCACAAGTGGCATCAGGGTGTGTACATGGACCTGCTTGTGTCCATCTCGAAAAGGGGCACACCACCATCATATACCTATATCCACTACATACTTGCATCATATCAACATAGCCAATATGTAAATGCTGAAAAGGACCATTTGGTCGAGGAATCACTCCTCTGATTGTTCGCAGTGTATGCCCAGCAGTAAACTTTTGACATACAATGCAATTTCTCCAGCATGGGGTCTGGCATGGATTCACATGCTCATGAATATTCCCCGTCGTCAGGCTGGGAATCCTCGGTAAAGAAAAAACCAGTATCAGTTTCGTTTCTGATCTGTCTTTCGTAGCAATAACCAATCACTGGTCTCTGCGTCATACTGACCACAGCCAATGACTGCCCTCTACCTAAGCACCGCCTCTGGCAGCCATCTTCAGATTTTTACCGCACGTTCATGTGTTGGGATCCTCGTGCTATTGCTCTCGAGCGTTAGTGCTATTTTTTCGCGCTTTTCACAAAAAACTTCGATTCTTCGGTCAAAAGAGCCTCAAGCTCCACCGATCCTACATCCGATCAACGGGGACCCGTGTCGGATTCGTCTGTGCCCCTCAAGGGTGAAGATTTCGTCGAGCTACACTTCGGAGGACTCCAGAAGCTTCTCAGGCCCGGTCTCGGAGATGGCCCAGGAGAAGGGAAGCTCGACGCCCGGAAAGCTGTTCAGGGTCTGCCCTGGATGCCAGCTGCAGAACGTCTTTAAGGAGGACGAACACTCTTTCTGCCTTTACTGCCTTCATGAGGACAAAACGCACGTAGAAAAGGACTGTGCGTTTTGCGGCAACATGTCGGAACGGACCATGAAGGACCGTCATCAACGTCTCGCCAACTGGCTGGAGGGTAAGAGCCCGTCTGGCGAGAAGAAGAAGAAATCCGAGCGGTCTTCTAAGACCTTTGAGGGCGCCCCGGCGACGGGGGCCCAACATAAGGCCAAGCACCGCGAGTCCGCTGGCACCGGGAGCGCCGAACGGTCGGGCTCTACGGGCGCCAGGCAGGGCGCACCCTCCCCGGCGCCATCAACCACGAGCCAACGCTCTGGGTCGGGAAAGAGGAAGGCCGAGCACCCGGCGAAGCTCCTGGAGAGGCCCCGGTCGAGCTCTAAGGCAGAGGAGGAGCGTGGCAGTGCCCCCTCCCTCAAGGATAAGGTGGTGAGCGCACCTAAGGTGGTGAAGGCCTTGATCCATCCGACCAAGCCCTCTATCGAAACGGTCGCGGCGGCCCTGGCCCAGCCTGTGGAGGCTGCACCAGTGGTGGCGACCTCAGGGCCCAGAATCTCCCTGCCTCCTCGGAGGGAGTCTTCTTTTGTGCCCATCGATAGGACCCCCGTGAAACCCTCCGTGGGGAAGAAGGGGGGGCAGGGCGTCGTCGTAGATTCGGCCTCAACCTCAGAAGAGGAGCTGATCGAGGTCTTAAGCCACGGCCTAGGCGTGGAACAAGACCAGCCCGTCGGAATGGGCCCCGACGCAGGTGACGACGACGACATCGTCGAGGATACCGACGGGGCCCCTGCTCGCCCGTCGGATTCCCCTCTGCCAACGCCGCGAGACAACTCGGCGGCCATTTTGTTGGCCATACAGTCCTTATGCACTGAGATAAGGACGAGGCTACCGTTACCGACGGAGGAACCTCTCCCGTCGGGGGATCCAGAACCGGGACCTTCTGGTGTTCCCCCTACCAAGAAAAGAAGGATCCATCCTCCACCTCCTTTTCAACCGTCGCGCCCCGTCCAGCCCTCCTCCCCATCCACCCGAGGGGATGATACAGGGACTGACACGGCAGCGACGGGTACGGACGACGAGGCATACGACGAGGATTTTCCGTCGTCGCCTCCCACCAGGGCTTCTCCGCCCGACGAGATCGGATCTTTCCACTCCATGATCTCCAGGGCTTCCGAGCTTTTCCAACTCTGCCCTGAGGAGAAGAAAAAGGAAGGCTTCCTTTATCAGCGGCGCGAGGCCAAGAGGAAGACGGTCCTCGCAGTGCCTCTGTTGGACGACATTTGGGATGAGGGCCTTTCCCTCCTCAAGAACCCTTCCACGACGCCAGCTAGAAGAGACCGGTACGAGAAGAAGTACCGGGTCCCAGACACGGCCCCCCTATGCCTCCGGGCGCAGCCTACCCCGGACTCCGTCGTCTCCGCGGCAGCCAGGAAGAAAGCGGGGGGGGGGTGCGGCCTCCACATCGACTTCCCCGCCGGACGGCGAGGGAAAGAAATTGGATACTATGGGACGTAGAGTCATCTCGTCGGCAGCGACGACGATTAAAGCGGCCAACGCCTTGGCTATCGTGGCCCGCTACGACAGGGAGCTCTGGTACAAGATGGCTCCCCTGCTGGATTTTCTGCCGGACGACAAGAGGGCGGAGGCCCTTGAGATCCTCCAGGAAGGTGAAGTGGCTTCGGACCACGCCATCACCGTGGCGACGGACATCGCCGACGCGGGGTTCCGCCAGCTGGGCAACGGCGTTTGCCTTCGACGTCGTGGATGGCTCAAAGCTACGGACTTTCGGCAGGACGTCCAGACCAGAGTCCTGGACATGCCCTTCGACGGGAACAACCTGTTTGGGAAGACGGTGGACGATTCCCTCCAGGCCATCAAGGCGGATACTGAGACGGCCCGGGCCCTTGGAGTCCTGCAGCAACGACGGACGCCCTTTCGGAGCGGCGGAGGCAAGGGCGCCTCCAAAGGTTCCGGCGGCGGTTTCTCTTCCTACCGTCAAGCGGCCCGCTCGTCGTCGCAAGAGGCCTACAGAGGACGAGGCAAGTCTAGCGGACCCCGCCGTCGTCGCCAAGGAGGTCAAGGCGGCAAGGCCGCGTCCAAGCAGGATTGAACCGGCCGTGGGGTCGGGCCCCCACCGAAGCACCCCGGTGGGAGGCCGGCTGGCGGGCTTCGTCAGCGTGTGGGAGTCCATCTCCACCGACCGTTGGGTGCTGGACGCCCGGGGCCACGCGCTCGAGTTTCAAAGAAGGTGCCCGCGCGTCCCCCCCGTGGCCAGGAAAGAACTTCACGTCCCTCAACTTCTCCTGGAGGTAAAGGCGATGCTCAGGAAGGGCGCCATCGAACTCGTCCCAAAGAGGCTTCGGGGCTCCGGAGTCTACTCGCGATACTTCCTCGTGAAGAAGAAGACGGGAGGATGGCGCCCCATCCTAGACCTGCGACGGCTGAACAAGTTCATCAAGGCGCAGAAGTTCCGGATGGTCACCCTACAGCACGTCCTGGGTCAACTGGAGGAAGGAGACTTCCTATCGTCGTTGGATTTGGAGGATGCCTACTTCCACATTCCAATCCTAAAGGGGCACCGAAAATTCCTCAGGTTCGTGGTCCAAGGGCGTCATTACCAGTTCAAAGCCCTTCCCTTCGGACTACGGTCGGCACCCAGGGTATTCACCAAGTGCCTCGCACCGGTGGCGGCGCAGCTGCGCCGCGAGGGGATTCACGTCTACCCCTACCTGGACGACTGGCTCATCCGCGCCAAGACGAAGGAGCTCGCCGTGGTCCACACAGCAAGGACCGTCCAACTCCTCACGGACCTGGGATTCTCCGTGAACTACGCCAAATCCCACCTGGTGCCCGCGCAAGTCGCACTGTTTCTGGGAGCGAGGCTCGACACAGTGTCCCTTCTGGCCTCCCCGTCGGAGGAGAGGACCAGGACCATCTTGGGCAAAGTGCAACGGATGTTGGTGGCCGACGCGGCCAAAGTGAGATCCATCAAGTCCCTCCTCGGGATGATGTCTTCCTGCATCTACCTCATTCCCATGTGCAGGCTCTGGATGCGCCCGTTGCAAGAATTCCTGGATGCGCGCTGGATCCAGACGACGGGCAGCTTCGAAGAAAGGATCAAGCTCGACGAGAGTTTCCGACGAGCGATACGGTGGTGGGGCACCCGCGCGCATCTGACGGCGGGCATGGACTTCCAGACCCCAGCCCACCAGGAGACTGTGACCACGGATGCCTCCCTGGAAGGGTGGGGAGCGCACACCGAAAATCTGCACGCGAGGGGACTCTGGCTCCCGACGGAGAAGTCCCTGCATATCAACGTCCTGGAGCTCCGTGCAGTGTTTTGGGCCCTCAGGTCCTTCCTTCCGTCCCTGAAGGGCAAGGTGGTGAGGATCTTCACCGACAACACCACCACCATGTTTTACATCAGGAAACAGGGCGGAACCAGGTCCCCAGCGCTGTCCAAGGAGGCGCAGGACCTGTGGCATTGGGCCGTCGCCCAAGGGATTTTTCTGGTGCCGTTTCATCTGCTGTTTCATCTGGCAGGGATAAAAAACACCATTGCCACGAGTGGGAACTACGGCAGGATCTGGTGGATCGCCTCTTCCGACGGTGGGGCACACCCCAGATCGACCTGTTCGCGACGGCTACGAACACCAAGTGCCGGAGGTTCGCCAGCAGGTTTCCCCAGACGAGGAGCATGGGCGATGCTTTCTCGTTCCCCTGGGAGGGCCTGTTCCTCTACGCGTTCCCTCCCTTGCCTCTGCTAATCCGGCTCGTCAACCAGCTCAAGAGGTCACGGTGCAGGATGATCCTCGTCGCACCTGCGTGGCCGAGGCAGATATGGTTCCCGGACCTTCTGGACTTGTCAGCGTCCCCGCCGATCAAGCTGCCGGCGGACGCGGATCTACTCTCCAGGGAAGGAGGCGCCATCCTCCACCACGACCCGAAGTCGCTGAACTTGCAGGCCTGGCTCCTGCAGCGCTAGAGTTTGGAGGATACGACATACCGGCCGATTGCAGAGAGGTTCTTGCAAAGGCCAGGGCGTCCTCGACTCTTAAATGCTACGGACACAAATGGAAGAGGTTCTCTGTCTGGTGCCACGCACAGAGGATTAACCCTCTACGGATTACGGCTCCCCAAGTACTGCCGTACCTGCTGACGCTGGCCAAAGCTGGACTGGCACACGCGTCCATCAAGATTCATCTTGCTGCGATCTCCCGATACACCAGAACCACGGGGCGGACGTCCTTGTGGTCTCATCGTCTGGTGAAAGAGTTCATGAAGGGACTATTCAGATCGTTCCCGCCGGTGAAGGCTCCGGCCCCGGCGTGGGAGCTCAACGTGGTGCTGACCAAGCTCATGGGACCTCCGTTCGAGCCTCTGCACTCGGCCCCGTTGAAGTTTCTATCGTGGAAAACAGCTTTTCTTGTGGCCATCACCTCCGCACGACGAGTGGGAGAGATCCAGGCCCTTTCCTGCAAGGCCCCGTACTTGACTTTCCACGACACGAGGGTAGTGCTCAGGACGCACCCCTCCTTCATGCCCAAGGTACCGTCGGACTTCCATCTCAACGAACCCTTGGTGTTACCTGTGTTCTTCCCGTCGCCTTCGTCGCCGGCTGAGAGGACTTTGCACTCGCTGGATGTAGCTAGAGCGCTGAAGTTCTACGTGGACCGCACGAAGGGTTTTCGGAAGACGTCACAACTCTTTGTGAACTTTGGACCTGTCAATCAGGGGAAGGCTCTCTCGAAGGCTTCCATCTCCAGATGGCTCTCCGGCTGTATCATGTACTGTCACCGGTTGGCAAACCGACCGCTGCCTGGCCGTCCGAGAGCCCATTCCACCAGAGCGATCGCAGCTACCACGGCGTTCCTATCTGGTGTGCCCCTGCTGGACATATGCAGGGCTGCTACGTGGAGGTCGACGCACACCTTCACGAAATTCTACTGCGTCGACCGGGATTCCAGGGAGGAGTCCAGGGTCGGCCAAGCAGTGCTGCGCAACCTGTTCGCCTGAGGTGGGCCTGGTGAGGAGGTAAGATGCTTAATGTTGAGTTGATGTGATGCTTAATGTTGAGCCTTTGCCACCTCCCGTGGTTGTGCATGTGTGTACTGCTATGTATTCTTTATTCATGAGCATGTGAATCCATGCCAGACCCCATGCTGGAGAAGGAACAAGTTACTTACCTGTAACTGTTGTTCTCCAGCATGGGTCTGGCATGGATTCACATGCGAACCCTCCCGCCTACCCCTCTGCGGCTCTTCACTTGGTCATACTGCCACTTCACGTGCTTCCAAATCTGAAGATGGCTGCCAGAGGCGGTGCTTAGGTAGAGGGCAGTCATTGGCTGTGGTCAGTATGACGCAGAGACCAGTGATTGGTTATTGCTACGAAAGACAGATCAGAAACGAAACTGATACTGGTTTTTTCTTTACCGAGGATTCCCAGCCTGACGACGGGGAATATTCATGAGCATGTGAATCCATGCCAGACCCATGCTGGAGAACAACAGTTACAGGTAAGTAACTTGTTCCTTACAAACTACTCCTCCGCAATAGCTGCTGCAAGGCTTTCCCTAGTTACATGCACAGGGTAGTGCAGCTGTTCAAGCGCTACCCTTAATAAAACTACAGGCATCACTGGCTTTCCAGCGCTGTCCTGTTGCCATAATGCTTCAGAGGGGGATAAAGAACCCCCTCTGTGTTTCCATAATTCTTGCTCTTCCTATGGAACACTGCCTTGAACCTTCCCCCAACTGTGTTCTGGACAAATGATTAAACCCTTCATTCACAATCATAATTGTGACTACTTTTTCTTTTACATTCAGAGTATCAAAACATGAAATATCTGGTGAATATGCAACAATTCTGGCCACTTCATTTGCGGCTTCGTTCCCGCGTGAGATATAATCACTTCTCTTAGTGTGTACTGCACACTTAACTATTGAATTTGAATTTTGAATTTTGAAACATTTGTAACGTGCATAAAAAAAACTTAATCATATCCTGGCGCAGGTGATAGTATTTAATGGAGAGAGAACTAATCATGATTGAAACAGATGACACAGAACTTGAAACAAAGCTGAACGATCATCAGATTTACTTAAATAGGTAAGTCTTTAAGCCTACTATAAATTTCAACAGGGAATTCACCTGTTTTAGGCTCAACGGAATCCTACTCCTTAGTCGGGATCCAGCCACTGAAAAGCAGCAATCACCTCTTGATCTGTAGTTTGTCCTTGGAATAACAAAACAAAATTGGTCTTTAGATCTAAGGGTTTGGGTTGGTTGGTATCGCTTCAATGTATTAATCAAGTAGGCTGGTGCCAGCACGTTCATGCATTTGTAGACCAAACACCCAATTTTAAATGTAATCCGACGATCCACCGCCAACCAGTGCAGTGATCGGCAGAGACCAGAAGTATGGGTGTTTTTGGCTACACCAAAGACCAATCTAACACCCACATTTTGTGCCTTTTGGAGGCAATGGATCTGATTGGCTGGAACTCCAGCCAAACGTCCATTGCAGTAGTCTAAATCGGAATTGACTAAGGCCCCAACCACCACAGCATGATCAGTAGTAGGTACATAGGTTATTGCTTGACACAAAAGGCGGATGTTATAAAAAACTGATTGGACTTTGGCTGAGACCTGGGCATTACATCCCAGGTCACGCTGCCAATTACAGCCAAGATTCTTTACTTTAGAAAAATACTTAAGGCTGGTACCCAGAAAATGGGTTGGAGGAAGGCATTTATTTCCTACAAGGAAATGCTTAGGACCAAACAGGATCACTTCCATTTAAAGGGGGTGGGACTGTAGCTAATTCTTTTCCATCCAGGTAGCAATTTCTTCCAAACACCTGCTAACCTGGGTAAGGGCTTCCTCCACATCATTGAGGCTGATATAAAGCTGGGTGTCGTCAGCATACGAATGAAATATGAGATGATATTTCTCTGGGATATTTGTAAGGGCACAGAGATAGCTATTAAAAATAAGTGGAGAGAGTGCTGATCCCTGTGGTACACCACAGCACGGGAGAAGAATATCTGAGAGAAAGCCACCAACCTAAACACGTTGTTGGCGACCAGTAAGAAAAGTTGTGAACCATTGTAACGTACAAGGGTCCACCTTTACAGGATTTTGCATACGGTCCATTAAAATGCCATGGTCCATTGTGTCAAACACGGCGGACAAGTGGAGCATTACAAGCAGGGAGAGTTTACCTGCATCCCCAGTCTGCAACATCTCAACCCAGACCACCATCAATGCCGTCTCTGTCCCGTGTAAGGGATGAATGCCAGATTGTAGAGGTTGAAGGAAGCCATGGTTCTCGACATGGCTCTGCTGTTGTTTAGTGACCACTTTTTCCAAGATTTTACCCAGCCAGGGGAGCGCAGCAATTGGTCAATAATTATCGTAGTCCTCGGGGTCCAAACTGACTTTTTTCAATAGCGGTGAAACAACCCAAAGTTTCAGAGCATCACGAACGAACCCCTGAGTAAGTGACAGATTGACAAACCTAGTCATAACTATTGCAATGGCTACTGGGAGTTGTAGTGCCTTAACAAGCCTGTCCAATAATGCAGTGTGCTGCACTGGAGTGCCATCCGCTTGGAGGTACCCCCACCTTTTCCGAAGTGGTAGCCCTGAGTGCACGGTTGACGTCAAATAGGTGGAGTCACTGTACACCGTCACTTCCTGCTCTGCGTGTTTCTCGAGTGCAACAATAAGTGAGACCATTTCTGCTGCAAAAAGTGATACGGTAGTCTTTCACTTGCTACCACTTCAAATTCCCCATTAGCTCTGTTCCCTCCCAAAGCTGAATCTGAATGCTTTTCCCCAACAGAATGTTTAATTTTTGAAGACCCATCAATAAAGAGAATCTCCCCCCGCTAGAGTATTCTCCTTGACTCTCTGAATATCATCATAGAACACTTCATAGTTCGAGCAATCGTGCACATGCTCTCCCTCTGCCACAGGCTCGGCTACCAACGTGGCAGGCTTCACTATTTTACACCTGACAACTTTAATTTCTGGATTCGATATGGCTACCTCATATGCGGAAGCCCTCTGCGCTGTCAACATACCCTTAGGTTTCTTCAAAACGGCAACAATGCATGCTGAACAAACAACGTCATATAACCCCATCACAATATTGGTAGACTTCTCAATGGCGAACGCAGCTGCAGCCAGCAACTTTTCGCAAAGAAAGTGTCCTCTCATAATTGGATCTAAAATACCACTATAATTTGCCAGAGGTTTGTACCCTAGTGTAGTCCTCTGTGTAAGCAGTGCTGTCACAACTGTCCCATTTGTGTGCGAAAAGAAGAAAAACTCCTTAGAATAGTTGGGAATTCTTAAATCTGGAGCTGTACGAATTGCTTTTTTCAATTCTTCAAACCCCCCCTCCATTTTCTCAGTCCATTCTATTTTTTCCTTGATCACTTGTGCTTTCTTCAGATTCTACAAGAGGGGCTTTGTGTATGAACTATAATCAAATACCCATGCTCTAACATAGTTGCACAATCCCAAAAACTTCTGCATTTGCTTTATCGTGTGTGTTTTTGCTCTTTTCATAATCTCCTCAGCTCTTTCAGGTGTGACTTTCTTCCCCTCATGTGAGATTAATTGACCTATGTACAACACCTCCTCTTGAAAATATTGCAACTTCTCCTTCTCTACTTTATATCCCGTGTCTGCTAGAATAATCATTAGCTGAATCGAGTCTCGCTTGCACTCATCTTCTGTCGTGCTACAAACTAAAATGTCATCTATGTGCTGCAGCACAACATTTTGCAAATCAATATTGCTTAGGTCCATCTACAGGACCCTATTAATTATCAATGGAGATTCATAGGACCCTTGGGGCAAACGAGTGCGCTTTGGCTTAGTCTGACAAAACGTGAATGATGTAAGGTCTTCGGGGTCCTCATACAACCGGATTGAGAAAAATGCATTTTTCAAGTCAATCACCATGAAAAAACATGCCTCTGCTGGGATACTACATAGTATCGTCGCAGGATTCGGAACTAAAGGAAACTCTGCCTCTACAAACTGGTTAATTGGTCTCATGTCCTGAATTAATCTCTACAACCCCCTTTCAATTTTTTCACAGGGTACACAGTGGTATTACACGGTGGGTCTGATGCCACTGAGTTATCCTGTTTCATCATGGCTGATATAGTCTTACAAATACCCTCATCCACCTCTCGAGACATGGGGTACTGTCTTGCTCGAGGTAAAATTGCTCTTGGCTTCAGCTTAATTTAACCTCCCCTAACCCCTTCAGCAGGCCTACGTCATAGGGGCCTGTAGTCCATAGGGAGGTTGGCACTTCTTCCAAATCTTCGTCAAATAATGCTGGGTGCTGCAACAATATCATCATTTGCTCTGGGACCTCTCTTTTCTCTATTCTGATCCAATATGTAATACTCATCTCAAATATTACTTCACCATCTGATGGATCATCTCTAAACATGTCTTCATCTGATGGCCTGCCTCGTCATTGGTGCCTTCGAGTATGGCCAATTCCCCTCGCACTATGGCTGCATCTACCCCCAGGGGAATAATCTGTTCCCCCTCTTTGTCCATAGGCACCTGTGGCCTGAACAAGAACTCATCAGGTATTTTCATAATCTTTCCCACTAAGCTGGGCATCCATGTCAACAAAATGCGTATCCCAAATCCCAAATGTGGCTCTAATGGCATGCCTCGCAGAGCTATTTGCCCTGCAAACACCAATATAAATTTGCCCACGTTCAGATATTGTATCCCTGGAGTGGAACACACTATACCTTCATCAGTAAAAGAAATTGTCATATTTAGATTCGTCATTAAATCTCAGCCCAAAATATTAACCGGTGTCTGCCTTGAATATAATAATGGAACGGACATGTCACACTCTCCTATAAAGACTGGTAATTCATTAGTAAAAGGAACTCTGCTTGTAGCTCCAGAGAAGCCTTGCGTATTCATGCCATTTCCCGATAATGGATATTTTCCCTTTCGCATACATGAGCGAGTTGCACATTTGTCTACTAAAAAAGAAAAAGATTTGCCTCCAATGGTAAAATCAACCCTTGGTTCCTCTTGGGGTCTCGTGTTACCAATACTACTGAACACATGAAGACGTCCTGTGAGCTGTCCTATTCTGGGTACATGCTTATACCCGTACATATAAAAGGACTACCCCCACTACAGTAACACCCCCACTCTAGGTGTCAATAACTGTCCCGTGTTTGCATTCTCCTGTATCTGAATGGGTGCATGCTGTGACTGCCCTTGCAGCAGATTCAATGGTGCTTGCTGTGGTTGCAATGCCTGTTGCATTTGCGGCACTTGTGCTTGATACACTCTCTGATCTTTGGCAAACCCGTCCCTATTTTGTGAGCTATATGCTGGAGGATAAGCTGTCCCCCTCTTGAGAATGTCCCATTCTGTACATACCTGTGGCTCCCACATGTTCGCGCAATGTGCCCTGTCACTCCACATGTCCAACCTATAGGGGGAGCTCTTCTGACCAGCACCCCTTGATTACAACCTCCTTGCACATTTTGATTATCATTTTGCATATTCTGAAACCTGCCTTGGTTATTTTGAAAGCCAGCCTGATTATTCTGGAAACCACCTCTTCCCCTGCAATCCATTCCTCTTCCTCTTGGTGTAAACCCATTCCCTCCTTGATCCATCTTGCATTGATTATTCACCTGCAATGCACCTGCTGCTTGCTGCATTCCAACCCCCTCTCCGTTTGTCAGTAGCACCCCTTATATGGCATACTTTGTTATGTTATGTTATAGAATTTGTTGAGCGCACAAACGCCCAAAGGCACCATAGTGCGAATACGTGAGCAAGTAGATTGACAGCTGGACTTAGAATACAAATGTTTTCAGCAGACGACGAAAGGCAAGGTGATCAACAGTCTTGCGCAAGGAGAGTGGAAGGGCATTCCAAGCCTTAGCAGCGGCAACCAAAAAGGCACGTCCGGCAGTATGCGTCAGTCTAAAACAAGGAACCACAACAAGAGATGCAGACTAGGATTGAAGGCACCGAGTGGGAGTATAGTGGGGGAATTTTTCTTGTATGTATTCAGGCCCCAGGCCATTAAAGGCATGGTGCACCATACATAGGGACTTAAACAGAATATGTTTTTCCACCGGAAGCCAGTGGAGCTGTCTCAGTAGTGGAGTCATATGAGTGCCAAAAGAGGGCCCTATGATGGCTCTGGCAGCAGCGTTCTGCAGCAGCTGACGTGGATTAATCAGATCGCGCGGTTGGGCTAAATACAGCGAGTTACAATAGTCTAAACTGTTCATTAGAAGATTGGCGACCACAGGAGCCTGGCAATTTTCAGGTATGAAAGGAAGAACTTTCCTAAGTATACGAAGTTTAAAATGACCATTCTTACACACAGCAGCAACCGACCATCCATGGCCAGGATAGAAGAAATAATGACCCCCAGATTTCTGACCGATAGCGCTGGTACTGGAAGAGAGCCCAAGGATGCAGGCCAGCAGTCATTGGTCCAGAAAAGAAGAGAAGAGGTAGTGCCGACCACCAACACCTCAGTCTTACTGCCATTTAATTTCAACCAGTTGGACGTCATCCACTCCCCTATATCCTCGAGACACTTCCTAAACCGACAAGCCGTGTCAGCCTGATTTAAGTCAAGGCAGACAAGATTTGCGTGTCGTCGACATAGGAATAGTAGTGGAAGCTGTGGGAAGAAATTAGAGCCAACAGAGGCCTGATATAGAGATTCAACAAAATCGGGGATAGAGCAGATCCCTGCAGAACACCACAGGATAGTGGGACTGAGCTAGAGTAAAAAGGAGGGAGAGAGACTGATTGAGAGCGATCGACAAGAAAGGAGATGAACCAGTCAAGTACCTTACCAGACAGCCTGGCGGTGGACAGCCTGGGGCTCAGGGTGGGATGGTCGACAGTGTCGAAGGCAGCCAACATGTCTAAAAATACAACTTCACGGACACCATTCTGGTCCAACAGGCGGGCTCGGTCGTCCAGTACTGTGTTGAGGACAGATTCTGTTCCCCTTCCCAGCCGGAAACCAGATTGAAAAGGGTCAAAATAAGAGGAGGATTCAAGAAAAGAAGACAACAAGGGAGAGACCAAGGCTTCCAACAGCTTCATAAGGAAGGGCAGCTGTGAGATGGGTTGATAGTTAGCCAACACCTCCAGGTCCAGCAAGGGTTTCTTCAGAAGCGGGAGCACCAAGGCATGTTTAAGTGTAGAGGGAATTACTCCGTCCATAAAGGAAGCATTAACTGCAGTAGTAATGTGAGAGATAAGAGCCCTCGAGTTTTCCTTCAACAAAGCCAAGGGGATGGCGTCGCCAGGGAGGGCAGTTTTCAAACGTAGGATGGCATCAAGAATATCTGCATCTGAGAACGTAGGAAACGAGGACCAGGTCTCCTTAGCAGGGCAGGGAAAGCCTGAATACTTTGACAATTTCTTCTGAACTAACTTGGCTTCCTCAAGTTTTCTAGCATCTTCCTTCTTATTATTTTTCTCTTGCAACAGCCGGCAATGATGCATGATAGTCAACTGTATCTCTGCCCATGGCTTTACTTCCATTCCCACTAGTTTCTTGAGCTGTCCCTGTACTTGCTCTGGCAATCCCTGACACAAAATGTGATAAAATACTGCCACGTATTTCCCCCACGGCTCCCTTGTTTCCAAAGTCCACTGTTCCTTAATACTTTGAATGTCAGCAAGCAGATCTTTGTCATCTTTCATTTTACGTGCCATAATTGCACCCATATCTGGCGTATCAGGATACTGTACCCTGAGTGCCCTCCAGACACCTGCTCTACAATTATTAAATGGTGGTTCTTCATGAGCTGCAATCTGTGCCGTGAAACTTGAATAACCTGCTCGTGTCCAAATGTCATCAGCCCCTTCCCCAAGGATGGCTGCTTGTAGAGTCTTAATGTCCCCTATTGCCAGAGTATTTCCTCCTGTCATCTTTTCTAGCTCATAAATCTATTCTCCCGCACCAGCCGTTAAACTAGGGAGTTTGCATCTTAAATTATCCTTATCCATCTGTGGCCAGGGAATATACTGCGGTCTGGCCCCTCCTTTCTCTAATAAAGGGAACTGCATGAACCCAAATCCACAATCAGCCCCCATCGTCTGCCTACCCATTGTGGGGACAATGGTTCCTGATTGCCTTCTACCTGGCAATTACCTTAGCCTGTTCACATATGGTGATGTTTCCCCCTTCTCACTATGCAATCGTCTTTTAGGTCATTCTGGATATGCCATGGGGTCTGGCATCCTATCTTTAGGTTGCTCTATGTCAGACCACCTTACTTCTTTGTCTGTCTGCAGACATCCCTCGGGACTGCATGCACTTTCTCCCTCTTCCCCACGGAAGGTTTCTTTCTCCACGTCTGACATATCTAGCCCCCAACTAGTATGACTCTCATCTCTTTCATTCCTATTTAAGGTCAGCCTGTCCAAGGACAATGCTCTATGCTCGAGACTAAACAGACTTCCTTCTTCGCCTTGTGATTGGGTGACTATAGATCGATCTTATTTTCCACTGCATTCCGATTCGCCTCTTGCTCTTAAATCTTGAAAGGATCTATCGATCCTATCCCTGATACTCCCTCAAAGTTCTTATCTAATGTTACTTTAGATGGCCCTGACATTGCTCCCTGCGATGGGAGGAACTCCTCTAGGTGTATACTAAGTGGTCTTGTCTTTGCTTCCTGCGATGGGAGGAACTTCTCTATATGGCCCCATTATATTACTGGACTTGATTCTATTAACTCCTGATGAATGCGATCAATATTGTGTTCCTTTTGTCTCCTTTTTGCTCCTTCTCTTCATCTAGTTCTCTCTGCTTTCTCGCTTCCTGCCTAACCCTTTCCTCTTCTTGTCTTTTCTCTTCCCTTCTTTCATTTGCTCTATGCACTTCTTCTTCCCTTCATCTTTGCATTCTTTTATCCCTTAATTTCTGTGCTTCCTCGTCTTCTCTCTTCTTTTCCTGCCTATCTCATTCTTCGATTGCTCTCTGCCTGTTGTCATACTTCCTTTGTTCCTCTGCCCTTTCCTCTTTCTTTTGCTGCTCTTCTTAATATGTCTGTTCTCACCTATGTCTATTCTTTCTTTTATATTCCTCCTCCATCTGTCTCTTTTCTCTTTCCCTGTCTTTTCTATCCTGTTCGTCTTGATCTTCCCTTTGCCTAACTTCCTCAATATTTTTCCCCTCGAGCTTGAGCTATATCTGTCCACCCACCCATCCATTCATTCTGCACGAGTGTCACCTTGTCAGCTTTATCCTTTTCTCCTTTTCATCCCTTAAACTCTCGTTCTATGTCTGGCGTCATATTTGGTTGTTTGCTTTTCTCCTCTTTGTCTTGCAAGACCTTAAAGATCTCATCCTTCCCTTTAGTCTCTTTTGGACTATCGTCACTGCTATAAGCAGGTGGTTCATACATTGGATTACTATATCTCATCACTGCCTTCAGTTCCTTTAACGGATACAATCCTTCATCTTTTGTATTATCGCTGTTTACTTCAGGCGAGGTAAGGGGAGCAGAAGGTTCAGCACCTTCCTCCCTACACCTTTTAAGCATCCAGTCCTCAGGAGGTGGATCTTCCAGTTCCTCCCAGTACATCTTCCAAATTTTCTAAAATAGCTAACCTTTTTTCCAATTTCTTCCTGTGTACGCAGCGTGCGAGTATGTGGTCATGTGCTGCAAAACCACCTTTGACAGCGATCCCCCATTGTGGCCATGGCATGAACATTTTGTTTGCTGTACCCTTTACCCATTCCACACTATACTGTTTGAGCTTGGGTGCGTTTTTTGGCAGTGTTTTGCACATGTAACATCCCCCATTGTGACAAGTCTCAATTGACTGTCAATACTTACCGTTGATTTTCACAGAATAATTTTCAGAAAAATAACAAATATGAGTGCACACCACCCTCGCAGCTCAAAGTCTCTACTTCCCAAATATTCCAACCTATCTGTTCAGTCAGCACCGACAATGACTAAAAAGATAGATAACACGTTTTATCTCTTCTTTAACTTCAGTTTTACTTTTGTCACTCTTTGACAAAATACACAGACAGACCAGTCAACTTTACATATATCTCATCATAATACTCCTTTTCTCTTAGCCCCAAAAATACTCCAATTGGAGTTTGAATCATTCCCTATCATAAACCTTATTTATGTGCCGCCTAAGTACCCACTTGGGATTTGAAATGACTCCTTCTAAAGCTCCTTGAGCTAGGACACTGGGCTCTTTGATTCTCCTCATCATATATCTCTGACGCTCCTCATCATATATTAATCAACCCCCTGTTATTTTTCTTTTACCACATTCCCCATTCCCTTATTTTGCCAGTCCGCTCAATCTACTCACCATTCGCCTTTCAACTCAAGATCCTCGAGATCGTCCCCTCCTCCAGTCAGCCACCGTCGCCTTTGGTCCGCTCAGCGCCTGTGGAAACTAGGAGGGATTTCGTGAAAGAGGGACCGTCCCACCTATTTCGATTTTCTTGCAAGTATTCTATATCGGCCGCTCTCCACAGGAAACTTCGCGATCCTCTGGCTAAATGGCAGAGGATGTCTGATTTTCTGAAAGCACTAAAAGCCTACAAACCGATGGACCTCAACCATCCTCTTTCTGCTACCAAGTGAACCATAAGGCCCTTTAAGATGAGGTAACAGTATCTGAGATGGATGGGGGTGCAGATCTTACTCATACATCAATAATCAGACCGACTCATGAAGTTGCGAAAACACAACTGTTTTATTTGCAATTGTCTAAATCAAGGAGTACAACGGGCATCAACGGATGCTGAACAACCATAAGTCTCTCAAAGATTTTCATGAAAAAACACATATTTATAGCAAAAACTTGTCATAAGTGACGTCATACTACATGGCAAAATAAGAAAACCTACAGGCTTAAGGGGATAGGCTTAAGGGGAACATCTACATGTACTTTCTATGGGGGGGGGACTGGGCTGTGATTGGATCTCTAAGGTCAGGTGGTCAGCTATGCCACCCATAGTGCAAGTCATCTTCTGTGTCAATATACACGACATTTCATTGGCTTTCAAACTATAGGGCCCTTTGCCACGTGGCCCTCTATAATTGGTTGGCACGCTTGTACCCTTCTGGAATATTCCACTCACTAGCAGCATGCAAGCTGCTACCCCAGGTGCTGAGGGTTGGCTTGGTCACGCCTCCCCACCTAATTAGCCCAACATCCATCATTACTCCTACTGTCTGCCATGCAATTAGTCCTTTGAACTCGGCCTTGCAAAGGATCACCTTTCCTGAGAATAAAAGGGGAGTGTGAGCATGGCCTTATCTTCCGTTCTTGGCCTAGCTTGCCCAAAGTCTATTTTCAACTTGACCATGTGACAGGAGACCACGTCTTGAGCTCCTTTGTTGTATTTAATACTATTAAATGAATAAAACCTGGCATTTCTAGTGTTTTTCCATTACACCTCAACAGGAGCATGGCTTGCTTCTAACGTTCATTGTATCGCCTCGAATAGATAAACAGTTTCTTGGCTGCTTCAACCCTTGACACTGGGCCAGACAAGCCTTCTCAAATCTTCCTTCGCAGTCGGCTGTTTTATTCTACTGCACCACACTTCCAGCCCTTCTATTCACGGGGTCCAAGTTTTGCTAAAATGCGTCATTGAACATCCAGATTCTGTACACACTTATATATATATATATATATATATATATATATATATATATTGGCGGCATCACCTGCAGTCTATTCACTTAGCCAGCCTTATGATTACTTAGTCTACTTGTGTTACTTCATCTGTACAATTATAAAACGTCTTTGCATTTTCTTTAGTGCTCTCCTGCATGTGCGATCTCCATTTTGCTCATGAAATGCTACTCAATTCTTTACTTTGCCATCAGATTCTATAAGATCTGTTCACCTTCTTCATTGGCATCTCTTCTTAGTGTGTAATTTCTACTTCATGTGACATCACCAGTCTTCTCTTTCACTCATCTTCACACTTCTTCCGGAATCTCCTTCAGAAGACTGTCATTTCATTGTGGATACATTATATAGGGTTT
Organism: Ambystoma mexicanum; assembly: GCF_040938575.1. NCBI lineage: Eukaryota > Metazoa > Chordata > Amphibia > Caudata > Ambystomatidae > Ambystoma > Ambystoma mexicanum. The sequence continues at coordinate 911,595,024 of NC_090933.1, read as the reverse complement.
TCTCAATGGATACTTTGTTTCAAGGACTTTTCTTGGTATAGGTACCATTATTGGTTTTGCGCATGTCGCAATTTCCAGTTGCCAACATATAGGCAAAAGGGGGACGGGACTTCCGGTAGAGGCACTTGGCTCCTCCTGTACACTACCATTTCAACAAACAGAATGAGCACGGTTCTATGCCATCACCTTCACCTTCCACTATCGCAAACAGTCAGAATTTACTTCTTTCCACCCCCACTTCTCTTCACACAAGGTGCTGCGGTTCCAGTGTCAATGAACAGTTAATTACCAGCTCAATGTTTCTCTCTGTAAAGAGTGAAACACCATAGGACAAATGCCTCCTCAGGAGCTAAAACCTAAAGTAGGTGCTGTAATTATGCTACTAAGTAATCTTATGCCATCACAGGGACTATGCAATGGAACAAGGTTGACACTAACGTGTCTACAAAGACACAAAATAGCTGTGTGATTGATGGAACTTAGATACTGTTCTTATACCGTGCATACCGCTCATTCTATCTGATACATTTAGACTTTTCAATGACCATTACTAAGCCACAGGGACCTATGCCCCCTTCCTGGAAGTGATCAGTGGTATTTCCGATATTTAAGAAGGGGGACAGAAATGACCCTATGAATTACTGACCAATATTGACCTTGAAAATATGCTAAAATGGCATATGTTACACCAGGCTAGTTATCATAGAATTTGTTAAAGTCCATGTCCAATAGTACTCTGAAAACTTCCAAAGTATTCAAATTGTGTGAAAAGCAATGTAGATGTCTGAATAGCTGTTACCCTAATGCTATGTATGAGTAGTGCCAGGAATATTTCATACCCATAATTCTTTGCAGGTCAAGCAAATGATATCGCAGTGCTGCTCTACCCTTTTAAGGTAATTTTAGCAAGGCTAAAGCAAGAGAGGCTGAGCATGACATTTCCCTACCTAAAATCCTTAAAGGGCAGATTAATATTTGCTTAAGTTTTATAATGTGCTAACTCACGGGGATAGCACTTCAAAGTGCCTGGGAGAAACAAAACGGGAGCAATGCAGATGGGTGTCATCTGTACAAGGGATTGGAAACATGGAATGAGTTAACACACCGATGTAGACTGCTTACTTACAGTCAGTGTCTGAGATTTGAGCTGACAGATTCTGTATCTGTGCTAGTCATGAAGTTAAGTGTGCTAGATCCAAGTATAGTAGTCAAGGGTTGGAGGGAAGCTCATTTGGCCAAACCATACAGACGCATTTGAGTTAGATCTATTCATGGAGACAGATTTTCATATTGCGTTTGAACCTCTTGAGCGTACATTCTGGTTTTAGGGGTTTCATTTATTGTGGTTCACCGTTGTATAGTGGGGTTATGTAAATAGGGCTCGACTGGAATATTGAGACTCGTTAGTACAATTTGGGCTTTGTTAAGAGAGGAAGCACATATTGGGCAACTGCTGTTGCCTGTGCCCTATGAATGCTCCAAAAGGTGGGAATTGCCGGTGTGGCCTCCTAATACTCTTCTGAAGGGCACCTGGAGGGAAGCTTGGTAAGTGCACAGGCACTCTGCTGAGAAGAAACATCCTCTCGAGCCTATAGTCAATTACCCCAACCAACTATTTGTGAATAAACTAAAGTTAAAATCGTATTTCTTGGGTCATGTGATTTATGAATCTCCCACAGATTTCAGTACTATTGATCACACTCTGTGGTTCTATTAGTTTGTCTTTCGAAAGGCAGCTTCCTGGCCTTGTCAAAAGGGGACAGGGAAGTCCTAGAAGGAGGTAGAGGTGTCCCCAGGAGCCCTAGTACAAGAGTGTGCTGGGGTGGGCCCATACCTGTAGCAAGGCCCTTGCCTCCTCTGGATCATGAAAAGTGTAGTCCGTGCTCCAGTGGGGTGCCGTGTGGGGTGAGGAGACAAGCCACAACGTGAGAGGAGCCGCGGTGCTCTGTGGTGGATGCCACGCACCATGGTAGCCGAGCCTCCTCGGAAGGAGAGGATGATGCAGGGCAGGGCGACCAGTCCGCATGGCATCCCAGAAGGGAGGCGCTGGACAGGGTGGCGGACCTGCACAGCAAGGCGGAGGCGATAGCTGCGGCAACTGAACCGGTCCTGGAGCTCCCAACATGCAAAATGGGAGCCCAGTTCGCTTCCGAAGTGGAACCCTGCGACTGAGTATGGTTGGAGTCGGGGAAATCCGTGACCATGCCTGTCACCCCACTAAACCACCAGTGACTCTTAATATTTAACAGGGTCTACAGGGAGGCCAAGACACGAGAGGAACCACTTGACCACCAGTGATGGTGTGACCTGAAGAGGGGACCACAGCAGCAGGGGAAACAGTCACCAGGAGAAGGGATTGTTTTTTTCAGTGTAAACGAGGCAAGCCCGTGCGAGGGGGTGAGCTTAAGCTCTCTTTGACTGCTTCTTTGTCCCTGCCACTTGCCCTGTGGGAATTCAGCCCACAGGGCCGGGAGGATAGCTTAGCTGCAACATGCTCGCCTTGGAAGCAAGACTACACGAAGCAACACAGGTTCGATCCCCGGGTCCGCGCTTAGAAACCTCTGGGTATTTAAGCGTGTTATAAATAGGCAACTGAGACACACAAAAAACGCCTGTAACAGGGCCTCCATGCCCCTGGGCTGTGTGAGTGCTATAAAAATGCAAAAAAAAAAGCTAATTAGATTGGCTAAGGCCCCGGCCAATTCCGAGGGAGAGGGGAATACTTAAGAAAGTGCCAGGAAGCAAGATGTTTTTTTTAAGTGTGAGGTCAGAGGTGGGAGGTGGAAGACCAAGAGACTAGCAGGAGGATGTGGTGGTGGAGTGTGGAGGCAGTCATAGGAGGAAGGGTACTGCAAAGTGAATGTGCGTGAGTGGTAGTGAGAGAAGAGAGTGGAATAGTGGTAGAAGGAGGCAGTAGTGAGTGGTAGTGGCATGAACAGAGGGAGATAGTCGGAGAGAGAGAGAGGTAGTAAGAAGAGAGAGGTCGTGGTAGTAGGAGTTAGTAGTAGCAGAGGAGACGTAGTAGTAGAATTGGAGAGGTAGCCGTAATGGTAGTGGAGAAGCGGTAGAAGTGGTAGTAGTAGAGATGTGGTAGTGATAGAGGAATGGTAGAGGGGAAGTGGTAGCAGGGAAGTGGTATTAGCAGAGAAGGGGTAGTAGCAGAGAAGTGGTATAGTGGAGAAGCAGTATTAGTGGGGAGGTGGTAGAAGAGCTGGTGGAGGAGGAGTATTAAGCGGGAGAGAAAGCAGCATCTAAGGGTGGAGGTAGGAAGGCCGAATGAAACACTGAACGGAGAGAAGTGTGCCGGGAAGAGGGAAGTAGGGTAGAACGCCGAGCGTGATTGCCCTGGACGATTCCAGCTTAGAGAGGTTAAGCCACTATCCCAAAGCCCTGTAGAACACTAAGCGGGGCTAGAGGAGGGACAGTTAGAAAGCCCCTAGGGAGTCAAAGAGCCAGCGTCTCTGGGTAACCATCGCAGCCTTAGCCTCACCACAAGGCATTAGGGGTTACCAGGCCCTAACACTCACCAGGACTACAGAGGCATTGGGTTAGGGTGGGGATGAGACCATAGAGAGAGAGTGGGACGCCCTAGCGCGAACTTCCAGGGCCTTTCATAACTAAGGGAACCCGCCATTTCTATGAAGCCTGTGAGATAAAGAAACCCCCTTGAATGGGCGTTAGGTGTCAGGGGGGTTTTTAGTGATGCCCTGTCACAAAAGGCCATACTTTCTTTGGGGAAAATGAAAGTAAGGTAAGAAATCTGAGCTAGCCTGTAGCATGGACGGGGCGCATATGAGCTGTAATAACAGTCATCGAGGGAGTTATATTCCCCGTTTTCACCAAATTGAAAACTGACAGACATTTAATTGCAGGAGTCACCCACACTGGACGAGAAATATGTTCCCCTGCTTCAGAACCGTGAAACTGTCATGAAGTAGTCACAAAATATGGTGCAATATAAAAACACAAGTGGGCTGCCCTTAGTTTCCGCCAGTAACTCAAGTCATGTTAATGTGCGCAACGCAGCTCTAATGTGCGCACTTGCTGTCGTGAAATGGCCTGCTAAGTGCGTCTGTTTGAACAATAAAACGTACTTTCGAGTTACTTGTCACAGAAGATCATGAACCATACTGGTGCATTTCTTTAATTTGCTCGATGCACTGGTGCATTCTATGCATCAACTAATTATTTGCTATAATAGCGGGTGGGAAGGGAAGGGTTGTAAATAGTTTCCCTAAATTGGGTCAAGTGAGCGAGCAAATCTAAACCGTTAGGTGGGTTCTGTGTGTGCTTTACAGAACACATTTCAGAAAGCTATGGTAAAAAGCCATGCAATTTCCCATTGGTTATGTAGGGAAGCAAATGAAAACCTACAGTAGATGCCAGGCCCACACAGTATAGGTGTGCATTTTGCAACTTTTTTTTTTTCATGCATGCTTGCTGTACCCAAAAAACAATATATGTCAGAATTTCCCTGAAAAGCACATTTTCATGCTGCCTGTGCCCATAGCAGAACCTGAGGCGCTGCACCAATGTCATGCTTCCACTCCTGTGCCCGACAGAATTTCTCTGTAAAACACTTTTGAATGCCGACTGTGCCCAATATGTGCCACCATTTCCATGTAAAGCACATTTTTCATGCTGGTTGTGCACACTATACTAATTACGGAAGGAAAAAAAAAAAAAAGGCGTAACTCAATTAAAGTTAAATACGCCAAAACCGGTTGAGAAACCAGTGATGAGGTCAACTTTGGACATCGATGTGACCCATCCTAAACTGATGACCACTTGAGCAATCTGTTGTTGCGGCTTTTCATATATATTTATTATATATCTTTTTCTCTCTTTTTTATGAAGACAATAAGTAAATCAAGTGTTATGACTTTTTAAGATAAAGTTTTAACTTACATGTATTATTGTGATGTATGTATGAATGGTTATTGGATGCCTGTGTATGAATGAGATGTATTATATGTGAAATTATGTGTTCTTAATTTCTTTCCTGCAATTTTAAATTGTTGAGTGCTATGATTAATTCTCGATTAAAATTTGATATTTAAATAATAGATCAGGTTCAATTAAATTTCTTGATTCCTTTGTCTCCAAAATTGTATCCTCTGGATTTTTTCTTTCCGTAATTAGTAACGTACTAATACCCTGACCCAGAGTGTGGGGTTTCCTGTGTCCTTCAGATAAATATATGTGCACATTATACGCCTGGTATTGCACTGTAATGCACATTTCAGGCTGTCTGTGCACAATATATGGCACAATAGTCAATGGGAAAAACACATGTTCATGCTGCCCTTGGCTACTTCAGACCATGTAGACTGTGTAAGGAACTCATGGTGGCAACAGTAAAGACAGACACAAGTGATCACAGTTCAAGGATGTTTATTAAACTGTAAATGCAGGGTGGAAAAACTCCTAATCTAAACCTAAATCTAAAATGGGAGCAAGCGTCGACCATCAAATAAAAATAAGGCAGTGCTTGTGGCGTCTTGTCAAAATAAAAGGCCTATACTAATAAAACCCTATTGCCAAATCCTTATAACTAATTACAGCAAGAGTGCGGGGTAGGGTTTCAATAAAAGTATGTCAATGCCACTGTGCCATCCTTTTTCTCTCATACCTATCACCCCACACCCCTCACCAATCACAGCCTTGATAAAGACTACGGTCGAAATGCACGTCGGCTTTTTGTTTTCACCTCTAATGGCATAAGATGCCACAACTGTAATTTTGTATCTGAACAATAAAAACACCATGTACAACAACAACTCATGACTGAATTATCACCTATTCTTAACGAAAAACTAGAGTACCAAACTTTGGATCACCAATAAGTGCCAGCGCCCACACCAAACAAGGATTTGTCACCCCCCCCATGTACCTAACCACTCGGGAACCCTTGAGTTTGGTTCCCAGACAAACCATGTGCCAGGCTGCAGACAAAAGCATGACCACTAACTAATCGTGCGCAGGGGACCGGCTGTCCCGACACCAGACTCCAAATTTCTTGAAACTAAACATAAAGTTCTGTTCCACGTATACTTTAGTTGATCGCTTCACTGCTGGGTCCCCCTCTTCCATGCGTAGACCTGTCACAAGTCATATTCAACAAATCAACTAAACAGTTCCTTTCTCAAAGAACTTTGGGTGATGACTTCTCACCCCTGGATCTCCCCCGGCCGGGCTCGGACCCCAAATGACAAGGGGGACAATTCACTTCTCCTTGTCTTATACTATTTCTTGTTTTCACAAATCTTAATGTCTTTTTAAATATCTCCTCAGGGTTCACCCCTGTTTGTCGGCCTCCCTCTTCCGGGTTCACTCTGGCCACCTTTTGTAGAACAGTTCACTATGGGTATCCCTCGGTAGGGTTCACTACTGTCAACACATCCTTCACAGGGATTTCAGGCCTCGCCCCTTTTCGTTAGCATACCTCTGCCGGGTTCTCTCTTGCTGATCTTGTGGGTATCTCTTGGTAGGGTTCACTCCTGTCAACACACCGTTCACAGGGACCTCAGGCCTCCCCCCTTTTCGTTAGCATCCCTCTGCCCGGTTCACTCTAGCCAACTTTGACAAACCAGTTCAATATGGGACCTTAGTATTCGCCCCTTCTTGTTAGCATCCCTCCACCGTGTTAACTCTTGCCAACCTTTATAACACACTGTTCCTGCGCTCACTTCACCAAGTGGGATTCATTTCCCTTAGCTTCCCAATTATCTGTCAGTCGAAGACTTTCGACGGTACAGAGGATTTTACAAGACCCCTGTATGACCACTTTGACCTCTTCCGCCTTTTCCCAAAGCCTTTTAGTTACTGTAGTTTTTACCATTGCGTAATCGGCCAGAGTTTTCTGCTTCCGATTCACCCCTGGAGCCACCCTAGGAACGGACGTACACGGCAGCATTTCGCGAAGCTGGCGGTGCTGCGGTCGCATCTTTTCAGTCGGCGATGAAAATGGCCAGCGTTTAAACGCAGGACACGGTCCACATTAGGACACTAGGCGTTGGTATTCTTCCCCACCCAGTTTGGATTCATACTGCACCCTTACAAGACTCTGAGGTTGCATCATCAAGAGATTATTTTCCTTCTTTGACTGTTTTCCCTGGGATACACTCAAAAGGAGTGTCCGTCTTCGACTTGAAGCTTTGAATAGCATTAAGATGGAACATATTGACCATCCTCGCAAATTAAGGAAGAACCACATGAAGAAGAAGGGGCACATGGAATAATACTAAGACAATTTTTATTGTCTGTGAATAAGTGCCTTTTGAAGAACTACATGTGGAGAAATTACATGTATTTTGCACAATTGATTACCTAATCTGTCCTGTCCTGAGGAAGACGACTGTCAAGCCTTCTCTCTCTTGCTAGATTAAGAGACAGACGGCTTAGACACTGTTAACTAGTCGTCGAAACTACCTGTGTTAGATACCAGTACAGCCCATGAGACTGTCGGCAGCTGTACCGGGTACTGGTCGTTGACTATTATGGTCAGATTGGAGACAAGTATTGCATCCATGTTAGTGTATATTGATGCATTCGTACTTGTCTGTTTACAATAAAATTGACTTTTTGATTGGGGACAACCTATTTACCTCGCGGGTAACATTGACTGTCTTGACCCCCGTGGGATGGTGCCCTCTTTATACATATATATAATAACTTTTTGTTTATTCCTTTTTACCGATTTCTATTTTCTATTTTTCTTTCTCTTTTTTTGCCTTATTTTGGTTATATCATTTTGATTTCAAATATAGATTGGGCATTAATTTGAGATTTAAGATGTCCTCTGAGGCAATATGTTTTCGAATCATCTTATGCACAGTGGCCCTCATTACGACCCTGGCGGAAATCGAAAAACGATGGCGGAAATGCAATACCGCCATCGAATAGCGCTCGGTGCGATCATGACCCGTCACCGCAAAGTACGATGCCATCAGCGCCACCGTAGTGACCGCCAACGCTAACTGCACCAAGTACGCGCACGCGCGCCATGCCAAACCGCAAATACCACCATGGCGCAACGGTACGCGAATTCTGACCCTAGCGGACATGCACCTAACGCCATCAAGCACGGCGGAAAGTACCATTCCGCCATGGTGAGAAGTACGGCATCGCGAACCAACCGTAAACGGCCCTACTGAGTGCCTGTACACCACTCCCTGGCCACATTGCACAACTCCTCGTAGGTGCAATGAAGTCACACAATGCAACCAGTGAAATGTACAAGTCACCCATGCCTGCCAACGAACAAATGAACCTCAAGAGGGGCCAATGGGAGCTGCAGGGCACAGATGGCACGAATACAGAAGCTACACAAATGGACATGACCTCAGTCTCCCTCCAAGAAACGCACGCAAACACAGGCACCTGTGACCAGCCATATTCTGATAATCACATCATTCCACCAATCCACCTGGCTGACCGGCATCTGTCACACAAAAGCCAATCCCCCGCCCCTGAGCATGACACCATTAAAACAGTCATATTGGCAGCCCTAATCCCTGACCTCACTGGGCTCCGTAGGCAAACGCGCCCAGCACAGTACCACGCAACTATACTCCGAAGCTGGAACCCAATGCAGATCTCCTCACAATACATCGCTCCCCAAATAGGAATATGCCACATCACTTGCAAAGAAGAATGCTACACGGTTCATATCAGAATAGAAATTTAATGCACAACAAATTCACCAAGCCCATACAGCCATTAGGCCATGAACCCCAAAATATAATTCACCATTGTGGGCTGCATCCGCAATAAATGACCAGCTACTTCTTGTGTGACGCCCTGTTCCCTCATGGTACACAGGGCCTACATTCTCGTACCAAAAGGCAACATGGAAGCGCCTCGTACCGCAGGGCCGTCCCATTAGGGAGGCACTAGTCCAGCTGAAAGGCCGAAATGTTGCTCCTAGCCACTAGTACTGCGTAAGGGCATGTGGCCCATTGGCGATCGTCCCATAAGATCGTAATGCTGCTCCACTGATTAACACGAAGCAGCAGGTGTCGGGAGTAAAATCCATCTGCAGGAGTGGCATACAGATGGCAGTGGCAAAAGGGGAGGAGATACCTGTCACCCAAATGAAATGAAAAAGAATAGTATGGGCATCAGAACTGCATTTGAATTACTCACTTCAATGATCACACAAAATCCACAGCCATATGCATGCTAGCCCACTCCAAGGGATCATCACCACCCAAAAACCACTTGCGAATCATAACTATCTATACCGAGGTGAAAACACTATTACAAACGAGTGTTTCTGTGCATGCGTCTGTTAAAATAGAATCCATCAGATGGGATTAGTAACGTGCATAGACACAAGTGTCTGAAGGAGCGTCGAGACAGGGAGGGTTCAACAAGGCCAGATAGACGATGGTCCCACTATGGCAGCCCTGCATCACATAGCGCAGGGGAGGTGGATATATTCCAAGAAGCCCCGTACATGGCAAACTCTGTATTAAATCATCTGTCCATGCATCCATACATCATTCCCTCATCCCGTAATGAAAACGCCTGATTTCATACTCACATAACATGTGAAATTTCCATTGAGTCTGTGCGTTATGCAGCCTGCTAAATCCACTGTGCTCCAGGCCGGAATTCCAGTGTTGTGAAGTAACATGTATTTGGGAACGTCCGGCCTCATCGCCCACTTCGCTATTGCGCATCCCATACTATTCATATCAATCATTGCATTCTCGCCATGGCCCCTGTCCCAAGGACATTGAACAATACAACGTTATATTTGCAGTCAGACCTGTGGGCATCTCCTCGCCGCTAGCTGAAAACCGAAAGCGCTGTCCTTCGAATTCCTCATTTGCAACATCACGTCGAAAAGGCATCTGTGGCCGCTTGAAATCACGAATTAATCCATCTAGTGCGGCTGTGTGTGAAAATGGCAACTGCCTTCACTCACAAATGGAACGCCCCGCCCGTCGGTGAACCTCAGTACAGTGTTGCATGAGGGTTCACCGTGACTCGAGTACTACGTTCCACTGACCCTTCACAAGTCTGTTCGCGACTGCAAAGATAGTATGTGAACCAATGGGACCATAGCAGAATGAACATATGAACCAATATTACACTGCCATCGGGAACAAATACATGATTGCAATAGCAAGATGCCATTCGTCGAATTGCAGCGTTGTGTGCGGGACGTGCTCGCCCAAAGGGGATTGCAGCTTGCACAGGTGGAATGAATCACCACAGGTGGAATACAGCCTGGAAACACATAAATTGCACACCCAACCCCCTCCCACAACCACACCCACTCCGAAATGCTACCGGCAGGACTAGCGATGTTGGCCCTGGGGGACCTGATAGCACTGCAAGTACTCCAACTTCAAGAAGAAGACGAACGCCAACTACTACAACAACCGGCCGCACGGAGGAGACGCAGGAGGAGGAGGAGGGCAAGGCAGGGCCAGCAAGGGCCGCCAGCACAGCCACTACCACCACGCAGGCAGCCCGCAATCCCACGCCTCCGAGCTCATCCGTTCAACCTCACTGCTGAGCAGATCCACACCCTCTACCGTTTGGACCGGGACACCATAACCGCCATTGTGAACATGACACAGGCTGACCTTGTCAGCATGATAGTTAGCCCAACCGCCATCCCACCCCTACTGAAGGTGGTGTCTGTACTCCACTTCCTGGCCACAGGCACCTACCAGCACACAGTCGGACAGTTGCATGGCATTTCACAGCCACTGTTCTCACGGACACTATTGCAAGTGCTCGATGCCCTCCTGAAGCACGCAGACGACTACATCTCTCTACCACGCTCGGAGCAGGAGATTACGAACGCAAAAGTGGGATTCCATGCACTTGGCGGCATACCGGGTTGCATTGGTGCCATCGACTGCACCCATGTGGAATTGGTCGTCCCACATGCCATGGAGGCCCAGTACCGCAACCGGAAACAATTTCATTCTCTGAATGTACAAATGGTGTGTGACTCCAACAGGATCATTACACATTGTTGTGCCCGATTCCCTGGATCAACCCATGATTCTATGGTCTTGAGGAACTCTACAATACCACGCTACATGGAGCGACACGCAGGGAACTGATCCTGGCTACTCGGTGAGTCTCATTTCAAGCATGATGATGTGGGGTATGTGATGCGGCAATGACCTGGCAGGAAGGGGGGGGGGGTGCGTAGGTAGCAATGGCATTCCTCAAACATCCTTTATTGTCCACATACAGGTGATGCCGGGTATCCACTGAAGAGATGGCTCCTTAGACCACTCCGGAACCCACGGGACCAGCATGAGGAGGACTACAACCATGCCCACTCACGTACCCGTGTAGTCATAGAACAGGCATTCGGCCTACTGAAGGGTCGTTTCCGCTGCCTCAGCAGGTCTGGCGGGGCACTCCTGTACCGCCATGAGAAGGTTGCAAAGATGGTCATGGCATGTGTCATGCTACACAACATGTGCGTACGTAGAAATGTGCCCATGCCCCCTGACGCAGAACTGCAAGCACCTGAAGATGGTCATGATGAGGGTGGGGATGTGGCAGCACCTCAAGGAGTCCCCGAGGCACAGGAGGGCCGTGACATTCGTCAGCATATCATAGATGCATGCTTCTAGCACTCACGCCTGGTGGCTGATACATGGACACGGGACTTGTGGCACTGTGTGTGTCTGGAACATGCACAATATGGACTGTACGCCTATAATGGCCTCGTACGCAAAGATCAATGTCCACACATCTCATTGGATGATCGTGCATTGTTTATGGCATATGTGAAATCATGTTACACACCCCATCGACCCGCCACCCAAGTGAGCACAACACACCCCCTCCACCCTCCTACCTCCCCCCCGAACACCAGTGTTCAAAGATGCTCATTGTCAGTGAGCAGTCGCTATTGCAAGCCCCCTCTCCGGGTATCAGGGGCACCCCTGCCTGTGGAGCGCAGGTTCCTCCCAGATCTACGTTGGGGGCTGCCCTGGACGGAACTTGCAACGGATGATGTCTCTGCCTGCTCACGTCCATGCATGTCCCTGAGGGTTTGCGAGAGCTCAGTGAGCACACAGCGCACAGCGGCAAGTTCGGCACATACGTCTTTGGACGTCGCATGCAGTTCCCCCCTCAGGCTCTCGGTGCTTCTCTCCATTTGTACTCTCAGGCTCTCGGTGCTTCTCTCCATTTGTACTCTCAGGCTCTCGGTGCTTCTCTCCATTTCTACTCTCAGGCTCTCGGTGCTACTCTCCATTTGTGCCCTTAGTGTCTCTGTACTTCTCTCCATTTCTGCCCTAAGTGTCTCAGTTGATGTTTCTATGTCTGCCTTAGTGCCCCCACATTCATCGGCATGGTCCTTGAGGAGCGTGGCCAGTTGCTGCTGTTGCACGATTACCTGGTCGAGGGACTGTTGCCTCTGCTGGGCCATGGCCACTTGCGGTGGTGTCACAGAGGGGCTGGTCACCTCATGTTGCCTTGCCACAGGGCTTGTGGGGGATGGCCAGTCGTCGTCTTGTGGGTGCCCCTGCGTGGTATCCTCATGGTGTACGGGATGGAACAGACAGGGGGATTGAGACAGGTCATGGATGGATCTGACTTCGACATCCCCGTTTTCTGTGTCGGAGCATGCTGCCATTAATGCAGTGTCACCTATGGTGCTGCTGCCACCAGAAGCAGTGCCTACTGTGGCATCCATTGGGGGGACCTGTGGTGGTGCTGTTGTGGGCATGCTGGCTGCTGGGGTGCCTGTTGAAGTTCCCTCCTGTGTGCTGCCACTTGATTTGTGCTGCTGCCGTGTCTTGATGCGTGCAGCTGAGGTGGAGGGTGTTTGGCCGTCGGTCTTGGCCCTCTTTGCAGGTGTGCTGGTAGGGGTGTCCTGGAGCTCGTCGTTTGAATCGGACCCTGTGGTGGAGTAAAGGAGGGCGTTATTTATGGGTCTGTGGAAATTGGAATGGCAAAGTATCACATGCATTGGGGTGGTACCTGAGGGTGATTTGGGTTGGGGCCTTGGAGGTGGTTTCTTTTTTGTGTGGAGTGAGGGTGCAGTTGTTTTGCAGCCTGCAGTTAGGGTGTGCCTGCTGCACGTGTAGAGGGTGTTTTTAGGATTTTTAATTATTTATGTATTTAATGTGAGTTTTAACGTGTGCTATCGGGCCTATGTATGTGGTCGTTCTCCTGGACATGTGTTACTGTTGCACTATGTGGACACGTGGTACTTCACATGGTTGGACATTGTGGTTTTAGCATTGTTTTATTTGGGGCACCTACCTGATTCTTCGGATGTCTGCACTCCTTTCTCCATCCCTCCGACTCCCTCTATACTCTCCATTCCAATGGTGGAGGCACAGATTTCTTCCCAGGGGGTCAACTTGATGGGTGATTCCGATCCTCCCCCGGTGGCTGTGGCAATGTTGCGGTTGGCAGAAAGTATGCTACGGACGCGGATCCGCAGGTCGTCCCATCGCTTTCTGCATTGCTGTGGGTTGCGGGGTGCGGTCCCCACCGCACTTACCCGCTGTGCCACCAGGGCCCATATGGCCTTCTTGTTCGCAAGTGCCGTCCTGGTCATTTGCGTGGAGAAGACGACGGCAGCATTCTCCTGGAGGGTCTCTGTGAGCACGGTGAGTTCCTCACGGGAGAAGTGGACCTGCCGCTTGCGGTCGCACGCTTTCTTCGCTACTTTTCCCATTTTTCTTGGTTTCACTAGGGTGGATGTCGGGTTGGGATGTGTCTCAGGGTAGTATTTTTAATGGTTGTGTGGAAATAGTGTTTTTATAGGTGTACGGCGTGATGTTTCCCGTTCCGGGACCATGTTTTTACTTCCGTTTCCGTATATTTCCGGTCACCGTACTTTACGATTGCCGCTCATTGCGGTGACCGCTAAAATGGGTGGCGGAATTGCACCTAGGGCGCCGTACGGCGGCGGTGTGGGCCGTTTTGGGGTCATTTCCGCCATCGCGGACTTTGCACTTCCGCCATGGCGTGGTGCTCGTGCCCGATGGGTCGAAATGAGCCGCACTTTGCTCCGTCGTGCAATGGCGGAAACGCTATTTACGCTATGGCGGTCCGGTCGGTTGCTTTCCGCCAGGGTCGTAATGAGGGCCAGTGTGTCCACTCTACACTTTCGGACGTTTATTGGACTAATATGCACTTTAACTGGAAATGTTCAGTATTGATTGTGTGTTTTTATGCTGTTTTTATCGTGATTTCAGCACCATGTATAATGTAATTGAATATGTGTCTATTAAAGATTGATTGATTTTTTTACTCTCCTTGACCTGGTCTATCCCGTCATTCCACTCCTGGACAGCGAGCAATTTATACCGTTGATTCGTTCTATGGTTTGATTCACGTGAACCCCCCCTCTCTCTTGTGCTAATTACAGAGTTTTCTGCTTGAGCACCTATGTGGTGCTGGTTTTCTCCCTCTTTTATCAATAATATCTTGTGTTTTTCAAAGTTCAAATTAGCTGTTGGCTACCTTTCTTTTAACACAGTTCCATTTCTTATTGATAGTCTCCTCGACTCACTGGCTTTGATGAACCGTTATGCTTTCTTTCTCCTTGCAGTCAAGGTTGGTACCACAGAGACAAGCGTCTCTCCCCAGCTTGGTAATCAGCGGAGGAGGGTCTTGTGAACCGTTGACATCTGTTGCAACACACGCTGGCTATTGTTCGCTGACTTATGATTCCTTCTGCAGAGGTTTCACATGCCTCGGTCAGAAAGGTCAATGTTGCTTCTCTCCTTGTCACCCTCTCGGTCTGCGCCGTCTTTCTCCTCCTCTTTAACTGCTGTGCTGAATAAGCTCTCACGTTGTGCGGTCTGCCTTCCTCGTCCTTTGCTCTTGGCTCCACCTCTTATCCCTGTGGGGAAGGGAACGGGCTGTCAGGTGTGTGTGATTCTGGTCAATTGCCTGACTTTGCCTGACCCTTGTATTGGGACATGTCAGGTAAATGGCTCTGGTGTTAGTTCATTGTCTTTCATTTTGTGCGAAAGTGTTTGTGTGGAAAAAGGGCGGGCAGTGTTTTGGAATACCCGTGGTAGGATGGGGAAAAGGTGTTGAAAGAAGGGGGATACCGCGTCTAACCCATCGGTGTCCGACTCCCACTCTCCAAGGACCCCCCATCCAGGTGATCCTCCCTCACTAGTCCAACCCCAGGAACTGGATCCAATAGCGATGGCCATGTCCTGGCCACCTGGATGACAGATCCCCGGGGACTAGCCAGGGAAACACTGTCAGGTTTCTCACACATCCTTCCCCTATGCGAGGTTGATATGCCTGTTTTTTGGTTAGATTTCCTATTGTTAACACTGGCCAAAGAACAGGGTGAGAGATGTCCATGCACTTTTGCATATTCCACTGATCTGTTTTAATAGGTAGTGGTGAATTGTTCTTATCTGGCTCTCTACAATAACCTACGAATTGGGTTTCAAAGGCTGTCTTGGTTTTCATGGGTTTTAATTTTTCCCAGTCCCATACTGGAGAGTTCTGGGAGCCGTGACTTTCCTTCCAGGTTTTCTGGGGCAGAAAGTCTCCTAAAGGGGGTGGAGATTCCTGCAAAAGTGTAGAGAAGTTGGGGAAGTCTCACCCCAGAATAACCTCCTCAGTTAGCCCTGGAATTATGGCTGATGGTATTCCACATGTCTTGCCCTGGATTTCTATGTGTACTGGTATTGTAGGGTAGATTTCGTTGTCTCCATGTGCACAGGTTACTCGGACTAGGGTTGCGCGATTTAGGACTAATGGTAAAACTAAATCAACCTTTATAGCAGTCTGCTTACTTCCTGAGTCGATTAAGGCCTTTACCTGTTTCCCATTCACTTAAGTCTTTTCATAGGTGAACTCCGTAGGGGTTTGACATAAGCAGATGCTAAAAGTCTCTAGCTCTTCCTCTGCTTCTTCCCACTCCTCTCCCTTCAAGCAGCCTATGTCCATAGGTTTGTCTTTTATATTCTTTGGAGAGTGTCTAACTAGATGTCCGATCTCTCTACAGGAAAAACAGACTGGAGGAGGTGGTTCACTCCCTTTTACTGCCTCCCTTCTGCTTTCATCTTTAGGTCTTGGATCAGATTTCTTGATTTCTACTCTTTCTCGAGGCATCCCTTCCTTGCCTCTATATGACCTCCCTTGTTTATCTTTTCCCTGGGAAAGAGGGCGATGGATGGGTTTATGATCTCTTCGATCTTCCCATTGATGGGCTGACTGGAAGTATTTAGCTGCATCTGTGTGGTTCTACACAGTCTCAATGGCCATAGCTAGACTAGGTAGATTTAAATGAAGGATGGATTTTTGCAAAAAAAGGGTAAGGAATTTGTTATATGCGCAACGCAGTTCAATCTCAATTGCTAGGCCGTGTTCCATCTACACTGGAACACAAGTAATCATATGAATGTTTAGGCCGTGTGGTCTAGCAGTTTGTGAAGGGCTTCTGACATTAGTGACAGGGTCAAGGCTGAAATGCAAACAATGGTATAGAAGTTTGGCCACAGCAATGACGGTGGTTCTAATTACTTCAGAGACTTTTTCCCTATTAGGTACAACCAGAACGCATGCTGTGAAACACAGATAGGATGGCAATAAAATGTGAGGAGAAACACACATCCTATTGGTGTGTCTGGTCATTTACCCACCTACCGACTAGCCATGGCTATGTCAATGCCTCAGCACCAAAACCTAACCTTTCTAGAACTCTTTGGGCAAGCTCTATCACAAAATAACACCAAATGTGTCGCTGTATAGGGCCTGCCAGTATTATATCTAAGCATTCTTTTGAGTGTGTAATTACTTAATTGCCTCTGTAAATGAGCTCCTGGTGCAGTATAATTCTTTTAATGTGTGTCTTCAGCCAGTTGATTTTATAAGCAATATATTTGTCAATCTCTGTGACTTGCACTGAAGTCCTGTCTTAAGCAAGCAATCACAAAGCCATCAGTTCTGGTTTGCATATAGGTATTAGCAGACATTTGCCAGGCAATGCTATCATATGCCCAGTTACTGGCACCCTTTTCCAGCTGTTCCCATTTTATGGCCAGGTGGTATCCTTATGGCAGTGCCTCTCAAGTGCGTATCCATGCCTAATCAAAAGCCCAAGCTGTTGGCTTTGCCAATGCATGTTGGCTTCCGTTTTTCTCCCTAAATGAATGTGTATATGCCCAGATGTTGATGCTTTACTTGCTACGCCTAGGGAACCAAGCTGTACCTCACTGAGCTGGTCCAACAAGGCCCTACCTGAAAATGATAAGGCTTGGTTGGCAGGTATTGGCCATTTTCAGATCTTCTCATGCATACTTACCAGTGGGTCTCCAACCTAAATAGAATCTATCTTTGTTTGGAAGCCTACTCTACTCTGACAGAACGTTTCATGATTCAAACTGATAAGTACTGACTTGATAACCTCATTCTGTTTGAGTAACTTTACAGAGTTTGCATGCAAACAGAAGATGTCATGTGTGTTGTGGGATTTGTTTGGAAAGTATGATGTAAATCATGGGTGCTGGGTGTTTAGGCAGTGCCAGAAATGAAACATGAACACCCATAAAATAACAAAAAAGACGAGCATTTTCTATAATGTTGCGGTCAAAGTATAAAAGGTGTACATCTTTTATAACTAAAAAGCAGTATTTAAATATTTTCTAAAGAGTGCAATCAGAGGTGGATTTAACATTTGGCCAAGGGACAAATGCCAATGCCCCCCCCCTGCTCTACTCTCTTCCCTCAAATACAAACAGCAGGGCGGATCAGGCCCTACCAGTGAGATCTTATCTTTTTAACGTGTCTCAGAGGCAGATTATTTACAACAGGAAGTGATTAAACATAAGAAAAGGTAAAAAGGCAGTGACTATTGCTGTTGCATTTTTTAAAAAAAAACATTAGGGTTTTAAGAAGCTATTTAAGTGTTATTGTTGGGTGATTAGTAATTAAGGGGATACAGAACAAGCTGTGTGAAACGATAACCTAGTCATGCATTTCTTTTCACTTTGCGTCTGTATGAGATTTTTTGTAAGTTATCAATAATTGCTATGCGTGTAGGCTTCCGTTCCAGATGGGGAAAATAAAGCTACAGTCATAGGGGATCATTTTCCAGGTCAAGCAGAGTGGAAGAAGTGGCGCTAAATGTATGTAGCTCCACTTTTTATGAGCTGCAGATTTTGTATGATTTGACATGTGAAGTTGGACAGCAAATCAGACTTCACAATGTCCCCCTGCCAAATCCGATTGGTATTCCACCAGCATGTATTTTTACGTTGGTGGAAAACCAATAGATTCCTATGGGACCTGCCTGACATTTACACCTGTAAAAAGCGGGCAGAGTCCAAAGGAATCCATTGTGGATGGCTCCCACAATCATTAATTGTGGAAGTGATTCATACTTTTCCAGACACGCAGTGGTAAAGTAAAATTTTCGCCTGTGTTTTACTCTTTACTTTTCCAGCATTTGGTGGAAACAATTAACATTAATGAATGGCCTCTTTTCCAAAAGAGTGTAAACAGGAGAATTCTGCTCTGTGCAATTTAGGATTCAAAGCTAAATCCCCCCCGCCCCCTTAATCTTTTCATCAATATGTTTCTACAATGATGAATACATTGTCAAGTTGGTTTATCATGTGACTTGTGGATTTTTAAAGTAATCTGTATACAATTTAGTATTGTTTTAGGTATTCAAAGCCAAACTTCAACACATATTTGTACCAACTTGAGCTCGGAAGATTTGTGGGCAAGTATCTAAATTTCAGGCTAGGCTCAAATTATGGCTTTACCACTTGAACAAAGTGTGTGATCCTGGGCATATTTTTTTATTTCACTATGCCTTACCTGTTAAAATTAGGTGCCCCTAGAGGTGATTCAGTTCACATTATAATCTATTCCAAAAAGCCTCACTAATGGTTTAATAAATGGGCAGCACAGGGATTAGGACACACACACATCTAACTTTGAAAATATCCGTGCCACATATATTGAAGACAATTGTGTCATTTAATAGCAAATCAAAGTAAACACACCAAACAAAGAGTCATCATGGACAATTGCATATTATAACCAGTATGTAAACCGTATGTACCAGACAATGATGTACAGGGGCACACCCCACCAGGAGCGATACCAAGAGGCTGCAAACCCCTCAACCAGCACAGTTTGCCTCCTAATGCAGCCCTTACAGCCCTAGCACTCCCTTGCACTCTCAACTCATTTAAAACATGCTGCAACAATGCAACAAAAAATAACAGTGTGTTTAAAATGTAATTTTGGACATGAACCATTGATGGGAGACATTCAGAATGGGACTTCTGTAGGGGTTCAGTTGGAAAGGAGGGACGGGGAGGTTCTGGAATGGGTGGGTGGGTGAAGGGAGGATTGTATACATGTGTATGTTGTTGGTGGATTTGTTGTGCTCAGACCATTGTTAAGATCAACAAGACTACCTTTATTGATTGGACATGGTATGTTCTTGAAATTTAAAGAAGTTTGAAAAAAATATAATTTTGTAGGAAACAAAATATCCTATTCCTTGCTTCAGTATTCTGGCTGGGGGGGGTCTATCTTTCACAACAAGATGGAGGGACCACAAGCATCTCCTCCGGGGCCTGCTGGGAGTAGCCACAATGCTCAGGAAGGTATTGTTGGGTGGACACCATCTGAGATGGTACAAAGACTGGGGGGCCTCACTGCTTAGCCCTCTCAGAGGAGGAGGGGGTGGAGAAGGCATCACCCAAGCCAGTCCAGGAAAGGCATGCTGGGTGCTGGTGTGAATAGGTGGGAGGGGAGGTAAACGGAACTTTGGTTAGAGCAGCTGAAGGAAGGTGACTGGATGGTGAAAGGTGAAGGAGGATCAGATGGGAAGGGAAGATAGGTATATTGATGTTGCAACACTATTTTCCTTGCTTCTCTTTTGCCATCTACTGTTTTTTATAGAGGGGTGCAAATGTATTTTTGCAGATCTGGGAAGACATTTTTTGCTGGATCACGGATCTGGGAAATCTGGATCAACACCAGCACTTTGTTTAGGGTACTCCTAGACCCACAACCAATGGAATGTGGGCCCCCCTGATCACAACACTGGCCCACCCAGATGAACATTCCTGGAGCCGGGCCTTCGGCCAGGGCTGGAAACTGCCAGCCAGGAGCGGTGTAAAGCTCATGAATGGGCTAAAATGAAGTGAAGCAGAACTGTCTTGGTAAACGCAGGGTCAGGTCCCCACAGCGAAAATGCCTGTCACCCATTGGGTGAGAAGAAGAACGGAACAGTGGCTGCTTGTTTTTAAGAGAAGCCTACTTCCCTTTATTTCTCTACTAGCCAGCCACGACCACTGCCACCAGCGTCCCTTCAATCTGAGGCCAATCTTGATCTGTGGGCCCCCAACAACTGCCCCCATGTTGCCAGCCAGCAGTCTTGTAACACGGTCTTGTAATATTCCTTTCTCTATTTTCGTTATAGTGCTTAAAATGTAGCAGCACTTTGCTGCGTTCGCATTATTTATTCCTCATGTACATGCCCTTACTACTTTAGGTAGTAGAGGGCGTTTTTCTCTAACGCCATTTGCAATGCCCTGAGTGTAGGACGCAGGTTGGGGGCGAGTGTGCTCGGCGACTGACCTGAACCCACACTGACCCGGTGTGCGAAGATGTGCTAAGTCGAGAGTGCATTTAAGTTACTCACTGGGTCAGAAGTGAAAGTCCTGGGCTCAAATCTCGGCATCCGTTTGTGTTCCTGGGCACATTGCTTCATCCCCTTTCACTTCGCTGCTCAGGAGCATTAGCTGAAGGGGTGGCCTGGCCTATAGGGAACTCTGGAGATTTCCCGGTAGGCCTATCCACCCTGGCACTCTCTTGTGTGACAACCTATTATATTTCCAAATGTTCTCATAGGGAAAGGGTGAGGCTTGTTAAACATGTGTTATATGGGACCACTGTGAACATAATTTCCGGGGCCTCTTTTGGTTCCCACTCCACCCCTGTTAGCTGATTGTGGTGCCACGTGAATATCTGGAAACTCACACTGTTACTTTGGACTATGCTTACTCACGTTGCAAATGTATCATTTATAATTCACAAGACATGCAAGTCGAGCAATGTCTTTATGATAATGTATGGTCAGATGTTCATATCCTGTCACTGCTATTCGATTAAGTGCTTCATTGCACGGTGCATTTACCAACTCACTTGCCTCAGCTGCCCTGTAAAAATAAATATTATATACATGCATCACAGAAAGTAGCAGAGTTTGGGCTTGGCCATAAATCACATATGTGGCTTTGTACAGGTCATTTAATGATTGCCTAGCTCGTGTGATGAAGATTCAAATACAATTATTTTTAAGTTTCTGAAATTGAACTTAAGCTATTTTCTGGCTTTAATGCTTTATTTACTTACGTTGTGCTGATAACATAACAGGAATATAGAGGAAAACAAAAACGCAGGAGTGACGTTTATTATTTTCCTAAAGAGTCTCTGAACTAAAGTAACAAAAAATTGAAGAATTATGCACGTGGCACACTGCTCGCTCTGTGCTGGGTGGGTATTATTCTCTGCACGTTCGCAATTAGGATACACACTGTATTGGCTTGTCTGCTGCACAGGTTGCAAGGCGGCTGCTGGGCACTATATGACACACCAAAAAAGCTGGTCATTGTGTTTCATTTGTTGGTAGTGGACAGAGGGAATAATCCCATACTGCACATTCACCTGTCTCAGAACATTCCCAGGGCGCACTAGCAGCGCTGAGAGGTGGCCCCCCTACTCACACACGTCTGATCATCATACATATACGACTGTAAATTGGCCTGGCGGCTGAACAAAGAATTCCAAAAAACCCTTAAGCAACTCAGCCAATCCAGAGATTTGTCAGCCGTGATCTGGATACCCAGATACTAGGAAGACAACCAAATCATGCATCCCAAGTCCTTCCTCAGACCATACGCTGATGTTCTGTTCTTACCTGTGTGTGCTGATCTCCCTCACTGGAGGAACAATTGTGTGCCAATGAACATAGAGGGCTTGCTAGTTCTACAATCATGTTTAGTCACGCCACTTTGCTTCTGGCAAAACTGACCGCCAGTTTTATATGCTGTATATTTGCCACACATTAATGGAGACAAGCCCCATGCCTCTCTTGTACACCCCAGAACTCTCACATTCTGTTAAAAGTCAATATGGTGTGTTGTTGCACAAATGATTCTTCCATTCTGATATTTTGTTTTTATTTTCAGACCTGCATCATCTAGACCTGCATCTTCTTGTGGGCGTTCCTTCCTTTCTGTGTTCTCAACCCCAGCAAACAGTACCACCATTGGGCAGCTGATATCCAGTCTTATCTGTGACCACAATGGGAGGTAAATGAACATGAAGCAACAAATTGAAAATGGACACCATATGTTAATTATCTGTTAGTCCTTATCTATTTATGCATTGCAGCCTTGTCCCAGTTGTTCGAACACTAAGGATTGCTGTCTCTTCCATTGAATCAGAGAATGCCACAAAATGAACTTTAAACTGTATGACACTGAACGCATGCTTCACTTCAGTTCTTTTTCAGGACCTAGGGCTTTCTTTCTTTTTAGGGGCAGAGTTTGAACAGGTAGCAACTGTAAATCTCTCAAATCTAACCTACAACCCTGACAGATAGGACGGCCTTAAAAGTAAGCTACAAAAATAAATACTTGAAATCACTGCTTAGGTCAGTGCTCCAGATAAGATTTTGAAGTGGGACTATTGTATTACCTATTTTGTAAACTTGGGAGTAAAATGATTTTTAGGGAGTACAAATGTAAATCCAGTTCCCCAGGGCAGTATTTTGTAAGCAAGTAAAAATGCTTTAACTGAAAAACTGAATTGTTTTTCTAATAATTATGTTGCACCTAATTACTCATACCCAGTAAAAGATACATGTGCATGTCTACTGATCGGGCAGTAACAATAGTACTTTCTTCCTGTGGTACTACATGCACTACCTCTCCAAACATCCATGGAGCTGTGTGTGTAAAAGCAGGGGCTCAAGGCCCACTGTGTTTCCTATTTCTTGTTGGGAGTATTTGTAATCTCTATTTTTATTTTTGGGGAGTATTCGCTTATTTTCAGGGAGTACAATGAAATAGTTCTACGCCAAAGCAATACATTTCAGATTTGTCTCCTTTTTGGTATGCAGCAGAAGTGGTCCCCCAAAGAAGAGTGAAGAACAAAACAAGTCAGGAGGACACCCAGGAATCCATCATTTGCTTGAATAATAGCTTCTGATTTAGCAGTACTAAAAGAACAAACATGTCTACGCCTACAGGAAAACCCAAGGATCCAAAACAAAGGTCAATCCTTGAAATTGTTCCTCCAAAACCAAAAGAAGCTGGCACTACTACAGGCTCTGATTCAAGCAAGCGAAAGAGGTTGTCTTCTGATGACACCTTGAGTGGCAGTTCAAGCACAGCTGTACATGTTGTCCAACCATCTGCCAGCACATCAACTCCTGCTGGCAGCGGAGCTGCTTCTTCAGGTGCAGACAGTGCATCTACATGTGCTGACATTGGTCCGATATCTTCACATGCTGACACTTTGTCTAGAGCTCCTACTTCCTTGGCTGACATAGCATCTCCTTCATTTGTAGTGGCCACTGAAGGCTCTTGTTCACGTGCAGACATTGCTGTGATGGTTTCACCTAATGCTGACCTAAGCAATACTTCAACTTTCCTGGATAGAGCTGAATGTTCTTTCAATCTTGATATTGAGGATTGTTCTCCCCGTGTTAGTAAATTTGATGATCCCCCCACCGTTGCTTGCTCTCCGGACATTTCACTCCACAGGCAGAGCACTGACAGCTCTTGGGTGCAGAGCGATGACAGTATGCAGATGCGTCCAGCTGAGCAGGGCATTCCAAGAAGATCCCCAGCTCCCAATTTAGATGACAGTGTGGTGACTGATCTGTCACCAAATCAATACAGTGACCCTGTACAGCAAAAAATTCCTACATACCCTGTAACTGCTTCCTGTAAGCTTAATGGAGACTACAAAACATATCCTTGGGTGGAGTATTCAGTTCTGAAAGATAAAGTTTACTGCTTTGCATGCAGACACTTTGGTTCTACTTCTGGAGGAGGGGGGCGTGCACGTGGCAATGTTCCATTTGTTGACATTGGCTTCAGTAAATGGTAAAAGACAGATTGTGCTTTAAAAACACAATCAGATTCTAATAAGCATAAATCTTCAGTTGCAGATTGGGCAGACTTTAAGCGTGTACAACATACTACAGACCCTCAACACTCAATTGTTTCCATGCTAGAAAAGGTTGGGGAACAAGAGATTCTAGAGAATTGTCAACATGGGCTGCAGTTACTAAAGTTTGTATGTCTTTTGGGTCGTCAAGGGCTTGCTAGCCGGGGCACAAATGAATTCCCACAATAAGGGAAACTTCATAGAAATATCGCGTTTGCTGTCTGATAATAATGAACATCTTAACTTCTTAAGGTAAAAATGGCTAAAAGATATGGGCACTACACATCTCCTGTGTATCAAAATGACATGATCTCAATTGTGGTAAATCTTCTACGTCAGAATATCGTTAGGAAAGTGACAAAGCACTTTGCAGTGTTGGTTGATGAAACCAAAGACATTTCACATTAAGAACAGATGAGTTTTGTGATCCATTTTGTAGATAAAGATGGGAACATTCAGGGAAAAGCCATGGGATGTTACCACATGGAGAAGTTGGATGCCTCCAGTTTAGCTGCATCCATTGAGAATTCTGTACGCAAAGCTTTGACTGGAAGAACTGTGTGGCACAATGCTATGATGGGGCATCAGTTATGAGTGGCTGTTTCAATGGAGTGCAAGCGAAAATAAAACAAACCTCTCCACAGGAAATTTACATTCACTGTCATGCACATCGTCTAAAACTATCACTATTATACAAACAGTGAAAGATGTGTTCTCAACTTTGCAGGCTGTGTATGTGTTCCTTTCACAAAGTTCTCCTTCACACAAACTCTTTGTAAAAGCTCAAAAAGAAAGCAGTCCGGTAGTATACAAATTAGAAAGACTTTCTGGCACTAGATGGTTTTATTGGCAAGCTTGTGTTAAAAAAAATACAGGTTTGATTTGAGACCATTGTAGTTTTTCTCAATGCAATAGAATCACAATAACGTGACAAGCAGGCTTTTTCAGAAGCCAGAGGACTTCTCCGAAATATGCAGATCTTTGAGTTTTTTCTAACTTTATTAAGTATGTCAGCAATTCTGAAAAAGATTCATGTGTTTTCTGAAGAACTTCAGAGAAAGGATCTTGATTTACCAAATGCGAGTGAACTAATTCAAGTGACAAGAACTGACCTTGTCAACCTTCGACAAGAATGCCTTTGGGTGCAAATCGTCAATGACGCACCAGAATTGGAAGAAACAATTTCTATTGAAACAGTTGAAGACCACGACCGAAGAGCTTTACCATTAAGACAGCACCAACTGAGCAGCAAACAAACAGAATACTTTGTTGGTACTACTGTAGGGAAGAGGCCTGGACATTATGAGCACTCTGAGGGTGGAATGCCACAGACTGAACGGTTGAAGCAAGAGGTGTTTTTCTCAACCTTGGATTGGTTTGTAAGAGAGTTGGATGCTTGTTTTATAAATAACATTGGGCTTATCAAGGCTGCCGGCATGTTCAGTCCAAGGGCTAAATATTTCTTGGACGACTCATCTGCAGATGTTCTTGCTTAGCTCTACCTAGGACCCCAAGTAAATTACATTGGATTGCATTCAGGCATTGCCTCTGCAAGGAGCTTTTTATCTGACAAGACTATAGCAGGTATTCACTCTGTCAGGTACTCTCTCCATACATCACCAGGAGGCTTTTCTGAGGTCCTAAACCTGTTGGCTCTGGTCCTTGCATTGCTGATTACAACTGCAACAAATTAGAGGTTCTTCTCCTGTTTGAAAAGAGTTAAAACTATTTGCAAAATAGTTGTGGAGACAAGAGACTTAATGATTTGTTGATAATGTCATGTGAACCTATGGAGGTTGACAAGGTCAATTTGAGTGATGCCTTTGACAGATATGCGGCACAGGAGGTATCCTCTGAAAAGATGAACCATTATATTCTTTGACACTGCTAGGTTATAGGTCACTTTTCCTGTTAGGTTCTTCTTTTCAAGTTACGCGGACCTAATCAGCACAACATACAGTCTTCAAAACCATCTGCTACTCTCCTACACTACCAGCCTCTTCTCCTCATGAAGTCAGCCATGATACATCACTCATGGACTACAACCAGTTTCTGTGTCTTACCTTCAAAACACTGCATGGTATGCTGTTGAGTTTTGTCAGCATCCTATTGTTTACCAGTGAGCTAAGCAACAGTGGACCGTTAAAAGAGAAACATCCCAATTAAGAAGGGCACCACATACACTTACAG
The DNA here is from genome assembly GCF_040938575.1 of Ambystoma mexicanum. Classification (NCBI taxonomy): domain Eukaryota; kingdom Metazoa; phylum Chordata; class Amphibia; order Caudata; family Ambystomatidae; genus Ambystoma; species Ambystoma mexicanum. Next base: position 911,568,651 of record NC_090933.1, on the reverse strand, counting down.
CCAGTGATGGGTGACCTCAAAATGGCAGCATCAGCCACACTGCCGGCATCCGACCGATTTTCAGTCTAAGCAAGGGCGAGCCATTCATTCTGTATTTTCCTGTGGAGCCAGATAGGCAATACCAGTGGCACAGCCACAAACATCTGCCAACTGCCAGTCTCTTAGAATTTGAGTAGCCTCCATCAGAATCTTCTTGCCAAGTCAGTCAGAAGCTGCAGCACAGCCAGAGTTTTGTGTCACAAAAACATTTGCTATCCCGGTTGGCTCTTCTTGATTTCTAGTCAATGAAGCAATGATGAACTATCTTAGCTGCATCTTCCTTTTAAGCAAGTCACCAGCTGCCCCACAGCGACAGTTCTGTTTTCAAAATGCCACAATGAATGTTGCCTAAACAGATTTACTTGTTCATATAGAAGATAATACTCTGTATATTGGTGTGCACCAACAACCCTTGCTTTCAAAATGCCACAATGCCAGCACCTTATTCTTGATTTGTAGGCAACCAAGCAATGATGAGACACACTCAGTGTCACATATACTGGAGAGCAGGCAAGGGCAAGATGGGTTAGAGCCTGGCAGACTAAACATGCCTTGCAGGCATCCAGCACTCCTTTTCCAGCCTCTCACAATCAGGTACACATCACAGTTGGCCCGGCCCGCTTGGGGGAATCTGATTGGTTCAGTCACACTTCCTATACACCCAAGATGGCCCCTGGCAGCCTTCATGTGAATCCAGTAGCACGCTCTAGCTTCAGGCCGTGGTTGGCTATATAAGCCACGCCCAAAGGTAGACACGTGCTTCGTGTTGCATCTGTGGCTTCAAGTAACACGCTCACCAAGATCCTCAAACTGCACCTACCTTGGCATCCTCCCTGGATCCTCCGCGCGCACGCTCCTGAACTCAGCATCTGGGAGAAAAAGAAAACACAATAAAGTCAGTACCTGTAAGTGCTCGCGCTGAAACCCACCTCCTTCTTGCAAGCGCGCACGCAATCTGCAGCATCACTTACCCGATCTTCCTGGAAACTTCAAAGCAGGATTCAGAGTTCTTGCGCATATCTTCTCTCAGCGGACTCTTCTGAAAACAACCTGTGGAGAAAGAACAGGGTTAGAATTAGTATCCGCAATTTCCTTCCGCGCGCAGAACATTTTAAGAATTCACAGTGAACACGCGGTATAACCAGAACTTACCTGCAAATACACCAGATTCAGTGAAGCAACTGGAAATCAGAACTTACCTGCAAACAGCACCAGTGAAGCAACTGGAATCCAAACTTATCTGCTATATCATCACTGGGTGAAGGAACACTGAGTGACAGAACAGAGACTCACCCTGGGTCTCACGAAGTACCGATCCGAGGGTCCCAGAGACACAGCGCCCCTGCCTAGTTCAGGATGGAGAATTTGCCTAATTAATCCCAAAGGTGAGCCATGCTCGTAAACTTCACCATCACAGTACACACAAGGGGAGGAGGGAGAAAAAGGGTTCTGGGTCTAAATCCGGGTAGACTAAGCATCTAACCTCTCTCTTTCACAGGTACCTGTAGTACTACTCTACTAACCTCGGGAAAGTAGGAAAGGGGTCCGGAAGGCTTCCTCGCTCCCGCAGAAACCCAGGTGAGTGTGACAGAACACAAAGCCGTTTCGAAACACTCTGCCTGAGCGATGGAGACTTCTGAGGTTGACCAGTTGGCACAGTTGTTAGGGGAGTTGTGGGCTGAAGTACATGCGGCTCGCTCGGAGACAAACTCATTGAGACGAGAGCTGGTAGTGAATAGAGATAAGACTGAGGAATTGGCTAAGCAGTTACTGCAGACTCAGGCAGGTTTGTCCTCTCTTCCGGGTGGGATTCCCCAAGGACCGAGCCCAACACCTTCATCAGCGACGCCCGTACAAGTAGTCATCCCGGAGAATGTACCCTTGGCCCCCCCAGAGAGGTTCACAGGGGATCCAAGACGGTTCGGAACCTTCATGAATCAGTGTCACCTACACTTTTTGTGCAAGCCTTGACTTTTCCCTACGGACCAGTCGAAAGTAGCTTTTGTGCTCTCGTATTTAGGGGGTCATGCAGCAGATTGGTCGGTCACGTTGGTCAGTAGAGAAGACCCCTTACTACAGAACTATGCTCGGTTCCAACGTGAGTTGGAGAAGTTCTTTGCCCGCCGCACACAGGGTCAAGCACTTGATGAAGAATTACTGTCCCTCCGGCAGGGTAGACAGGAACTTATAGCTTATGTTGCCACTTTCAACCGCCTGATTGCTGAATAGAACTGGCCAGATGAAAAACGTATCACATTATTTTACCGGGGTTTATGAGGAGAATTAAAAGACCTTGCCCAAGTAGTTAATCCTCCGGATGACTGTGCTGATTATATAGATTTGGCTATGCAACTAGACCATCGCCTACAGAACCGCAAAGTTGACGGGACCCGTACGGAAGGTCGGACAATTTACGTGCGACCTACGGAAAACTCGAGCCGGCAACATGCGGAATCACATTCTGAACCCATGCAACTGGGGGTTCTTTGTGGACCTCTTACTAAGGCAGAACGCAAACTAAACTCCAGGAACAGCTATGTTTGTATTGCGGCCAATCAGGTCACTTTCTTCGAACTGTCCCGCAAAGCCTCCACGAAAGACGGTAGGGGCTATGGACAGTACCAAAGAGAAAGAATAGGTTGGTTTGTCGAGCACAAGAAAGATTCACTTGACCTCCCATTTAGCAATTCCAGTGTTCTTAGTATCCCAGCAACAACCAAGCAAAATGCATGCACTTGGGGCGTTTGTGGACAGCGGCGCTGTCGGGAATTACATGGATTTAGAGACTGCAGGCAGGACAGGGTTGCCCATCTGCATGAAGAGGAACGCTGAGAATGTGACAGCTGTGGACGGAACCCAATTGCTTTCAGGCCCAGTAACTCAATGCACCGCCGATATCACGTTAATTTGCCAGGACGGCCATAGGGAAAGCATCTCATTTGATCTCATCACTACTCCCCAGTTCCAGTTGATACTCGACATACCCTGTTTGGAACTTCACAATCCACTCATAAATTGGCGTGCTCGAACTCTAACCTTCCCCAGGGAATGCAACCACTGTTACCGTCAGGACAGGGAATCGGAACATCCACTACCAGCATCCCTTAAGGAACTATCAGGCTCGGGTATGATAGGAACATTACCTACGGAGTACCAGGAATTCCAGGATGTTTTTGCTAAGGAACAAGCCAACACCTTACCTCCTCACAGGGTTTATGATTGCCAAATTGACCTGATACCTGGAGTGCAGATACCCTGTAGTCAGATTTGCGCCTTGTCTGAAAAAGAGAACGACAGGGTTAGAATTAGTATCTGCAATTTCCTTCCGCGCGCAGAACATTTTAAGAATTCACAGCGAACACACGGTATAACCAGAATTTACCTGCAAATGCACCAGATACAGTGAAGCAACTGGAATCAGAATTTACATGCAGATGCACCAGATTCAGTGAAGCAATTGGAATCAGAATTTACCTGCAAATGCACCAGATTCAGTGAAGCAACTGGAAATCAGAACTTACCTGCAAACAGCACCAGTGAAGCAACTGGAATCCAAACTTATCTGCTATATCATCACTGGGTGAAGAAACACAGTGAGTGGCAGAACAGAGACTTACCCTGGGTCTAACAAAGTACTGATCCGAGGGTCCCAGAGACACAGCGCCCCTGCCTAGTTCAGAATGGAGAGTTTGCCTAATTAATCCCAAAGGTGGGCCATGCTCCTAAACTTCACCATCACAGTACGTACAAGGGGAGGAGGGAGAAAAAGGGTTCTGGGTCTAAATCCGGGTAGACTAAGCATCTTATCTCTCTCTTTGACAGGTAACTGTAGTACTACTCTACTAACCTCTGGAAAGTAGGGAAGGGGTCCGAAAGACTTCATCGGTACCGCAGAAACCCAGGTGAGTGTGACAGAAGACAATGCCGTTTCGAAACACTCTGCCTGAGCGATGGAGACTTCTGAGGTTGACCAGTTGTCACAGTTGTTAGGGGAGTTGCGGGCTGAAGTACATGCAGCTCGCTCGGAGCCAACACCTTACCTCCTCAAAGGGTTTATGATTGCCAAATTGACCTGATACCTGGAGTGCAGGTACCTTGTAGTCGGATTTGCGCCTTGTCTGAAAAAGAGAACGCTCATCTAAAGACTTATTCAGACCAATATCTGGCAAACGGTTTCATCAGACCCCCTATGTCCCCCACAGCCTCGTCACTTTTCTTCGTACCCAGGGTAGAGGGCGACCTACGCACGTGCATCGACTATAGGGCCTTGAACCAAGTAACGACAAAGAACAGATACCCATTAGCACTGATCCCAGTATTACTCGACCAGGTACGGCGAGCCAAGATCTTCACGAAATTGGATCTCTGCAGCACCTACCATTTAGTATGCGTCAAAGAGGGCGATCAATGGAAAACCATTTTCCGGACCAGGTACGGTCTATTTGAATACCAAGGGATGCCCTTTGGGCTTTGCAACGCTCAGCAGCATTCCATCACTTCATGAACGATGTTCTCAGAGAACTGCTGGACGTCTGCGTAGTCGTATACATCAACACCATCCTTATATATTCAACCAATGTGCAAGAGCACATGTCACACATACGAGCTGTGCTTCAGAAGTTAAGGGAAACAATCTATACGCCAAACTCGAGAAATGCTTGTTTCATATCACCGAAGTGGAGTTTCTGGGTTTTGTATTATCACCAGGTGGAATTAAAATGGATAACAGAAAAGTGGAGGTATTCGGTTACGTGGCCGTTGCCGACATCAGTACAGGGAGTGCAAAGCTTTCTCTGTTTTGCGAATTTCTACTGACGGTTTATACCTGAATTTTCGCATCTTGTTCATGCAATCACTTCTTTATTACGCAAAAAACGAAAATTTGAGTGGACACCAGAAGCAGAAGAAGCATTTCGAGCCTTGAAGGACAGGTTTATCGCAGCACTGGTGCTACAACACCCACAACCAGATGTTCCATACATTGTGGAAACAGATGCCTCCAGCGTTGCCATGGGGGCGGTTCTATCCCAACAAAGTCCAGAAACTGGGTGTTTACATCCCGTGGCCTTCTGGTCCAGGAAATTTACTCCAGCAGAACTCAATTATGCAGTTACTGACAAAGAACTGCTTGCCATTAAGGACGCCTTGTCGGAATGGAGACGCTACCTACTTGGGGCCAAACAAACCATCACCATTATAACGGATCACCGAAACCTACAGTATTTACGCTCTGCAAAAGCACAGTCATCCCGGCAACTCTGGTGGGTCCTGTTCCTGTCTGAATACGACTTTGTGATTACATACCGGCCCGGAATTAAGAACGGCAAGGCTGATGCCCTCTCTCGCATAGGAAAGGGCGAAGACGCTTACATCACCCCTGACCCGGTAGATATTATTCCCGGTCACAAAATCCTGGGGCTTTGTGGGAGACCTCCCACATCTTTAGATATCCTCCAACAAACCATTAAAAATAGCTTCTCTGAAGACGAAAAGAAGGCCTGGGACAAAAAAGGAAAACAGTTCACTGTGCACAATGGTCTGCCTTACTATCAAGAACATCTATTCCTCCCAACTTGTGCTCTTCAAGAGGAAATTATAAACAGTTACCATAACTCTCCTCTGGAAGCCCATCCGGGAATTACAAAAAACCTTGAGAAGGTCAAGAAACATTACTGGTGGCTGACATGGCGGGAAGATGTGGTTGAATTCGTAAATTCTTGTGGGGTCTGTGCTCAATTCAAAGCATCCAGACAGAAACCAGCTGGTCTATTACAACCCATGGCAATACCACCTGCACCTTGGCATACCATTTCAATGGACTTCATCACAGATCTACCTTCAGGTTCTGGGTATAATACCATACTAGTAGTAGTTGACCTCTTCTCCAAAATGGCCCATTTTATAGCATTAAAAGGAATTCTTTCAACATCAACATTAGCACAGGTTTTCCTTGAGCGCATCATAAGAGTACATGGATTCCCCTCTGTGATAATTTCGGACAGGGGAAGTCAATTTGTGTCCTATTTCTGGAAGAAATGTTGCGCTCTGGCAGGGACCGAGATCCGATTGTCAACTAGCCACCATTCCCAAACCGATGGCCAGACAGAACGCACTAACCAGACCCTCGAACAGTATCTTCGCTGTCTCTTACATCTGACCGACCAAGCTTGGACAGAAATCTTATGGATGGCTGAATATGCCTATAATAACTCAATCCATGCTTCTACAGAGCAGACCCCCTTTTATACCTTGTATGGCCGAAATCCACGAACCTCAGTGTACGGCCCACTGGAAGCAATTGAAATGCCTGTGGTAGAAAAGTTGCATGAGCGAATAACTCAAGCAGCACAAGAAGCAACCAGACATTTACAGACAGCCAAGCCTACACAGAAGAGATATGCAGACCAACATCGGAGGAAAGCTCCATCTTACCAAGTAGGGGATACTGTGTGGTTGGCAACTAAATATATAGCCCTGAAAGGGCCCAAGAAATTTCAGCCAAAATACATCAGCCCGTTTACCATCGAAAAAGCAATCAATCCAGGAGGCCTGAAATTAACCTTACCATCTAACATTCACCCAGCAAATTCACCCAGTATTTCACATCTCGTTATAAAAAACTGTACACCCAGGCACTCAAGTGCAAGTTCCTCAGTCACCAATTGTAGTAAAAGGAGAAGAATCAGAATACGAAGTAAAATGTATCCTAGAATCTAAAATCGTCAGGAAGACTCTATACTATTTGATAGACTGGAAAGGGTATGGACCCCAAGATAGGTCATGGGAGCCTATTGAAAACATCCATGCCCCTCGATTACTTCGCAAATTCCACCGAGATAACCCTACCAAACAAGGGGCAGGAAGTATACCGTTAGGAGGGGCCTTGAGGGGGAAGACTGTCACATATACTGGAGGCAGGCAGTGGCAAGATGGGTTAGAGCCTGGCAGACTAAACACGCCTTGCAGGCATCCAGCACTACTTTTCCACCCTCTCACAATCAGGTACACATCACAGTTGGCCCCGGCCTACTTGGGGGAATCTGACTGGTTCAGCCACACTTCCTATACACCCAAGATGGTCCCTGGCAGCCTTCCTGTGAATCCAGTAGCACGCTCTAACCTCTGGGTGTGGTTTGCTATATAAGCCACGCCCAAAGGCAGACCCGTGCTTCGTGTTGCATCTGTGGCTTCAAGCAACACGCTCACCGCGATCCTCAAACTGCACATATCCTTGGCATCCTCCCCGGACCCTCCGCGCGCACGCTCCTGAACTCAGCATCTGGGAGAAAAAGAAAACATAAGAAAGTCAGTACCTGTAAGCGCTCGCACTGAAACCCAACTCCTTCTTGCAAGCACTCATGCAATCTGCAGCATCACTTACCAGATCTTCCTGGAAATTTCAAAGCAGCATTCAGAGTTCTCGCGCATGTCTTCTCTCAGCAGACTCTTCTGAAAACAACCTGTGGAGAAAGAACAGGGTTAGAATTAGTATCCGCAATTTCCTTCCGCATGCAGAATTCACAGCGAACATGCAAACTTACCTGCAAATGCACCAGATACAGTGAAGCAACTGGAATCAGAACTTACCTGCAGATGCACCAGATTCAGTGAAGCAACTGGAATCAGAATTTACCTGCAAATGCACCAGATTCAGTGAAGCAACTGGAAATCAGAACTTACCTGCAAACAGCATCAGTGAAGCAACTGGAATCCAAACTTATCTGCTATATCATCACTGGGTGAAGGAACACAGTGAGTGGTAGAACAGAGACTTACCCTGGGTCTAACGAAATACCGATCTCAGGGTCCCAGAGACACAGTGCCCCTGCCTAGTTCAGGATGGAGAGTTTGCCTAATTAATCCCAAAGGTGAGCCATACTCCTACACTTCACCATCACAGTACACACAAGGGGAGGAAGGAGAAAGAGGGTTCTGGTTCCAAATCCGGGTAGACTAAGCATCTCACCTCTCTCTTTGACAGGTACCTGTAGTACTACTCTACTAACCTCGGGAACGTAGGGAAGGGGTCCGGAAGTCTTCATCGCTCCCGCAGAGACCCAGGTGCGTGCGACACCCAGTCAGTGTCTTCCATTAAAACCAGCCAGGCACCATCTACATCACAGCCAGTTTTCCTATTTTTTTTTTACTCTTTATTTATCTTATTCAAACAGTATATGTAAGATATAATACATCTAAAATCAACATAAAGTACAATATATCTTAACAGATACATCTTTTAGAATTAGTCATACCCCAGGAAATTCAATAAAGAGATAATCATAGATTAAAGAAACTCATACACACTGGGGTCATAATATATTTTTAAATGAAAACAATCCAATACAAAAGAAAAAAAATTCTAATTTACCAAAATACAAACACTAAACATACATAACAAAAACATACACTACAACAAACAAGACAAACACTAATATAAGTAAACATTAACTTATATTAATCATTCATATATGCAATGTACCATTACCATACAAATCAATAAAAGATCTCCACAAGATCCAATACGCCTCTTCTTTACCTTTCCTCTTATACATGACTAATTCAAAATCTGATAAAATCACCACATCATGAATCCATTTTTACACCTTTGGCTTCTTCTTTGTCTTCCAGACTTTCAAAATCTGTTTCACTGCTATAACCAATATCCTATTTATCCAAGAACCATATAAAAGAGCCGTCAAACACCGCCCAGTATTTGCCAAAAGCAAAACCTGTGACGGCCCTCTTGGAAATTTTACAGAAAGAGTCATATCCAATCTGTCAAGGACTTCACACCAGAATGTGACTACTCTGGGGCAATACCATAACATATGAAGTAAATCCCCCTTATCCCTCCCACATCCCCAACATAAATTGTCAGTTGCTAATCCGAAATCATACATGTGCACTGGCGTCCAATAAAGCCATCCCAAAACCTTCTGGTGAATAAATCGAAGTTTTAGATCTAATCTACTACTATACCCAGTACGCCAAACATATTTCCAGACTTCCTCGGTAATAGTATAACCCAAATCTGAATCCCATTTCCGTTTCAGGACATTCCATAATTCCAAGTTGGAATTATTCTCCGGCATAAGCTTCAAATAAGTGGAAACATTACATGGCAATAGACAAAATACATTCCATCCTGCCGGTTCTTGTTCTACAGGATTGGACAACATACCAAACACCCTAATCAAAAGACGTTGAAGCTCCTTATATCTGCCTTCCTCCTTATCATTTAAACTATACATAGTCTGCAATTCTTGAAAAGTCTTCAATTGTCCATCCTGCATCAAATCTACCAACGACAAGATCCTACTTCTATGCCAACACAATGTCTTATTATCAATTTGTAATGCCGGATTATTCCATACAGAGGCCTTATAGTTCACAAAGACATTTCCATCAAAATTACGCAACCACCATAACATCATATCTCTAGCAATTTTAACAGTCAATAATTTAGCAGATCCCCTCAGTAACTTCCCCATAGGAAACATATTCTCCAATCTGAAATTGTCATGATCTCTGCTTCCAAAAGATCAGGACTTGCCCAACTCCCTTGGAAGCAGACCCATAACCCCGGTTCCGAGTGCCAGCCAGTCCCAATTGGGACCTTTTGGACCCTGTCCTGGCGCCAGTGGCACCAGGCTCATAAAGATGCCCAGTCCCAGCGCTGGAAGCGCCGGGCTCATAATGCTTGGGTGGACTTACCTGCAGCAGACCATGCTGCTTACTTACCTGCCAGTTGAGCCCCTGATCCTCTTCTGTTTGGGACTACTTTTCCTGTTGGGTGGGGCAGGAGCCACTCCCTAGGTTCAGAACACTGGAACTCTTCTGGAAAGCAGGAACTCTTTTCTTACCTAGGCGAGGCTGTGGAAGGAGACATCTAAGCACTACAGGAGGCTATTTAAACCACACCCGATGGATGAATCTTGCTTTGCGTTATTCTGCATTCTCTGCAGCAGAACGCTCATCGTGTCTTCAGCTTCTGATCCTGGGCCTAAGGGAACAAAGGCTTATCATCCTGGAATCCAGTCTTCAGCAGCACCTGTAAAGACAAAGAAAGAACAGGTTAGCACTACGGTCTTCAGTGGCAGCGCATCTCTTACCTGGTCCATCGGCTGTCACCAACGCCTCGCGCTGCATTCCGGCATCTGAAAGACAAAGGCTTACCTACTCTTCGCATGCTCCGGAGGTCTTCGCACTGCATTCCGGCATCTGAAAGACAAAAGCTTACCAGCTCTTCGCACGTTCCGGAGGCCTTCGGCGCTGCATCCCGCATCTGAAAGACAAAAGAAGGTGCGTTTAAAGACATTGGGCAACTTTATTACTCACGTGCCATTACTCCTTCCCACGCCGAATCCAGTGGGTATTACAGCACCCTTCAGCTTCTCTAAAGCTCCGAACTTGTACCTGCAAGATAAAAGGGACCGTTAGTGCGCATCGTGAAGCAGGCTACAAGCGCTTACTTACGTGCTTCCAGGCGCTTCTATTCCTCACGCGGGTTCGATCCTCAATTCTCTTCAGCCCGCCATCCGCCATCACCGGAACCCTGCAAAACAAGAGATATCATTACAAAAGACTTTTAAGACATTTGAAGTGCCCAGAACTTACCGTTCGTGCAGTTAACGACGGACAGCAGTCCTCTGAGGTCAAGAGGCCTGCACCCTTATCCAGTGAAGAAACTGGTTACGGCACCCTGCCCCGAGGCAGATGGAGAGCTCGGCGTTCACTTACCTAAGGTGAGGGCGTTAACCTTTGGGGTTCTACAGGAGAAGAGAAAGGGAAGAGGAGAGAGGCACCCAATAACCGCAGTTCATTAATCCCATATTTTCTATCTGCAGACATCTTACTCTTCGAGTCAGACATACAGTGCACAGAGGTCCAGCCCAAAGAGCCAACCGTGTGTTACACATCACCTTTGAAGATACGGCATTCACCCAGTCAAGACCGGCGCCTCTGCGGGAATCAGGTGAGCGTTACAGAACGCAAAGCCGACCGCAAAACTCCCACCCAGGCGCTATGGAAACCTCGGATACCGACCAGCTAGCCCAGTTACTTGGGGAACTAAGAGCAGAAGTGCATGCAGCCCGTAAGGAAACGAATGCTCTAAGAAGGGAACTGATTATTTCCAAGGAGCGAACAGACGATCTCGCTAGACAATTGCTACAGTCACAAGCCGGACAAACTCCGTTACCCGCATCAGGGGCAAATCTTCCTTCAACATCCTCTACGAACCCAGTGCAGATCAACCTACCTGGGAATGTACCTCTGGCTCCGCCCGAACGATTTTCTGGTGACCCAAAGAGGTTTGCAGTATTTATTAATCAGTGCCGGTTGCACTTCTTATGCCGGCCAGCAGCCTTTCCAACTGATCAAGCTAAGGTAGCTTTCGTGCTTTCGTACCTTAGTGGCAATGCGGCAGACTGGTCGATCCCTCTAGTTAATCAAGATGATCCTGTTCTCCATGATTTTCAAGCTTTTCAGCTCAGTATGGAAAAACTGTTTGCAAGACATTCACAGGGGCAGGCCTTGGACAATGAGCTCCTTTCATTGCGACAGGGTAATCAAGACCTTTTGGCTTATATTGCGTCTTTCAACAGACTGATAGTGGAAACTCGATGGCCTGAGGACAAAAGGATTACGCTGTTTTATAGAGGTTTACGTGGAGAGCTCAAAGATGTGTTAGCCCAAGTAGTGAATCCCCCGCAAGACTGTTCGGACTATATTGACTTAGTCGTTCAAATTGACCACAGACTGCAGAACAGGAAGGCCGATCGTTCCAAGTTTGATGCTCGAGTATTTTCCAAATCACCAACTCCTACCAAAGGAGTAGACTCCGGGGAACCCATGCAAATAGGGGGCCTGAAAGGACCACTAACACAAAAGGAGCGGGAAAGGAGAAAACAGCTGCAATTATGCCTCTATTGCGGAAACTCGGGGCACTTTCTTCGAGACTGTCTGGTGAAACCAGCCAAGAAGGCAGTAGGAGCTGCAGTTACCAGGGTCACAAACTCTGAGCAGGGAAACGACCTCGCCCGACAAGAATAGAGGTCCTCTTTCTGAGCGTTAAAACCAGTTCCGTGACCTCGCATTTCGTGATACCTATGGTCCTCATTAGCCCTGAACATCCGGATCGATTACATGCGATTGAAGCTTACGTCGACAGCGGTGCCATCGGCAATTATGTGGATCATGAAATGGTTTTGAGGATGAATCTGACTCTTTGTCCAAAGGCTGTAAAGGACGTCATTACTACGGTGGATGGTACGGAGATAGCCTCCGGACCAGTAACGCATACCACCCAAGAAGTGACGCTAATAAGTCAAGATGGACACCATGAGAAGATCGTGTTCGATGTGATCAAGGCCCCTCAGTTCCAGATTATTCTAGGAATTCCTTGGTTAGAAAAGCACAATCCTCAGATCGATTGGCGAGCAAGAACGGTTCAGTTTCCAGAATGTGTCTCTACTTGTCACCCTCGACCTGGTGTTGCACTGGCAGCAAATTCCTCGGAGGCTCCCCAGTTACCTCCTGAATACCTAGAATTCCAAGATGTTTTCCGGAAGGATCAGGCTAACTCTCTACCTCCTCATAGGTCTTATGACTGCCAGATAGACCTGATACCTGGATCTACTCCTCCTTGTAGTAGAATTTATGCCCTCACCGAGCCTGAGAATCTTCACCTCCGACAATACCTGGATCAATATCTAGCGAATGGGTTTATTCGTCCTTCCAAGTCCCCTGCTTCCTCAGCTTTGTTCTTCGTTCCAAAAAAAGAAGGGGACCTTAGAACTTGTATAGATTATCGCGCCCTGAACCAGATCACCCTTAAGAATAGATATCCGTTACCTTTGATCCCTGAACTCCTGGACCAAGTCAGAAAAGCATGCATATATACAAAGCCGGATCTTAGAGGAGCCTACCACTTGGTACGAGTAAAAGAGGGCGATGAATGGAAGACGGCCTTCCGCACCAAGTATGGGCTATTTGAATATCAGGTCATGCCCTTCGGACTTTGCAATGCCCCGGCCGCCTTTCAATATTTTATGAACGATGTCCTCAGAGAGCTCATAGATGTGTGTGTTGTTGTTTACATTGACGACATCCTCGTTTATTCTTCATCGGAAACTGAACATCGGAAACACGTGAAAATGGTCCTCGAGAGATTGCGTCAACACAAACTTTTCGCTAAGTTGGAAAAATGTGTTTTCAACGTGACTGAAGTTGAATTCTTGGGATTCATATTATCACCTAGCGGAGTGCGTATGGATTCAAAGAAGGTCGATGCAATTCTCAAATGGCCATCGCCATCCTCCGTAAAAGGTGTTCAAAGCATGTTAGGCTTCGCTAACTTTTACCGCAGGTTTATCCCTGAATTCTCTCGAATAGTCCAGCCCATCACCGCCTTGTTAAAGAAAAACAAACGTTTTGAATGGTCTACCGAGGCGGAACAGGCTTTTCAGAATTTGAAGACTAGATTTATCTCTGCACCGATCTTAAAACATCCTCGCCCAGAACTCCCCTACATCGTTGAAACTGATGCTTCGAGCCTTGCCATGGGGGCAGTTCTATCACAAAAGGACCCAGTAACCAATCAGTTGCATCCCGTGGCATTTTGGTCCCGCAAATTCTCGCCTCCTGAAATCAATTACACTATTACTGATAAGGAACTTCTAGCTATCAAGTCCGCCTTTAAGGCTTGGCGGCATTATCTTCTGGAGGCCCGACACACCGTTACTGTGATTACAGATCACCGAAACCTGCAATATTTGAAAACCGCAAAAGCTCAATCCTCTAGGCAACTCCGTTGGGCACTATTCTTTGCCGAGTTTGACTTCATAATTACCTATCGACCTGGTACAAAAAACGGTAAAGCTGATGCCCTTTCTCGGATGGGAGTGGAAGAACATTTGATCAATCCTAAACCTGTACCTATCATTCCCGAACAAAGAATTCTGGGTGTAATCGCCACACAATCCATAGAGGAAGTTAAGGATAAAGCCAGGCTACTGGTAACTCCAGCAGACATACAGAATTGGCATCTGCAGGGAAAGGACTTTACGGTGAAGGACAACCTATTATATTTCCAAGAACGGTTATACCTGCCCAGCACAGATTTACAGAAAAAGGTAATCTCTTGTTATCACGATTCTTTAATGGAAGGACATCCCGGTATGGCCAAAACCTAGGAAAAGATCAAGCGCTACCTCTGGTGGCCGTCTTGGAAAAAAGATATCAGAGACTTTATAATGTCCTGTGGAGTATGCGCCCAAAACAAGAGTCAAAGGGAAAAACCAGCCGGCCTCTTACGCCCTATTGACATCCCACCTCGCCCTTGGCATACGCTTTCTACGGACTTCATCACCGATCTACCTCCAGGCTCCGGATACAATACGATCCTAGTAATCGTGGACCTATTCTCCAAGATGGCGCATTTCATTCCACTCAAAGGCTTACCAACAGCAGCAACTCTGGCCCGAGAATTTCTCGAAAACATCGTCCGACTGCATGGTTTTCCTTCAGTTCTAATTTCGGATCGAGGGAGTCAATTTATTTCTCATTTTTGGCGAAGTTGCTGTCGGTCGGCTCAAATTGATGTGAGACTTTCGACCAGCCACCACCCTCAAACCGACGGACAAACCGAGAGGACCAATCAAACTCTGGAACAGCATTTGCGCTGCATGCTACAACAAACTGAAAAAACGTGGAAAGATATCCTTTGGATAGCCGAATATGCCTACAATAATTCTGTCCACTCGGGAACTGGGAAGACCCCGTTTTTTCTTTTATACGGTAGTCACCCTCGAACCTCGGAGTTGGATCCACTCCAAGATCTTGGAACACCAGCAGTTGACCACCTGCATTCTACAATCACCCAAGCCTTTAAGGAAGCCGTTTCTCACCTTCAAAGGGCTAAAGAACAATACAAGAAAGGAGCAGACCAACATCGGAAGGAAGCCCCCCAGTATCAAGTAGGAGATCAAGTCTGGTTATCCACCAAATATCTACCTCTAAAAGGACCACGCACATTCAACCCAAGATACCTTGGTCCCTATTCCATCACTACCATAGTAAATCCAGTAGCGGTCAAGTTGGACTTGCCCCCTCACATGAAGATACATCCGGTCTTCCACGTCTCTCTATTAAAACCCATGCAACCTCAAACCCGACTAACTAAATCTCCAAAACCTATTCTAGTTGATGGAGAACTCGAGTTTGAAGTCAAAAGCATCCTGGATTCCAAGATCTCCAAATCTAAACTATTTTACCTGATTGACTGGAAAGGCTACGGTCCCAAGAAAGATCCTGGGAACCTGCAGAATATGTCCACGCGCCTCGGCTAATCAAAAGATTTCATCGAACATTTCCTAACAAGCCAAAACCCCCAGAGAAGCCCGGTTTGGGAGGGGCCTTGAGGGGGGGTGCTGTCATGATCTCTGCTTCCAAAAGATCAGGACTTGCCCAACTCCCTTGGAAGCAGACCCATAACCCCGGTTCCGAGTGCCAGCCAGTCCCAATTGGGACCTTTTGGACCCTGTCCTGGCGCCAGTGGCACCAGGCTCATAAAGATGCCCAGTCCCAGCGCTGGAAGCGCCGGGCTCATAATGCTTGGGTAGACTTACCTGCAGCAGACCATGCTGCTTACTTACCTGCCAGTTGAGCCCCTGATCCTCTTCTGTTTGGGACTACTTTTCCTGTTGGGTGGGGCAGGAGCCACTCCCTAGGTTCAGAACACTGGAACTCTTCTGGAAAGCAGGAACACTTTTCTTACCTAGGCGAGGCTGTGGAAGGAGACACCTAAGCACTACAGGAGGCTATTTAAACCACACCCAATGGATGAATCTTGCTTTGCGTTATTCTGCATTCTCTGCAGCAGAATGCTCATCGTGTCTTCAGCTTCTGATCCTGGGCCTAACGGAACAAAGGCTTATCATCCTGGAATCCAGTCTTCAGCAGCACCTGTAAAGACAAAGAAAGAACAGGTTAGCACTACGGTCTTCAGTGGCAGCGCAGCTCTTACCTGGTCCATCGGCTGTCACCAACGCCTCGCGCTGCATTCCGGCATCTGAAAGACAAAGGCTTACCTACTCTTCGCATGCTCCGGAGGTCTTCGCACTGCATTCCGGCATCTGAAAGACAAAAGCTTACCAGCTCTTCGCACGCTCCGGAGGCCTTCGGCGCTGCATCCCGCATCTGAAAGACAAAAGAAGGTGCGTTTAAAGACATTGGGCAACTTTATTACTCACGTGCCATCACTCCTTCCCACGCCGAATCCAGTGGGTATTCCAGCACCCTTCAGCTTCTCTAAAGCTCCGAACTTGTACCTGCAAGATAAAAGGGACAGTTAGTGCGCATCGTGAAGCAGGCTACAAGCGCTTACTTACGTGCTTCCAGGCGCTTCTATTCCTCACGCGGGTTCGATCCTCAATTCTCTTCAGCCCGCCATCCGCCATCGCCGGAACCCTGCAAAACAAGAGATATCATTACAAAAGACTTTTAAGACATTTGAAGTGCCCAGAACTTACCGTTCGTGCAGTTGACGGACAGCAGTCCTCTGAGGTCAAGAGGCCTGCACCCTTATCCAGTGAAGAAACTGGTTACGGCACCCTGCCCCGAGGCAGATGGAGAGCTCGGCGTTCACTTACCTAAGGTGAGGGCGTTAACCTTTGGGGTTCTACAGGAGAAGAGAAAGGGAAGAGGAGAGAGGCACCCAATAACCCCAGTTCATTAATCCCATATTTTCTATCTGCAGACATCTTACTCTTCGAGTCAGACATACAGTGCACAGAGGTCCAGCCCAAAGAGCCAACCGTGTGTTACACATCACCTTTGAAGATACGGCATTCACCCAGTCAAGACCGGCGCCTCTGCGGGAATCAGGTGAGCGTTACAGAAATGCAACAAGGAATCCCTCTCAATTGCTAACCAAATTGGCTCTTGCTCCGTCTCCGCCAAGGCGTACAATGCTGCCTTCTTCAAAATAAAACCCCTGTAATACTTTTCTAGACTTGGATAACCGAAAACCCCCATCTTTAATGTCCTTTTGTAGAATATATTTTGGAATCTTAGGCGCCTTTTTTTCACCCCACAGAAAATCCAAGAAAACTCAATCAACTTTCTTAAGCTGTCTCTTTGTGAATACTAGGGGTAAAGACTGCATTACATATAAAACCTTTGGCAGAAGTGACATCTTAATTGTATTAATCCTCGCCCATATTCCCAAATCCACTCTCGACCATTTCCTTACATCCTTCTGTAAATTATCCAATAATGTATTTACATTAGGGGGCGTGGCTAAGAGAGCCATGTAGAAAGACGTGTTTTCCTTGGGGCTCCAGAGATCCGGACATCATCCTGTAATGCATTGAGTAAATACCCACTAAAATTCCCTGAAACTGGAGGATTGAGCGTGCGAAGCCCAGAGGCACGCGTGGAGAAAAAGCCAAGCGGATCTGTGCTGTGTTCACTGAGCCAGGGGCTGGAGAAGTGCCCGAGGTTTAGCCGTGGTGGCGAGGAAGATGGCCGCCACCAGGCAAACAAAGGAAACAACGGGAAGAGTCAGAATGGTGGACGCCCTGCGAAACTGTAGGCAGGCGTGAAGCGAGTGTGCCCAGAGTGGAGAACAGTGCCGGCCGTGTATACTGCGGGCATATAACATATCGTGCGCCCGGATCGGAGGCTAGAGAACATGCAGCCCACACAAAAGGCTGAGTTCGGGAGTCACAGACTGGGCACCCGCATTGACATGGAGAGGCCTGCATCGGTGAAGCGACGCGTGTGAGGAGGCGTCTGGTTACAAAGTGGCCACGGCCCCGAAGCTGACGCAGGCGAGCTGCCACTTTTATCATAGAGCTTGAACGGAGACAAAGCCCGGTCCACGAGATACAATTGTAGCAAGCGTGATTCACTCCGCGCTCTGCAGCTGTGGATTAACTTGGAAGCTCGATGTAGGCTTCATCTCGTAACTCACAATCGCACAAGGGCACCGGACGCCGTCGAGGACCGGCTGGCTGTGCATATGGTAAAAGGCCCGCAGTATCTGAAGGCATGCCCCAAAAAGCGTAATGGGTTGGGGTACGGCCACACACCAACGGAATGAAGGTAAGCAGGCAGTCTGGATAGCGCCAGGAACACGAGCTATGGCACACGAGATGTTTGTTAAGGCACATTAAACTGCAGCCCCCCCTTTTTTTTTTTTTTCTCTTCTTGAATGCTACGACCAAGCAAGACCAAGCTCAAGGAGACTCGTTTGTAGTCCGGAGCTGAAGAGGGGCTGGGAGGCGCTCACTGGAAGTAAGCAGTCTTATTTTAGACAGAGGGGGATACCACGGATGCCCTTGGAAGTAGAGGACGTCTGACCACTGACAGTGGGCCTGGGTGGCACAGGCACGACTAGAGGGGTGGCCTGCAACAACATTGGACTTGATAAACACGAAGCCGCGCCGTTGAGCACAGCAAGATATAGCTATATCACAGAGCGCCCCCAGGGCCATACACCTGGACAATCAGGAGCAGGAAGACACCTGCACACCCGCTCCTGAGACCTAGTGGAGTGTGCATGCTCAAGTGAAGTATGGTCAGGCTTGGTTTTCTGGTGACTGGCCAGCGCGTGCAGTAGTGAAGCCGTGCGGAAAGTCATCATACTTTGGGCTGGCTGGGTCCCCAGGCTGGTACAGGAGACCCTGGTAACAGTGAGGTGACGGAGGTGTTGGACCAACTAAGCGGAGGCGCCGGAACTGCAGTGCGGACACATCTTGCACGTGGGGTGGTGCAACCAGCTTGTGCCCGGCAGACACAGCAAGATGTCCTCTAAAGCTGCAGGGCCCAGGAGCAAGCAGCCCACGCTGGAGGCTTTTGCTAAGCCGCCCCCGGGCGCTGAGGAGCGCAAAGGCAAAGACATTAGTACGACCTGAGAGTGGGCCTGGTCCTCAAGATTGGAGCGGTCCAGGAGGAAGGCAACTTGATGAGACAGGACATGCGTACGCTCGCAGAGCGCAACTGGAAACCTGGAAAAGGAAATGGCCCCCAACACGGCGGCGTGCGCTGCCCACAGATTGGAGCTCCATGCCCTTGTACAGCGGGTGGGCAATCTGGAGTGCAGAGTGGAGGAGGCAGAAAGGCGTGCTCGACGCAATAACATTCGTATTGTTGGTTTGCCGGAAGGAATGGAGGGATCAAATCCGACGGAATATGTAGTAACCATGCTCCTGCAGGAGATAACTGGCGGAGTACTGACTCAGGAGTTCGCAGGTGAGAGGGCGCACAGGGCCTTGATGAGGAGACCGCCCACAGGCACCCCCCCGCGACCGGTGATCGCAAAGATCCTGAATTACCGGGATCGGGAGAAGATACTTCATTTCTTCAGGAAGGGAGGAACGATCGAAAGAGGGCCAGCGAGAATTACGGCGTAACCGGACTATACTTTGCATGTTCAGCGCAGCAGGATGAACTACGGGGCGGTGAAAAGGAGGTTAAGAGATGCTGGACACTGCTACATGCTGCTATACCCGGCCAAATTGAAAGTGTTCTACAAGAACAAAACTCTGTTTTTGGAGACGCCAAAGGATGATATGGAATGGCTGGATATGCAGGGTTGCCCTCAGGAACCGGACGCTCAGACGGGAGTCGCCGAAGATAAGTAGTAGGTGGATGGGACTCCGTGGGTGACATGGCTAAGACATTGGGACTTGAATATAGTTTAAATAAAGCTTGTGGGAATATGTGGCAGTAAATGTGCGCTAACAGAATCCGTTGAATGCAACTATCCCATTCTGATAAGTGGGAGCTCCTAGGGAACAATCCTTGAACCCCTTAGTTGTATACTTAGTTAGGTCACTGTTAGATCGGTGACGCCCCGCGGGGTCCTAGTTCTCGGTTTTGAGATAGGACCAGACGCGGGTGGGCCTGAGATCCAGGGATGGAGCTGGGCTTTTGTTGGGGTTGGGTAGGGTGGGGTTTGGGGAGGGGTTATGTGCAGTGGGGTAGTTTTAGGAAGTGGGAGGGGGGAGTTGTGGAGGGGGGGTGTGTTAAGAGTCGGACAACAGGTCATCTGGGAAGATATCGGAGGGGAAGGTGGAGCGTGAGTTCTTCGAAGAGATGGCATCGGGTAATCTCATAGTGGCGACCTGGAATGTGCGGGGCCTCCATAGTTATCTTAAACGCAACAAAGTGATGATGTATTTAAAGAGGAAGTGCATTGACATAGCTTTGCTACTGGAGACCCACCTCACCAAGGAAAAGTTTGAGGTGGTCAGAAGAAAATGGAAGGGTAATGTCATAGGCGCCGCATACTCGGCATACGCAAGGGAGGTGATCACTTGGGTGGCACTGCATGTGCCGTTCCAATTGCTCAGCTCTACAATTGACCCTGAGGGTAGATTAGTGGTGGTGGCGGGTCTTCTGGAGAATAGAGAGGTGAATATTATAAATCTGTACGCCCCTAACCACGTTACAGCGGCATACTTTAGGTCCCTATACGGTAAGGTTAGCCCCCTGGTGGGTGGTGCGGTGGTATGGGGGGGATTTCAATTGCATCCTAAATCCCAGGATGGACAGGTCAGATGGTAAATCAGGTAAGCTGGCGCCAGCGGCTAAAGCATTGAGGACACTGTTGACAGACCTCGGTCTGGAGGATGTGTGGAGAAGGCTACACCCAATAGATAGGCAGTATTCACACTACGCAGCGCCACATGACCTGCATACAAGGTTAGATTACGTGTTTGTAGCGGCGGAGATAGCGGGTGAAATGGTGGGAGCTGAATACAAGGCCAGGGTATTATCCGACCATTCGCCTTTTATTGTTGAGTGGCAACACCAACCCCCCAGTGCGCGTATCCCGACATGGAGGCTCAGAACTGAGGCTCTACAGGACGCGGAATTTCGAGAGGATCTGAGGGAGGCCATCGAGGAATACTTTGAAAACGATACGGGCACTGTACGCTATGTGGGAACAATATGGGAGGCGTTGAAGGTGGTGGTGCGTGGGGTAGCCATATCAAAGTCCAAGGGGCTCCAAGTGGGGATTGAACGGGAATTGCTAGAAACAGAAAAAGTGCTGGAGGGCCTTATTCTAAACGAGAGGACCGCCCGAGAAAACAGCGTTAAGATAAAAGATTTACAGTTAGCCTGTAGCGACCTCTGGGACAGATTATGTAAATTAAATTACAAGAAATACACGGAGAGGTAACATGCAGGGAGGGATAAGCCGGGTAGATTATTGGCCTGGCTATACAAAAACGAGACCCCCCGCTCGGTGATTAGAGAGGTCAAGGATGCGGAGGGTCGAATTTATAACACCCTGGAGGGGGTAAACGGGGAGTTCCTCAAATATTATAGACGATTATACGAGGATACAGGAGAGGATATGAGCCAGGAAATACTGGACACAATAGAGGATATAGGGTTGCCCACCTTGGATGACCTAGAACGCGCAGACTTAGATGCCCCTATTAAAAAGGACGAATTGGAGGTGGTGATCCAACGCCTCCCCACATGTAAAGCACCCGGGTCGGATGGGTTGCCCAGTGAATTTTATAAAACATACAAGCAGGAGCTGCTCCAGCCGTTAACGGCCATGTTTAACGAAGCCTATGAGCAGGGGGAACTGCCGACGTCCCTCCGTGAGGCAGTGATCGTTCCGCTCCTGAAACCAGGTAAGCCGGACGTGGAATGCGGGTCATATAGGCCCTTGTCCATGCTGAACCAGGATAGCAAAATACTTACGGCAGTGCAAGCAAATAGGCTAAAGCGGGTAATTGGCAAGTTGATACACCCAGACCAAACGGGTTATGTCCCCGGCAGAAATATTACAGATAACCACAGGAGGCTGCACCACATCATTGATCAAACTGAGGACGACTTGGGCGAGATGGCTATCGTGTCATTGGATGCGGTGAAAGCCTTTGATTCAGTGCGGTGGCCGTGGTTGAAAGCGACCCTGAAAGGTTACGGAATGGGACCAGGGTACACTATATGGGTCCAATTGCTATACAGCTCCTCGATCGCGAGAGTTAAAACTGGACCCACAATTTCAGATAAATGGCAACTCAGCAGGGGGACCAGAAAGGGCTGCCCCTGGTCACCCATGTTATACATCCTAGCATTAGAGCCGCTAGCAATATGCCTGCGGAAACAATATGGAGAGGTGGGGATTCGCATGACAGGGGGCACACACCTGATATCACTGTATGAAGATGATATGCTTCTCTACTTGCGCTACCCGGAAGAGAACCTCCAATTTGTGCTGGAGGTGATGGACCATTATGCCACCCTCTCTGGCATATCGGTGAACCCCGGGAAGTCTAGCTTGTTCCCCTTAGGAAGGTATAGGAGCACCCCGTCGGCAGGGCTACCCGTCCTGCAGATACCCTGGCAGACCGTGACATTCAGGTATCTGGGTGTGAATATTTACCACAAGGTAGAGAAAGAGCACACACATAACACAGAGAAAGTGATTGAGGGTATTAGGAACAGCATGGCGTTCTGGTCTAAGCTGCCCCTGGCCATGATGAGGAGAGCAGCTCTGCTCAAAATGGTTGTTCTGCCAAGACTCTTGCACTTCTTTGTGAATTTCCCATACTTGATCCCCAGACGCTTTTTTGTGAGACTCCATGGCATGTGTAAGGGCTTCATATGGGGCAACTCAAGGAATAGGGTGGCCCTGTGGAAGCTACAGAACACCTGTGAAAGGGGGGGTATAAACCTGCCAAATTTTGAGCTCTATTACTTAGCGGGCCAGCTAATGTATGTAGCTAGGTGGCTGTCTGGGGAGGATTCGGCAGAGGCCAGGCTGTTGCGGGGTGACTCAGCCCCATACTTTTTAAAAGAGACAGTGTGGATGCATAAAGCTAAGATGGTGGGGAGGGGGGGACTATTGGAGTTGGGTTGGGAAGTCTGGCTTAGAGCTTGGAAAACGTTGGGCGACCCAGACCCGCTCTCTCAGCAGGTCCCGCTGGTGGCCCTATGTGGGGAGGACCCCCAATTGTTTGAAGCAGTTCGCAGATACTGGGAACCAGTGGGTCTCGCCACCCTCGGGGACATATGGCAAGAAGGGGAGGTATTGGAATTCCGGAGGTTGCAGGAGGAGACAGGGGTGCATACTGGCCAATACATCACATACATCAGGCTCTTGAAACGGCTAAGGGGAAGATGGCCTGAGACGGCGCTGGCGGAAGAACCTGACGCCACCCTGGAAATGATGTATGATGTCTCGGAGGCTGGCCATGAAATATCTAGGATATATGAGCTCATAAGAACCAAAGCAGAGAGGGAGCTACTGCAGCTGAGGCATGACTGGGAAGAGGAGATCGGAGAACCTATGACAGATGGACAATGGGATCGAGCTCAGAGGTACCATAAAAAGGTGTCTCGGAATGCGAGACTCCAGCAGATCCAGCTGTATGTCACCCACAGAGCCTACCTGACCCCCGGATGAATAGCCAGGTTTGGGGGATCTGCCATACAGAAATGCCCCAGGTGTGGAGAGGAGGAGGCAGGGTTGTTGCGCATGTTCTGGGCTTGCCCAGAGGTGCGTAGATTCTGGGAAGAAATACAGACGAAAATGGCTAGAGGGGGTGTGGCGCTGGAGGTGGGATCCTCTGGGGCATGCATGCTTGGGAATTTCCCCAGGCCATGTAACTTAAAGATATTAGTAAAATGAAAGACTTGGCATATGTCCTGGCCAAGCGCAGGATCGCTATGTGTTGGAAGGCCTAGAGTGGAGACATGGTGGGCGGACCTCCTAAAATGGGCAGAAGCAGAAACTGCAGGTTGGTTTGAAGCTGCCACCAGGGGGGAGAAGAGGAGGTGGGCCCCATGATGGCCGGGAGGCAGTTGGTGACCTCAATGGCTGCCCCCCACCGGGTCAGTCAGGAAACAGAAGACTCAGATGAGTCAATAAACTTTGTGAATCCCGAAAATACTCATGTAGATGACACTGATGAAACGGCTCAAATTTGTGGGGAGGGAGGGGGGAGGACAGAAAATGTTTAATGTGTTGGCTTGACACTGATCATGAACGTCCTAAAGTTGTAATGTTTGGTGTGTTGTTTTTAAAAAAAAATAATAAAAAATAAAAAAATGTATTTACATTAAACTGAACCATTTTCCTTATATCTCTTGTAATGTAGATCCCCAAATATTTCACATGCAATTCTGACCACTTACAATTCCAATCTGCAAAGTCACATCTCTTAACAGCTGTCGAGAGTGGGAACACCTTAGTTTTTTCCCTGTTTATTTTGTATCCTGAGAACTTGCCCATTCTTTCCAGTATCCCCTCAAGAACAATGCTACTCCTCTCTGGATCTGAGAGCACTACAACCATGTTGTCAGCATAAGAAAGCACTTTCACTTCTTGCACGCCAAATTTTAACCCACTAATTTTTTGCTCTTTTCTTAATAACACTACTAAGGGTTCCAAGGCAATATTGAATAAAAAAAGGTGACAAGGGACATCCCTGTCTCGTCCTCCTAGTGAGATCAAAAGGATCCGCTAACCCTCCATTAACCCAAACACGTGCCTTAGCAGAACCCTGAAGCGAACAAACCATATTCCTAAATCTATCACCAAACCGCATTTTCTCCATTACAAAATCCAACAGCCAGTTTTCTATAACATCAAAACAGCACCTGCCATACTTGCATTCTCTTCTCCGCCAAACAACTGCAGCGTCACTACCAGGGACTTGATCTGTTGTCATTGAACACTCACAGCCCTCCTCCTCTGTGGTTTCCGGTCACCTAAGCAACAACCTGCCTTCCAGTCAGAATCTTCGCCTTACATGAGGAAAGGCATGCACCATTTGTTCCACAGCCCAACACTTTTGCCATTGAAACAGCAGCACCGGACAGGTCTGTCAAGCCATTGTTCTGCTCAATCTGGTAATAAACTACATTTTAAGTCTTATGATCAGAGTGAAGGAAGAGCAACTGTTGGGCATTATCCCAAAATCTATACAATAGTACTAATTGTTGGAATGTGTACCATTATGGAGAGGTTCGGGGTGTAGAGGACAATGAACATGTCGGAACAGAAACCTAGGCATATAAAGAGTGTTGGTGAGTGGGGGAGTAATGCAAAATGCAGCCAGGATTTCTTTCCCGTAAAGTACGAGGTCATGAGGCTTTTGGTACTGAAGTTGGTATCACTCAGTAATGCACTGTATGCCTTGAACACATTTTGAAATATTCTGTTGGCAGCCAAAATAACACACGAACAAGTCTTACACCAGAAGCCTCATGAGAGTATAAGGAGGAAGATGGAGTCTTGATCTCTGTTTTCTGTATGTGAGTATAATACCTACCCATCATTCAAATGTGTGATGAACATGGCAGGTTTGCAGCCAGAGTACTCTAAGTACTCTCATTTTCAGATTTTGGGTAAGGATGCAGCACTAGAATGGCAATGCAGAAGCACTGCATAAGTGGAATAACAGGTTTTCAATGTTGGTAATCAGGCTTTGTAACACACCAAACTTCTACAGACCTTGTATGGTAGGATGTGTACCTGAAACAAACATATTATACTTGTTTGAAAGTGTGAGAGCGTGATACTAGTAATGTATAGAAACAAGAACTTGAGTTATGCAAGCACTTTGAAGAGATACAGGAAGATGATCAGGTAGCAGTATTTGCCAATGCACTGATCAAACCCATTTTAAACTTAGCTCTAGGTTCTGATGGAGATGAAAATCAGAGATGTTTGGCTGTTTTGTGCAGGAGTAATGAAGTCTATGAAACAACTGCAAACTGTACAACACAACACTGAAGGTAACTTGTTGAATCAGAAGAAAATGGGGTAAGTGCCAAAATCATTGAAGACTGTGGATGCCATCGACTAGAAGAATGCATGTTCTCTGCTGAAATATTCTCCCTCTCCCCTTTTATCCTGGCTTTCCCCTATCCCTATACCTGCCTATCCGCCCCTGTCCACCCATAATGTGATTTCACTCTGTAGTCCTGTTGAAATAACAGGGTGGATCCACATAAAGAGGGGCTTTGGGTTCATATATTTCCCATGGCAACATGGGCCTTGACACGCTGCTGCATATGATGATCCATTCTTGTATGAAAGGTCACAATACAGTGGTATCGTAACCATATTTTTCTAAGTGGACTGAGGGATAATGCTTTATGATGCCGCTCCCTGTGATGTCGCGTGGGGGCGTGGTCAATTGACATAACTTCCTGTGATGTCACATGGGGGAGGGCTCAAATGACATCACTTCCTGTGATGTCACTCTTGGAGCGTGGCATTGTGATGTCACTTCCGCTACCGCTGGAATTTTGGTGAAATGACATCCCTGTGGGCAACCCTCTAGACCATTGTTCTTTGCATGCCAACCCTTTACAAAAGGGGAAAAATCATAACTCACCGCAAAAAGGGCAGTCCAGCCTGAACGGCTTGGTCACATTCCTTCTGCACAAGGACATTAAGATAAAACATAGTCCCCTGTTATCACTAGATTCTCTTATATCGGAGTATTAGCTATTCCAGAACAACCATTTGGAACAACATATGATGGTGTAATTGGAATGTTAACATCACCATAGAATAAGGACCAATATGATGTACTTAAGATGATATATTAGAGGCAATAACCAAGCCATAGTTTGGAAACTAATGATAATGTAGTAAATCCAAGATGGAGTCCATGCGATTCCACTCCCTTCAGGGTTCAGGGACTACATAAGATGGAATGACATATGGTAAATGAAATATTCACAGGCATTTTGAATAGTGCAGCCACTGGAAGCAGCATTCAGAGAGCCAACACTGACAGACTTTAAACACAGCAAAGACATCTTGAAATACAAAGCCCAGACAAAACATGAATTGATTAGAAGTAAAGATAACATACGAGATAGAATGAAATAGAGCTGTGACTAATGTAGAGGTTCTCCCATCAGGCTCATTCATTTGATGTTGGATAAAACGGTCATAGCGTCACAAAATCATAGAGACTGATTAAATACATACTGACTTTAAGAACTCAATCTAAGGTCAGTGCAAGAAATACTTGCAAATATTTGAGAACTTTACAGTTTGAATAGAATACAATAATTGATTTAGAAATGTTGTCTTTCCCGATTAGGGTGAGGCAAAGAAAGCTCACAGGAAAATCTGGAGAGGTATCTCTATGATGGTGAGTATTTTGATTGAGCAGTTTAAAAAAAAGTTGTTTTGGGGTGGTAACACACACACATAGTAATAATGGTGTTTAATTTGTTTCTAGAATTGCCATCGCTGGAACAGACTACATAAGCTACATTGACTGATTGAAAATTACTGTGTCCTGATGAAGGCGGTAAAAAGATGGAAGCAGCGTAGAAGTATAGTTCCTTTTCAGGCCGAAACATCATGCATCAACTTTGTTTATATATATTGACTGTAATGAAGCTGGATGAGTTTAATGACTGTGTGGATAGAACATAGTCTACAACTATGATGACAGCTAATCTGTGTTAGCAATTTGTGAAGGTTGAGTTCAGGCCTTATATAATGACAGATCAATCCCACATAAGTTGTTCTTATGTTGCTTTTACACTGTTCCCAGATTATTTTGCAGTAAACAAATCATGTAGATTTATATGTATTTGATTTCAATGTAGGTGGTTACCAACAATGTATTTAATGGTGAATGATGATGAAGTAATTGTATCCAGTCCTAGATAAAGTGATTCTTGCACTGTAACTTCCTTGGCAAGTAGGAGTTGTAATAAGCTGCTGAGGATCCTTACAGACTAATGGGTGGGAGCTGCAATGGTGCCACCAATCTCTATTGACCACCTTGGGATTCAGGGAAGTGTAGTCTAGGGTGGACAGAGTCACAGGCAAGACTAGAATAAGGGACAGACCTTAGTGGACCCTATTAAAACATTTAACAAAAACCCTTAAACCATCTTTGAGAGTTGGTATTGTTGCAATCACATGCCGTAAATTTGATTTTTGGTATACCATAGTTTGCCATAATGGCTGAACCTGGACATTTGATGCTGAACCGGGCATTTGTTTTTATTCCATGGGTGCATATCGCTGAACAAGTCATGGCTGAGCACAGGGGGCTGAACTTGGCATTTGATAGTGGTATATGGTCACATTTCTATGAACCTGGGTATGTGAGTCGGTAGCCTCTGCTGTCTAAGATCTGTTTGGATAGTGGTGTGGGCCGGAAGGCAACCACATTATCTCTCTTACCCCATCCGGGCTCTTCTTGCTAAATCGTAACCTGGAGTCCCACAAGAAGAAGAATCTCAAGAAGAGGTGCCTTCCACACACCCACGTCTCACGCAGTCTTTACTTCCCACCCTTTTAAACTCCTTACCCAGATGTTTTTCTTTCCCTCTCTCTTCCTCTCTCTGACCATCCAATGTTCTTCCGACTACTACTACTACTCCCCCTCTCTTTTTACTTCAACTCTCCACTCTATTATTCTTCACTCTCCTCCCAATGCTCTTTACTTCCTCCCACTATTCTCTAACCTCCACCCACTACTCTCTACTACACTCTCATCCCACTACTCTCCACTCCCATTACTCTCTACTACACTCTCCCTCTCACTCTCTATTGCACTCTCCTACCACTACTCTCTACTCCCAATCTCCTCCCACTGTAGACTCCACTCCACCCCTCGTTCTCCCACAGTCACCCACCTTTCACTCTCTCAATACCCTTTCTCACTCACTCTCACTTGGGTTCCATGTCTTTTCATCACCTATAATTTCATCCCCTGTCATTTTAACATGCACATTCCATCGAACATGCTCATCGTTGTTTTTTTTGGGGGGGTTCCCCCCAAACACTCTCCCACACTTATTTTTGCTATTGCCTACCCACCCAAACCCTTATCTGCCCTTTCCCGCCCCCCTAAAAAATTCAATGAGCACATTCGATGGAATGTGCACGTTAAAATGCCTGGGGATGAACATGCAGGCGATGAACGGACATCGTACCCTCACTCGCTCCCCCTACTCTTGCACTTAACCTGAGTCACTCTCTTCAGTCACCATGCACGCATTCTCAAACCCATGTACCACTTTCTCTAACCAACCAATTCCTACATCTTCCACATGCTCCCTGTAATTCTCCCCCGTGCGTTGCTGCACTATCCTTCTTCCACCTGGTCTCTTGGCCCACCTTCTTTCCCCTTGACCTCTCCAGAAAAACACAAACTCCCTTGATCTTCTTGCACTCTCTTATCCTCCTCCCCCATCCATTAGTCTTCACCTTGCCTGGTTTCCTGGGCCAATCCCTACCTTGCTCTCCCCAGGGGCCAGGGTACAGAGATTAGGGACCATAAAGCAGTTCTTAATCCCTGCCCCCTTTATGAACGCTGGTCTGCTGACATTCTGCAATGACGGCTGCTATAAGAAGTACATTTCAGCGTTTCTGTTCTTTCTTAAAGAAGCTTCTGGATTGCTGCTTGCTACTGGGTGACGTTCCGCTCAATGGATGCTCGAGCCTCTCTCGCTCGTACGATCCAGTCTTCAGCCACAGGGAATCCTGGTCTCAGTGGTCCTGAAATATAAGAGAGAAAACACTAGTCAGCATGTTGTACAGCAGGTATGGGGCAAGCAAAAGTGATACTCTTCGTTTGTAGCTGCGGTAAAGCGAACAGAGACTAGGGCCCTCCCAACTCTCTCACCCTACCTCTGGGTCAGGACTTGCACTGGCAAACACCCTGGTAGGCCTTCTAGACCAGCCTGAGAGGTGCCCCCATTCTCCCTTGACAGAGTCAGGTATCTGATCTGGTCACAAAATGCACTACCATCATATTTACCCCTTCACTTTTCATGCAATGTGAATTAGTGTTTTGTACAAACATACCATCCATTTCACCATCAGGACCTTGGTATGCTATGTTTTATACATTTTCTGAAGATAGCAATAGCCCCATGGTACACAATTCACCCTTTTTCGGGGTGAAAGGAGGGAGGAGAGCGAACACACATCTCTTTAACCATATATGTTACATTTCTGGGCATATTCCATGTTTTTGTTGCAATTTCAGGTATTCTCTCTCACTTGTGTGAAGAATCCTATGGGCCCCACACTGAAACCCTGCCTAAAGTCTCTTCCCAAGTGGCCAGGGGATGGCAGACGTTTCCTGATCCCAACCCTGGGGGTGGTGTACTGTGGGAGGATCACCTGGGAGAAGACAGGGCCCAGGGTAGTGAGGGGATTCCGTGGGATGAGAGGCTGTAGTTTACCTCTAACAGGAAGATTCTTCCCAATGTGCCTAAAGAGTTCATGGCTTCCTGTCATTGTAATGTCTCTAAACCTCATATTGATCTAGGGTTGCTAACCCTAAGGTTATACAATCAGAGCAATTGATACTGAAAGAAAGATCCTTTTCAGTATCCCCAACTAAACAGATTCCTCAGTCCCAAGGGTACAATGTAAAAGAATATGGAAATGTTGTCTTCAATAAACCAACTTGCTCTCTAATAGCTGTTTCTCAATGCCCCACAATAAAAACCTTAAGGGAATTAAATCTACCCTTACAAACAATGCAGAAGTGGAAAAACTTGAATTTGTTGGAAGAAACTACAAGTCTCAGAATCCTAGAGGTACCGAGCCGAGGAAGAGGGCAGAAGAGGCATGCAAATGTAGTAGTCAGGCAATTGACCCTAATCGCCATTGCAGTAGTCAGGCAATTAAGGCTAATAGCCTTCACCTGAAGACAATTGCTCAACATGTGAGGCATAAAAGGCCCCCTCAGGAAAGGAGGAGTAGAACGAACTGGAACGGGCGCTGTAAGACTGACTGTAGCAGTAGAAGCAGAGGAGAAGCACAAGGCTGGCAAATCACAAGAAAGTGGAAGAACAGAAGGGACGCAAGAACGTGGAGACAGCAGATTTCACCTGCAAGTTCTGAGAGAGTCCTGTTCTCCCAAAATCTTAAATGTAGAGGCTGCGCTGCAGAATAGCTGGGTTTTCCCCATGTGAGCTTCATTGATGTGATTGCAGAGCCATGATGGTGCAGGAGATCAAGGCCAGAAGCAGAAGGCAAGTTGAGGGGTTCGGGAGGGAAATGAACTCCCAATTGGAGTGACTGGACTGGAGACAGCCATGCAGGAGAAGAGTGGGGGTCTCCAGCGAGGCAGAAGTAGTAGAAAGGGCAGATGAAGCTGGCAAAGCAGTGCAACCCACAACACCAGAGTTAATGAAGCCGGTGAGTGAAGCATGGCGTTCAAATACACTGCACGAGCCTTGTCGGTAACTGTAGCAAGATCCTAAGTGATTTGCTTTTTGCTTTATGCAAGTGAAAGCTGTTAGTTATATCCAAAGACTTACTAACAATGGAAATGTAGCACTTGCGTATACCATGAAAGATTTATCACTCGCGTGAGAAGTTAAAGCACATTGAAATCCATTGTGGAACTGTTTCAAGACTGTTGCTGTATAACAGAGTGGTCGTGTGTCCTTAATCAAGCAAAGGGAACGCTTTCCAAACCATTCCCGAATACTTAACTTTGACAATAACTAAGTTAAAAAGTACAAGAGTGAAAAGCTACATCAAAAATATGTTGCGCGTATCTAATTATAATTCCCAAATCAAGATAGAACATCATCCTTTGCTGTTACATGGGAATAGAAGTCTATATTCAACTTTAAAGTTTAAAATCTACTTTAAAGAGAGGTTGCGTGTGCCTAATGTAATTACATTTTTCACTTGAAAGACCTTTGAAGAGAAGATCACGCATTACCCAAGCCAAGAGGCAACCCCTTTTGATAGTGAAACTACCCTTGCCAATAGTTAAAGAGTCATCCAACTACACTTTGAGGTTGCTAACAGGCAAGTGGCCTAAGATACAACTGTACCCTTGTCACCTGAAACTGAGAGAGTGGCACCTCAGCTTCTGGGTGATTGATTGGGCTGATAACTGGGTGAAGGGGGTGAGCAAAGCCGGGGAAGGGGAACTAAATACTTGTGAAGAATATTGTGACCTGTAGTGTCTAAGACTGCTGAAGCTAGAGTGAAATTAGTCTCATGAGCAGAAGCAGGTTGTTATGGTGACAGACGACAGGAGAGGCAAAGAAGCTGCCCCTTTTTGAGAAAGTCATCAAAAAGGAAGAATGCCTTGCCTACCTGAAGAGGTTGAAGTGTATCTTGTTGAAGCCTGTCTAACAATTCAAAGTACTGAGCTGTGGTAGTAATACTTAACTGTGGTGGTATTCTAATTTGTCAGCAGATGTAGCCTTGAAATGGTATGAACCAGTAACATACTGTGGGACAAAGGTGATAATTCTCATAGTACCAACAGTGGAAGTATGTTTGTAGAGGTGTAAGACACATCGTAAAGAACACATCCTGACAAATATACCATTGTAGAGTTGTACCTAAAGAAGTCCTAAAGAATTGTGTATTTCTGACTTTGGGGAATACTACACCTTCTTTTTGAACTGTGGAAACTATTTGGAAGAAGAGACAATGTCACATTACCAGGATTACGATTGGTGCTATGTCTTTTTCTGGAAGTTGGAATGGGATCTTTCATCCAGGAACAAAAGATTTGTTACCAGTGAATTCTTGTTTGCTGAACTTTACCTTTTACTTGGAAGTATCAAGAGCTGGTTTAAAACTTGTCTTTTCTTTTGTTGAACATTTTGTAATGAACTTTGATTTCTGGGGAAGGGACCTCATCCAGGACCGGAGAAGGTCATTTAGATATTGTATTAATATTGTTTATTATACTGTGTCACCATACATTTTTGTTATATTTGTTGTTTAGTTTGAGGGCCAGTTATCCCATGCTAGAGAATGTCCCTTTAGCTTATAGACTAGGCAGGGAATTCCCCAGTAGAGTAGGGCAAGCAAGGCTTTGTTTTCATACATTTTCTTTAATAAAATTATATATTTTTGGTAAAACCACAAGCAGTCTGCCTCACATTATTGACCCCTCCCACCTGTTGATCATCTGTTTAGGATGTCACAGAATACATTTGTCTGAGAAGTTGCAGGAGACAGGGTTTTACACCATGTATGCCCATGTTCTCGTTCTCATATACCAGAAACAGCTAAAATGCCCAGATTCAGCCATACATGCCCAGTTTCAGCAAATATATGCCATCAGCAAATGCCAAGTTCACCCTTGCATGTCCAGGATCACCCATATATGCCTGTGTGCATGCCACTCAGGTTCTAAGAAGCACAAAATATGAATCACAAGAACATTCCATATCTTGGCTCATATGCACAAAATCAGTCATGTGACTCTACATGGTACAATCAGTGAATGCCAAGTTAATCCTCACATAGCTACCAGTTGCACCATGTTAGGGTTCAGGGACAGGAAGTACGAGAAACAGGAATTGGAGGGGGAAAGGACAAGGAGAAGGGTGGATAATCTGGCCAAGTTGGAGATTGGGAGATCATGCAATTAAGAGGCAAGGGTTAAAAGACCCTGTTAGTTTCAGGAAAATTATGTTATACTTCTGGTAAATTTTAAGATGGTCCCGAGGAGTAGACATGTGGGTAGAAACAAATTCAAAGGACTAGCCTGTTTCACAGATGACCCAATAATCAATCCAAGTCGGAGAGACAGTTCAAGGGTTTTTATTGAAGTTTTGAAGTTAGGGCCATCCCTCTCTCTCTCATATTGTAATGAACATCCTCTCTTTCCCAGTTGTCCTTGAACCCCACGATAGTGATATTGAATATTGACCTCTACTGTCTGAAATGCTGGCTTATACTAGAGGTGATATGCTAAAAGCAGTCTGTCTAAACTCACTCAGAGACATCCTAATCATCCCCACTCTATACGGCTCTCTGGGATGTGAGATGGTGCCTTGGAAGCACATTGTGTGATACAGGCTTCATCTAATATGCCCACTTTCGCCTCTCCCTCCTCTACTCTCTTTTTCCATCTATTCTGTCTTACTACTCCCACCATTCTTCTGTCCCTTCACTGTCTCACTCCTCCTGATCTTGCCTCTACCCTTATATGTTACTTCTCCTTCCCCTTCACTCAACTACTCCCCCCTCCACTCTGCTACTCCCCTCCTCCACACTGCCCTTCCCATCCTCCACACTATTACTCCCCTCCTAAACCCTACTACTTCCTCCTCCACACTACCACTCTCTCCTTCACACAACTACTCCCTACAACTATGCAACTCCTACCATTGTGTGTATGTGCTGGGATGAGTTCTCAAAAAGGGGCCAAATCACTTACTATGGATGGCAGTTGAGGAGGACCTGTGGTTCTGTCCTTGTTCCCAGATCTGTAGCTGACGGGTCGGTGGGACTGACTCCCCATTAGGTCCCTGGTGCTCGAGTGGCTCAAGGGGTTTTCACGTGCACTCTGGTACACCCATGTGGTGCAGAGCAGCTCCTATGCTAGCCACGTACTCTTGCAGCTTCATCTGGTTGCTCTCTCTAATGCAGTCGGGAATCCCCACAGTGGGTGGGCTGGCCATGTACTGGGGTGGCTTTGTCCAACTGCTCTCCCTCTCTCTTCGGGACTTGCTGCCGCCAGTGGTACCAGAGGGCTTGTGTGTGCTGGTTTCTCTTCTTGCTCCGTTCTGCTCTAGTGGCTGTTTCTTGAGGTTGATAGAGCCATTAGTAGATGGGTTCCTAATAGAAGAAGAGATATAGTGACAGCATATGGTAGTTGAGGTAAGGCTAGAGCACAAAGTAGTCTGCAAACATACATATTGGCACACAGTGATTAGACCACCCAGAGAGAGAGGCCCCCATCCCCTCCCGACAAGACCAGGTTACTGGCCTCGTTACACCCCCATTTTTTATTAATCAAATGAACCTGAAATTATTATCTCTGTGGTGAATCAGGGTATTCATTCCTTCTCCCAAAGGGGGAGCCATCCACTGTGAGGCTAGGGAGGTGAGCCTGCTCCGCAAGACCCTCCATGGGGATCTGGGGTCTGGGCAAGTGGGAGCTCATTGGGACTCCCAAAGGTGAACTCACTTTGTAATACACTGTATCTGCATACAAGGGGACTGCCTTACGTTAAATACACTGTGTTTGGCTGTAAATAATGTTGACACAAACAAGCCATGGAAATGAAAAGGACATACTGCTTTAAGAAAATGTTGGTATGAAAGTGAGACGGGGAGGTCAGAGGGGAGGAGACCGAACAGTATGCAGGGGAAGGCCCCTTGTGTCAGAGTACCTTGGAGAGGTGGAGCCAAACAGGGTCACAGAAGCTGCAACACTCAGAGAAGCAGAGGACAGCCATTGGAGACGCAGGTGGGCTGGAGAAATGGACAATGGGGAAACCATTGTCGGGACAGGGTGGAACACACAGTCCAGAGAGGTAGCGTGGCCACAGTCGTGCCGTAGTGGGCAAGGTGCTTGCAAAACTATACCGAGCCCGGGGAACACAATGAGCGGAGTAAGCTCCCTGCTGCTACTGTGCATTGAATGATGCAAGCATGAAGGACACCGAATGAGAGGTGAGCGAGAAAACAGAGCAAAGGGAACAGGAAAGCTGAATGACAAACTGGAGCGAGTGCCAAGCCCTGCAAGATCAAACGTGATAAAGATAGGTACTGGGGTATGCTGGAGTGGCAGGAGGCCGCCGGGAGGACTTGTAACACAGATCAGAGACAATAATTGGCATAAGGGTGATCACGGAAGTGAAACGCAAGCTAGAACGAATGTGAGATTATTGAAAACGAGTGGAGATGCCACTCCAAGACGAGTGCTAATACATAGCGTAAATTAAGAGTGCGAAGTGAAATAAACCAAGACAGAAAGAATACAATAAGGAGATCCCGAAACTGGGGAAGTCTCAAACTCCATGAAACCAGTGAAGCCTGTAAAGTACAAGGAAGAGATTTGAAAGCTGGTATCAACATAAATAATGATGAGGATCATAAAGTTGGAGGCCAAAGTATATGAACAGTTGGAAAGAATTACAAGAACTTGCAAATCAGACCTGCTGGTCTTATCTAAAGAGATTATCAGAAAGAAATATTTACATTTAAAAGAGTAGGGTCCAATGAAGAAGCCCTGAGAACAAGCCACAAGACAAAAAAGCAAAGGGGAGGCCATTCAAACAGAGACATTCTTTTGGCCCAGTTTAGTTATTGGTTATTAGTGGTAGGGATAGGTAGATGTAGGTTTTGACTGAGGACAACAGACAAGCACCTTTAGTTTAGTTGATTAGACAGGGAAATACACTATAGTAATAGGGACATATAGGTCTTTTCTCTATTCTTTAAATGAAAGAAGCGTCCAACTTGAGTCGAACTCCTACTTCCGACCCACCACTCCTCATACATTCAAAACAGAAAATGAATACCAGTTCTTATGAAAAATGTATATACTCTCAGAGATTACATTTGAGAAATAAACGGCTAAAATTCTAAAGTAAGCCTGAACTGTTAATGGTAACCTACACTGGATAATTTGCACTTACAAACATTATATTTCAATTAGTTGTTTATTTATTCTAGACTCGTTAATTGGACCTTAATCAGGAAGTAGTTTAACAGATCATATACTACAAGTCGAGGGTAATAAAATGTAACCATCACTCTATCAAAGTTGGTTATTATAAACATTGGATATGATAACTATGTACTTTATCTAACCAAAAAATAACATCTCTCTTATTCTTTTCTTGTTGGTTAATTATTAATTTTCATATATATTTAAAGCATACTTTCTTATCTTATTTGATTCCGTGTTTTAAAATAACTTATTCCATTTCGGTTAATTTTGTTTTTCGTTTCATTGCAACATTGTTTTAAAAAAGTGTAACTTTCATTAAGAATACATGTAATTCATAGCTCAAAAATATCATTCTCTTCTGCCCTGAAGAAGCTCAAAAAATGAGAAAAACATGAGTAGGCCACCTGTACAGCACATTACATCAATATAATTTTATTTCATTTGAAATTTTGAAACCTGTAAATCATTTTGCTGTATCAAACACACTGGACTCTAACCGATTCATATAGATAATGTTTGAAGTGAGGGGTTTACTTTGAAAACTAACTTTTTGGACTCCAATCTTCTTTTTGCCTTTTCACCCTTTATTTTTTGGACTTCGAATTTATTTTGGTAGTAAGAGACGCTGAAGTCACTCTGCTACTACATCATCCCTTTTACCTTACTAAAGGGTCATACCATTGGGTCGACAACAAGCCACGCCGTCACATTTATGCCCTATGGTGATTTGATCACCCTGCATTGGATTTATGGGTTAGGCTGGTGACAGCTTATATTTAGTTTTGGCTTAAGCAGGGGTTCAAGCCGATTTACTGTATTAGTAGCCCAATGTACCAGTGTGGTGGCCATGGGAGTACTAATTCTTTTTTTTAAGTTCTTCTCTCGGCTAGTTCTGCTCATGTGGGCTCTTTGTAAGCCCATGATGCCACTATAAGGAGTTAGGAATGAGGTGCAGACACAGAGGACTCATGCTTTGGTTATAAACATTTATTAAATGAAAAAGGGGTTGGAAAATGCCTTGTTATCCCTATTCTAGGAGGAGTTTCCCTACCTCAACCAATACTAATGAGTCTGTCCTTTGTCAAATTGTCCAAAGCAAATATATGTCCTGTGTCTGAAATCCTACCCTGGCCCTCACACTAAAAACAAACTCTAAGGTGCAAAGAATATTGGGCCTCATTACGACCCAGGCGCTAATGGGTTAACGGCACCGTAAAAGGCTGCGGCGCCGTTAACCTAGTAGCGCCTAATTACGAGGTCCCTTTGCGGGACCCGACCTTAACGGCTGGTGTAGACCAGCCATTAAAGTAGTGACCCGCAAAGGGACCTTGGTGCTAATTACGGTGCTGCAATTTGCGGCACCGTACTTAGCGCCTTCCCCATTCCCATTGAGCCCTATGGGGCAAAAATGGGAATGGGGAAGGGCCATGGAGGAAGGGGGAATTACCGCCCTGCCAACCTTTTAATGGGGTGGTAATTCCCCCTTTCTCCATGGCGGAGTCGGTAATTTACCTGCATGGACCATGGTGCTAATACCACCATGGTCTTCCGCCAGGGTCGTAATGAGGCCCATTGTCTCTGATTCTCAAAGTGCACACATGTTCAAATCCAACTCAAAAGTATAAATCCAACCAAAAAGATCCAAGTGGACAATGTTCACAGTTCCAGGGAACGGCTCCCTTACCCATATTCTTTTTCTCCCAAATGAAAAGTTCAAACAAAGAATAACCATGTAACCCAATAGGATAACTCCCTTCTCTTAGTGGATTCAGTTAAAAATCCTAAGGCATATGTCTTCATTGGGATTCTCTTTTCACTATATTACATTTTGGGTGGTGGTACCAGACTCGTAGATCACCTAGTATGCTTCCCTGCCAGACTCGTTTCTAAATTTATAACAGTTCACAATTTTAAGGGCGTGGATCTTCCTTGAGATTCTTTTCTTACTACAGTTTATCACACACACTTGACTTTGCCTGGTATACTCTCCTGCCAGGTCTTGGATGCAGCTTCTTTCAAACGTTTGACTTTGCCTGGTATACTCTCCTACGAGGACCTTTATGCAGTTTATTTAAAACACTTTTTCTGGTATACTCTCCTGCCAGACTTAGCAAGTGCTTGTGGGAGAATGTTACAATATTCCATGGGGCATATTGTAGGGAATGGGGGGTATGTGACTTTCTCCAATGATGTTGTGTCATCCCCCTGGACAGATCAGCAGAGGCTACCTCAGGGGAAGGAGTGATGACATCATCAGATTCATCACACCACACTCCGTTATCAAGTGAAAATCCCCTTTTCACTTGGCTGGAGATGTATGTGTCTGTGTGTGTGTGTGTGTGTGTGTGTGTTGGTGCTTATGTGTGTGTATGTCTATGAAGGGAATGGAGGGTCGGGTAGTGGTGTTAATGTGGGGCGGAGGAGCAAAAGGGAACTCTGGGTTGAAACTCCCCAAAGTTAAATAGTGAGGGCATTGGTAGGTTGTAAAGGGGGGGGGGGCAGAGGCAATAGTGACATTTCATAATATTGAAGGCTGCACCAAAATCCGCCAGAAAAAAAGTATTTTTGTGTGCAGTGTTAAATATTGGGAACTTTCACATATAACGTAGCCTCCATAGTAGTTTGGGCTGGTTTAGACCAGTTCCTGGCCCTGGGAAGGCCACTAAACTTACTTCCAGGGGGGCTAGGCCTTGCTGTTTGGTTTTTTGGGGTCAACCGGATTGGCTTGCTGCCAACATCTTTGTTTTAAATCCCCTAATGGTATTGCTGGGATGACAGAAGCCAGGCCTGCCGTTTCCCACTGTTGTTGCATTTTAGACCAACTTCTGACTATAGAGACTGGTTGCAGTAATCTAGGCCTGTTACTGGTCCTCCTCATCCTCTGGGGCCAGGCCTTCCATCCTGGGACACTTTTATGGGTTTGTTTTCTGCCGCTAACTGTCTCTGGTTACTATCACAATTGTCCTGCTGTAGGGGCTATTCTTGCTGGAGTGCCATCAACCCTTTTCTGTTAAACGACTTGCGTGTGCCGTGTGCAGGTTCCTTCGTCCTGGAGCCATTTCCATCATTGATTTCACTTATTTATAGTAGGTCTCTCTCCACTAAAGGATGATTGTTCTTTTTTGGCTCAGGGTGCTAGACCCTAGGTGACCAGTTTCTTTATGTCCCCCTTTAAAGAGATGCCCTTACTTACCAGGTTGTTTTGCCTTCTGGGAACAACTTCCGGGAAGCAAACATTGTAAACACTCACCTCTGGGCCCTCAGTGGTGTGTTATTAATTACACTCACTCTCATTGGTCCCTGTGGTCTGTGGTCACAGGGTTCTGCAAGTTCCTTTCTACTGCATTTCCCCATTAGTTAACATTTTGAGAGTGAATCCTGCTCTATATTTCTGTTACTGGGGCTGCTGGGTCTTGAAACCTCCACTGGGTCTCTTCTTCTGGGTCTCCACTAATTTCTTCTGGAGTTGATTGCTTTTTTATGGGTATCTGTGGAAGGAAACTGGGGCTTACCTGGCTTTTCCTGTTGTTTCCTATGTGACACTGTTCTCCACAGTTGAACTGCTACAAGTGACACTGCAAGGGGCTTACCTGCACTGTGGTATTTTTATAAAGTCCCCTAGGGTATCTGGTGTTTCTTACCAAGCCCTGGATTTTTAGAGACATCCCAAGATGTATTCAGGATTTTTAAATCTCTATATTACACCCCTGTCTAGGACATACATTTGTATCACTATGTGCTGCGACTGTTTCTTTCCTTGGTGTGTTATATACCCTACTGGGCCTATGGAATCTATTCCTAAAATATATCCTGGACATTGGTAGCCCTCCTGGCTGTGGTGGACATTGTGTTCTCCAGTGCTCTACATCTAAGTGCTGAAACTGTGTTAAATGCATATGTATTATGTATCATACTTTGTTTAGGCTGTAATAGGAAACCTGTGTTAAGTTATGTTTGTTACCCTTGGCTCCTGAACATGATGGTAAATACTGTCTGTAATATGTCTAGGGTCTACTCTTTAGCTTACATCTGGATGCCTATATGTACTGCATCTGCAACCAGGCATGGGGCTAACAGTTTAGGATAAAGGGTGAGTTAGGTCTTAACTGGCCATTTACTGGTTTTTACTTACACCATGCTCTGCTGCGTGTTCTGTGTAACCCGATTCCCCTTTTATCCCCACCACAAATATATATTTTTTTATAAGTTATTTTTTTTGGAGTAATCACTACAGTAAAACAGTACTCAAATCAAGCATCAACACAATGATGAACCAAACCCTCCTCCCTTCCCCACCATGGACATCCCAATGCATGTCGTAGAGTCCCCGTCATCACAGGCTTCAACATTGGTATATGAAAATCATAACACGATGGTATCAGATTAAATTTGTATCTTACTAATCAAGTCTATTAAGTTCAAGGCTCAAAGTCGAACAGGACCATTATAGTCCATTTTCATAAATCCAATAAAGGGGATCATATATACATAAACATAGATGTGGTGTCTTGTATATTCGAGGAAAGCTTTTCCATTGC
Organism: Ambystoma mexicanum; assembly: GCF_040938575.1. Classification (NCBI taxonomy): domain Eukaryota; kingdom Metazoa; phylum Chordata; class Amphibia; order Caudata; family Ambystomatidae; genus Ambystoma; species Ambystoma mexicanum. The sequence continues at coordinate 911,527,646 of NC_090933.1, read as the reverse complement.
AAAGATATGCCAATATTTATTCAGCCATAAGTCTAATGACGGGGATGTCATTTGCTTCCAGTTTCTCAGAATTACCAGTTTCGCCCCCTAGTAGCAGATGGGCGATAAGTTTGGTCATCCCTGAATTCAACGATTGGGTACAGGTCTTCTGGTCTCACAATGTGCAAAATATAGGATCAAACGGAATATCAACATTTGACATAACTTTGAGTCTAGATCTGATTTCCAGTCAAAAGTTCTGGATGATTGGACATCCCCTTAGAATGTGGAGCATGGTACCTTTTTGTCCAGAGCAGCTCCAACAAGGATCTGATAAGTTAGAGTTCACTTATGCAATCTGGCCGGTGTCTGATACCATCTTGTTATGATTTTCATTTGGGTTTTGGCCTAGTGTGAGCGTAGATAAGCATGGGCTCTGTTATATATCTCATCCCATGCCTCCTCTTCAGTAGGTGTACCTAGTTCCCTGACCCATTGCTCGCAAAGGGATCTATGCTCTGGTGTGCCCAGTGTATTCAGGACACCATAACATTTGCAAATTAGCCCCCTTGTGTCCATAAAGAGTTGGAATATCGATTTCAAAGGTTTCAGTAGCCTAGCCATGGCACTTTTATTATTCGGGTGAATAACCCAGTATCGTATCTGTAGATATCGAAACCTGCCCTCTCCATTCAGGCCTTGGTCTATCTTACACATTCCAATGAGCGAATCTCACCTTTGTATATAAGCAGGGTAAGGGGAGAGGGAAACAGATTGGATCCCTTGAATTTGGTAACCCATTCCCATGTGTCTAAGTTGGCTTTCATGATCAGATTGTCATAAAGCCTCTCTGCTCTCATATGCTTAAGTAGCCACAGTTTGTATTTTTGGACGCATTCTACCACGGGGCGTAGTTGCGCTGCCCAATAATAATTCAGAAGTCTCAGGAAAGCTATATCCTCCCTTATCCCTGGGTGCATAAAGTGCATGTTTATTCACTCTTGGTTCCCCCCACTGCACATATCAATTCAACGAACATAGTTTTAAAATTTGCTAATGGTTTAATTAGGATTGGGGATGGGAACTAATTGAAAAAGTTATAGTAGTCTAGGGAGGATATTGATGTTAAATATAGCCATCCTTCCAAACCATGAAAGGTTCAGAGTGTTCCAGTCATTGAAGTCTTTTCAAACAGTTGTTATCAAAGGAGGGTAGTTTGTTCTATATAGTTCTCTAAGATCAGGAGGTACCATGATCCCTAAATATTGAACAGACCTATAAGCCGAAGAGTAGGGAAATTGAAATCCTAACCTGGTTCTGAGGTCCAGGGGCATATTCAGGCCAAGAATTTTCGATGTTGAATTATTTATTTTAAATCCAGAAGATCTTTTTCTACTGCTATCAAAGAGGACTGGGGATTAGTTATCGATAATATAATATCATCTGCAAATAGATTCATTTTATGATGCACACCTCCAAACTGAATGCCCTCGATTTCCTCATTTGATTGGATATATGTTGCAAGATGTTCCATAACTAGAGTAAATAAAATAGGAGAAAGGGGGCATCCCTCCCTAGTATCCCTGGCAAGATTAATTGGTGCAGTGAGGTCTCCATTGATCACGAGTCTCGAGGTATGCATTATATAGTTGACTAATATCATATTCATCGTTATAAATGCCATATCATATCATACCAGTTCCAAATGTAAACTTTTCTAAGGTGGCCTTAAGGAATCCCTAGTCCACTCTATTGAGTGCTTTCTCCGTGTTGAGTGCCAATAGAAGTGAGCGAGCAGGGTTCCTCCCCGCCTTGTCCACCAAATGCAATACTCGCAACATATTATCCGCAAGTCCCCTACCCAGAATAAAACCAGATCCATCTGGGTCCACTAGGGTGGGCATATACTTGTCTATCCTGGTCGTAAGAATTTTAGTGAATATTTTCACATCCAGGTTGAGTATTGCAATTGATGTATACGACGAGAAAAGACAAGGATCTTTTCCACATTTATTTTAGAATCAGTGTTACCTGCGTTTCTCTCTTTGAATCAGGCAGAGCACCCTCCAATCTGATGAAATTGAAAACCTTTGCTAGAAGTGTTGCTAGAGGCTGGCTCATTGATCTATAAAAATCGGTCCGTCAAACCATCTGGGCCAGGTGATTCATTCGCCTTCAATGCGTTTAAAGCCTCCAGGACTTATTGTGGTTCTATTGGGGGGGTCTAGAAAATCACTATCAGCTGTGGACAGAGTCAGAAGATCAACGCCATCTAAATAGGAGATCTGTATCTCATGGTCGAGTGGGTCGCCACATATAGAATGGAATAGAATTTATGGAGTAGCTCCCTTTTCTTGTGTTCTTCCCCGTGTTCCTTTCTGTTTCAGTCGAGTACAGTATGAATGAAGGATTTGCCCACCCTAGTTCTTAAAAGATTGGCAAGGCATTTCCTGGTTTATTACCTTATTCACAGTATCCCTGTCGAAGCTGCATCAACGTGCGTGCCACAGCGGCCCATTTCCTGAACGCATTTCTGGAAGGGAACGGTTTGCAAGCTTTCTCCTGTTCTCTACTATCTTCTAATAGCTGCTGTTCATTGAGCTCTCTTATTGGCTTCAAGGCGGAGGCACCGGCTATTATAGCGCCCCTTGCCACTGCTTTTAGGCAATGCCAATGGATGCCTACAGATGTGTCTTCAGGCAAATTGAGCAACATGTAGTCTCTGATTGTTTATTTAAGGTCTTCCAGGCAGGCTGTCTCTCAATATACCCGATGGCAGGCGCCACAAGGGGGGCCTCCTCCGAAGAGACAGTTGCTGTAAGTTAGCAGTAACCATATCATTGTCCGACAGTGACATTGGTTCCAGAGATGTTTTTTTCAGTTGTTGCATAAGGCCTGTTGAAGGAAAAATAAGGTCTATCCTGTAGGCTGATCTATGTAAATGCAAATAATATGAAAAAGATTTATTAGGAGGGTGTCGCGTTTGCCATATATCAACCAGATTGAGCTCAGAAAACAGCGTTCCATAACTAAGTTCATACCCCCCACTATGATCGTATCACCCTCTCTGAGGGTGTAGGAGTCAGACTCGGACACAGAGGTGGCATATTGATTGGCAAATACTTTTATTAATAGCAGAAATCAGGGGGTTGGAGGAAATCCTTACTAGCTCTACCTCTAAGAGGGTGTTCCCTACGTCAACAAAACTAGCTAAAGAAACTGTCTGTGTCAGAATGTCCAAAGTAAAGTTTGTGGTCCTGTGTCATTTGCCTGACGTTGGGCTCGCCAGGATTGTGACCTTTCTCATGTGTTGTATACTTGCAGTATTCGGATTGTAGCTGCTCAGCACCTGGCCCTTCACCATTTCCCGCTCCCCTGCACTTACACTGCTCTGAATGCCCCATGAACTGTGAATGACCTTTCATTTGTACGCATCTTGTGTTTGGTGCATATTCTTTTCAGCCACTGCAGGCACCATGAAGCAATCCTGAGCATGGCATTGCGCCCAGTACCTTATAAATCGGCAACAAATAACTAAAATAAATGTAGTATATAAGGCTGTGGAACTGACCCTGCCAAAGGACAGACAGTGATAGTTACTTACACCATACCACGAATGGAGAATGGCAAACTCATAATACATGTATACCTGTGTAATACATGTAGACCTGACCGGTATTAGCATCATTGACCTACAAAACATTTGACCTAAAATATTTGATTGAATTTTGTTGACCTTTTTATCGGTCAAATTTAATTAAATATATATATATATATGGGGTGAGTAAGGGTATAGGTTAGGTTGAGGGGAAGGGGGGGACTTGTGAGGGGTCTCCCCCCACATTTTAGACCAAAATAAAGGTCCAATAAATTAGATCAAATGTGATTAGGTCAAATGTTTTAGGTCAAATAGACCCAAACCCCCTGACCCTCGCCCGGACTCAATATATAATCGCACAAAGAGAATGGGTCAGGCAGAATGAGGTAAACTGCAGTAGTGGAATCCCACACGTCTTCTAGACACACAGTAACTTGCTAAGTGGCAACATATTAAAAAAAACTTATTTAAGAATGAATACAATCTTTTTATTGAATTTTTAAAAATACCACAAATTCATCACATATAAAAAGCATATACAAAATACAGAATCTCGTGCAAATAGCAACATTGATATGAAGTGCTACCGTGACTATAAAAACACTATCACAAATACGTCTATACTGAATAACAGATCAAATGACCTCTGCTGGATATTGGGCACATAGAACTTTTTAAGCCATAGGCCTTAGAAAGCATGACCTCATTCTACCTGACCCCTTCTCTTTGTGTGCATGGTTACTTACAGTCATGGTCTGAAATGGTTCAACTCGTATCTAATTCCCTCAATGAGAAGCTAAACTATTTGCCTGTGGCTTCCATGCAGGTAGCAGTAGTTGTCATTTCTATAGCGCCTTTCACCATTGGCATGGTCCCAACGTGCTGCAGGTTGTAGGTTGAAAGCCCTCGGCGGACCAAAGACCAGGTATGGGAAATTCGTCAGAGGAGTTTAGAATGCGTGTGTGCATTTTAGCCAAAGCAAAGTTGGGAAGGTTGGCCAGGTCCCTACAAGCTACCCATATAGCTGGCAGGTGAATGGGTGCTTTGAAGTTGATAAGAGAGATTGGGAGGGTAATAAATACATTATGTGTCCAGCTAGATTACATCTTTGTCATGGGGGATAGCTGGACACTAATGGCAGAGGTGTTGTGCAATATGCTGTTGGGAATGGAGTATAGTTGCAGGTGCATGGGGGTGAGGGTCCTTGCCTTCAGCTATCTTCCATAAGCATGAACTGTGATACGCACTGGTCTGCCATTGCTGGCTTCTTGGGTTCATAGATGAGGCATGGATTCTCGCCTTTATTCTGCTGGAGATTAGTAGATTATTTTTACCATCATTCGGCGAGTTCCTGGGAGTTTATTGCTGCTCCGGCCTTCCTGGAGTGATTGACTAGCTCAAGAGGGCAAGGTTTGTCAGGTGGCTAAGCACCACTGGGAAAGGTCACCCTCCTCCCGCAGGAAGACTGTTTTGCTTCTAAACAAAACTATCAGTGCAGTAACAGAGAAAATACCCTACGCCAAACAAATTCCCTGTATCGTTGCCCTTTTGCCCAACTGTGGCTCTTTTCAAACAGCGGTTACTATAGTTCACAAACAATGGATCGGCGGGAACGAAATCGGGCTACTGGCAATCAATATCCTGTAAAGCGCTCCGCTGCGCTCAAGGTAGGGCCATGCGCTGTAAATCATAAAATACAATTTAGAAAGAATAGGTAACTGTTACTATGTATTTCTGCTTTAAAAGATTGTAATCATATGTTTCCAGTTTCCAAAGAAAGGTCTTTGTAAAACATATTTCTCCAAAAATTTTAACTAGTCTTTCTCTCTGATCGGGATCAGTACTTGTGTTTGCAAGAGAACATTCATTGAACAGCTGCATGGGTGAGTACCACGACCCAACAAGCAACGTTGTGAGGCTACACTAAACCAGACAAATGTGTCTAAATGATGTGTACAATGCAACGCTGCTTCACTGTTGCTCATTTTATACGCCAACCACTTCCCAAGCTGGGCACTGACTGTATTACCACCAATAATTGTATTCCAAAGAAACTTCGGGTGCCCTGATTCTGAATTTGCCATGATGTCAGCGCATACTCTAAAGGCAGCGCACGTGAGGTTTGCATTGAGATTTGCACGTGCTCCATATTTGACTAATATGCCAAAGGCAAATTGGTGACTTATGCGAAACAAAAGAGGTGATGGCTGGAAGGTTTGGAATTAATCCTAACATCTGGCATTGTCTGGGCAACCCTCCAGACCATCGTTCTGCAGCCTGCCAAGCCATTACAGAAGGGGAAAGACCATATGCAAATTAGGCTTGGTCCCACCCCAAGGCAAAGTGGGTCACGTTTTGAAATATGGCATTTGTGCATGTGTTGTGGTCTGCAGGTTTTTTAGCAATAATACCCACCTGAGCATCATAATGGGTGCAAAAACGGTGTTCTTGGAATGGAGCCTGGACGGATTTATTTTATAGTGAATTACACCAAATGTGAGGTGAATGTTGCCCGAGATTACACTGTAGCACAGGTGCCGCAAACCAATGCGTATGTGCCACAGCAGTGCATCTGACATGTGTCGAGAAGTGTCTTCCTGGATGGCCACCCAGGGAGTGCGACGGTTCAAGGCTTCATGCACGCCAGAGGAATGAACTGCTTCAGGAACGCACAGCAGACGTGACAGAATACCACCTCTTCTGGGACTGCACCTATGATATGACAGGTTATTTATAACTTGCTTAATACCCAGAGGTTTCTAAGCGCGGACCCGGGGATCGAACCTGTGGTGCTCCGTGTCGGTTTGCTTCCAAGGTGAGCACTTTACCCCTGAGCTATCCTTCCGAGCCAGGGACTTGTCCACAGAGTTTAGGTGGCCTAATCCCTACTACAAACATCTCTGCTGAGTCAGTGATGTACAGTTTGTTTCCTGGGTCCCACGCACAGTGAGATATCCAGGCCTGCCAGAGAATCCTGTGCTGCTTTAAAGATGTGCTCCTCTTTTCCAGGAACCGCCTAGAGTTCACGAATAAGTCAACATCAACCGAATCCTGCCGGTGGGTAATCCACAGCCTTCTCAGGGACTATGAGATCATCAATAGACCAGATGACCAACAGCGACGAGGTGGAGTGAGTAATGTGCACTTTCATTCCCTGTTTGTGTGCTTTCTCTTTCAGGAACTAGCTAGGGCTGGCTAAGAAAGAAACATTGATTGCACACTTTCAGAGGTAAGATGATGATGGGTAAGTAATGTGCGCTTAACATAAATGACCATTTCCTTTCACAGGCAAAGGTCAACAGATAAGGCGTGTACACATGCTGTCTTGTCTATTCTTGAGACTGATGAATAAAGTGGGTGATTCTGAAAGTGGCGGTTTACCATATCTGAACAGAACGTTGACCCCAGACAAAAAACAAACAAAAGCATTGAGAGGAGTATACGACTTGCTTGTAAGGTTTTGAAGCTGTATTTGTCATACGGCTAGAGGTTGGAAGTATTGTGTGCTCGCACAGTAGCAGTACTTGTTGCAGGTTGTGAGAATAGCTTTGGTGTTTGTTTTGGCATTGGTGCTCGGTAGATTTCATTGCTGTGGTCTCTGAGGATAAGGAGTACTTGTAACAATTGATGTTTTTTTCAGTAGTAGCTTCTGCCACAGCTGTGTCACGCAGAGTAGGAGTGTCACAAGCGGACACACAGGACAGTGTACAAGGCTTTGCACACACTGCAGGGGTGCCTTTGCATTAACCACAAAGAAAAACTAGGAAGAGGTGGGGAACATAGAACGGGGGTTTACATGGTCAGAATAAACTTATTTGGAATGTCTGAGGCTCAAGTCCTACAGCCATACAGGTTATATCATGAGACAAACAATTTATTTTGTGCACTGAGAGGGGCAAACTGGTGGCAAACAGGACAAGTCAAACCCCTATTCAACCTTTGGTCAAGCTCTTGTCTGTGCTGCATTTCTATGCCAGCAGAAATTAGGCATGGATACTTATCTCTCCCAACCAACATTCCTTAAGATTCTGCAACAGGCGCTAAGTGTTATGCTGTACAGGTGAGGAAATACATTTCCTTAATATCAGGTTATGCAGAACGGTATACAGCAAAGAATGGCCTCACAAACTTACCTGATTCCCTAATGTTACTGGGGTGATCGATTGTGCGCATATTTGGTTGTTTCCGCCTTGTACATGGGAGAACATTTTCCATAATTGGAAAATGTATTAATCACTGTATGCCCAGCTGATATGCATTTCTGACCTCATAAGTCAGTGCTAGACAAACTAACATGGTTTAATGTACATCTCTTTCATTATGTGGATTAGCAGTGTACTGCAGACCATGTACAGCAATAACGTTAATTGGCTACTCGCTCTGGATTTTTGGCTTTTGAGCATTTTGGTGGCGTATTGCCAACCCCATGCTACAGAGAAGAGACACAGAGTAAAAGAGGGCCAGAAAGCGACATTGTGATTGGCATGACAACTGGAAATGCTGTGGCAGAATTTGCCAACGCACTAATGTTATTTCTTGTTTCCTTATGTGAATGTAATCCAAGAATGGCTTGTTTAACTTATCCTCCCCCAATCAGGAGTACTGTAACATGTCAAATGTGTATGTCAATTTCAAAGTTGGGGCCATGTAGTGATCTTTCTTTTCGGAGTCAGAGGGAATTGGGATATATTTGGGCTACTTTCCAGGCCCGTTTGGCTACAGGTAGGTTTCCCTTTCTGGGTACTCTTACAGTACAAACATTATTCTTTGCAGAAGTGCAGTACCAATGACAACATACATAGGGCATCATAAGAAATCTGAGAGGACCTCTGTATGTTGCTAACGGTACAGCACCTCTCCAAAAAATAATGCTTGTAATGCAATCATTTGTTTTTTGGAGAGGTGCAGTACCACTGAAAATATGCAGAGGTCGTCATAAGAAATCCAAGAAGACCTCTGTATGTTGTCTCAGGTACTGCACCTCTACAAAGAATGCTTGTAATGCAGTGTAATGCTCTAATCCCAGGGTTTTCATATCTGCCTTAAATTGTCATTGTTGGAAAAATGTTTGTGCTCTGAGTATGCTGCGTGTGTTGTTAAAGAATTTCTATCTCTGTTGGAGGGATAGACATTAAAAATAGCACTATGGGGTCATGAAGGACCGGGATTTGCATTGTGCATTCCCCTACTCCTAAGTGCAACATGATTTTTTTTGCATTTCAAAGCAGATCCTTTTTCTGAATTTGGGATGCACTTTGAAATGAGTATGTGTCAATTTCAAAGCTGGGGCCTGTAGTCATCTTTCTTTTCTGTGGAGCCAGAGGTATTTGGGCTATGTTTGGCCCACTTTCCTGGCCCCGTTGGTCTACAGGTAGGTTCCCCTTTATGGATAATGTTAAAATACAAGCATTATTTTTTGGAGAGGTGCAGTACCATGTAAGAGGATTCAATCCAGCACTACAGCTAAGTCAATGCCTAGTCTGGGATACTGAATGGAAACCCTTATTGATATATCTTTATGTCTAGTTCATGAGTTCTGGATGACTACCCCTACATAACACCCCTCTCTTGGAATCCCCCTGACCCCACTGGGAATAGGAACAGAAGAATAAGGTGGTAGAGAATGCTTTATCTAGTTTCAGATGGATGCAATGTTGAATGAAAATGCAATACAGAAAATACTCAATATGATTTCAACAAAACAATGTAATCACTTTTCTATGGCAATCCACTCCCCCCCCCTTTATGCAATGTAAGGAAATGAATAGGAGAGCACACAATTCTTAGAAATACAATCAAATAGAATTCAGTTCAATTCCCCCTCAGCAGCTTATACAACAATAGGAGTTTTGAAACACAGGCAAAATGCTTTGAATATGGTGACAATGCAGTGAGAAATATGCTGAAAATGCTTTTAATTCCCTTCAGGAGGTTCAGGGTGAGTGAGAGATACTAGGGATGAGTTCAGGCTCACTTTAGCAATGATTCAGAGATGGTGATTAAGAGGCAAACGAATTTTTAGCAAGGAAAGAGATGACTGCTGATGGTTACACGTGGCTGGATTTTTAACCAAATCGCAAATCGCGGTAAAATTCGTGAATGCGTGAATCACGATTATGGCAAAGGTAGTAAGTCGGTTCCAGGTTCGTTGAAAAGCTACGATTCTAAGCTTTCAGAGGAAAGTTAAAGCAAGTTTCTAGCCCAAACGGTTACGGAGTTATGAACGATTTTGTGAAGGTTGTTTTTCGGATTTGAAATTTTAAAAGTTCAAAGCGACAGGTTACAGCTTGCAGCTAGAAAATGACAGGTGACAGCTTTTAAAAATGACAGGTGACAACTTCTAGGAGGCAGTTCTGGTTAGATTAAAATAGTTTAGATTAGATTATTTTAACTAAGAGATTGGTTCTGCACAGTTCTGCTAGGTACTCACAATATATTTTAGAAATATGCCTCGCCACGGATCTGGTCAGGTTTTGGACTGGACTCCGGTTCTGGTCTCGGCACTTCACAGTGATCTGGGTCAGCTCTGCTCTGCTGGTCTAGCCTCTCTGGATTCTGCTCTGCTTTCTGGGTACTGCTACAGGTTCTGGAGATTGATGGATTTGAAGTCTGGATCTCTGGATGTGAAGTCGTCGGTCAGCATGCTCCGCAGCAAATGGAGTTGAATGTCTCTACCTGTCCCAGCAGTCTCTTTTTATGTGTTTGGAAAGTGGGTGGAGAGGCTAGCTTTCTAGGCCCAACCCCTTCAGAGTTCTGATAGGTTGGAGAATTCTTTGCGTTCTCACTGGAGAGCAGGATTGTGATTGTGTGTCAGAATGATGTCATTTAATGGCTTGCAGAAAGGATACTCCCCTGTCAAATTGCACACACATTTATATTTGACCTAAAGACATATTTCATAGATTTACAGTGGTTTGAAATTACATGCACCCATCACGTATCACACGAGGTATACTCTGTTCAAACTCTGATGTTTCTAAGAGCTTGCATTCAGAAACGGCAACATTTTGCGTTTTTTAACTGGTTTTGCAATATTGGTTTTTCATTAAAAATTATACACATATACACGGCCTGTCCATACATAATTCAGTAAATTCCCATGTCTCTAGCTTAAACACAGAGTCTGTAGTATCAATAAATGGCGGGGTTTTGCCCCAGAACAGCACACAAATTGTAGTTTGGGCTTGAATCGAAGGTACATTTTTTAAATTAAGGCTCTCAAAGTTATACATTCCTGTCATTTGATTACAAAGAGTTATCAGTGTTTCTGTAAAATATATATTTTGCTTTCAATTCAGTTCTCAGAGTGTTGGAGTCCGCCTCCAAGACTTGGGTGGGTCAGTGACCATGCCTCTGCTGGCAGGCAGGCCTTTGTTGACAGGAAACAGTCAAAATCAACATATTCTATTCAAGTGCAAGAGCCTATTGTGTGGTCTCCAGGAGGCTCCCAGCCAGCCTGCCTTCTATCAATCAAGAGGTCATGTGAGATTCTAACTCCTGGTGTGAATCTCTGGAGGTGAGAGGTTTCCCAGCCTTTGGCCTGTTAATTAAATCAGATTGTCTTCTGGGAACAGCATGTGGTTAAGATTTTAATTAACTCCCAGCCTTTGATGCAAAGGCCTCTCCTGCAACTCCTGACATGCAGTTTCCCTGTCAGAGTTTAGACCGCTAGCGCCGCCCTCAGTCAAAAGCGGGTACTGCATGCATTTTTGGGATCTTTCTTGGATTAATGCATTCTAAACAGGAATGGTTCTTACATGGTAGTAAATAATCCTTGCTTAACATTGTTTTGATGGGGCTCCTTACAGTAAAATGGTTATGTGGAACCCCACAAAAGGGTTGAATCTTTAAAGTGGTCCGATGAGCCACGATTTCAGCAACTTTTTGACATTAGTAACAGTGGATTTTGTTAACAAAGAGCTTTCTTTACACTGGTGGGTGGCAAGTTAAGTAACCATTTTGGTGTGCGCACACTGCGTGGTTCTCCTGGATTCGGGCGCACATGTGGGCTTTTTGGCCATCTTGGATTTTCTAAGCCCACAGCACCAAATGTTGCAGCATGATAGCTCAAACGTGGGTCAGGACACCCAACAACCATTTGTAACATACATAGATCCTCATAAGAAATCAGAGAGTACCTCTGTATGTTGTCAGTGGTGCTGCACCTCTCCAAACAGATAATGCCATACAGAGGTCCTCCTTATGATGACCTCTGTATGTTGTCAGTGGTACTGCACCTCTCCAAAAAATAATGCTTGTATGCAATGCAGTGCTCAGATCCTAGTGTTTTCATATCTGCCTTACATTTTAATTGTTGGGAAAATGTTTGTGCTCTGAGTGAGTTGTGTACGTCGTCAAGCATTTCTATCTCTGTTGGAGGGATAGAAATTAAAAATAGCATCAGAAGTCATGAATGACCTTGATATGCATTATGCATTCCCCTGCTCCCCATTGAAACATTATTTATGCACATTAATAAACATCCCATTTATGAATTTGGGATGTGCTCTGAGATGGGTAGAAATGCCCTTTGTCCTACTGCTTTGTGCAATTGCAAAAACGCGGGGAAAAGGGTATAAGAATGTGTTAATCTATGACTACAAAGAAATGTCAGATTTCTTTTGAGGACATCTGCACCAGGCCGCAAATGAGCCCCATTGAGAGCAAAACTACAATACAAGACAACTATGCTCAGGCTGCAATTATATATACAATCAACAGATCTATTTCCCACTTGCACTGCTGCTCCTTTCCCCTCTTGTGCTGTCCCTCCTCCCCCTTGTGCTTTCCTCCTCGCCCTTTGCTCTGTCCCTTCTCCCTCATTTCCGCTGTTCCACTTCACCCCTTGCGCTGTCACTGTGTCCCTTTTGTGCTGTTGCTCCTTCCTCTGTGTGCTGTCGCTCCTTCCCCATGCGCTGTTGCTTCTTTCCCATTGTGCTGTTGCCTCATCCCCATTGCGGTGTAGCTCCTTCCCCTTGTGCTGTTGCTCCTTCCCCCTTTTGCTGTTTCTCCTCCCCCTCTCCACCTTGCGCTGTTGCGTCTTCTCCCCTTGCGCTGTTGCTCCTTCCCACTTGTGGTGTTGCTTTTTCCCCCTTGCTGCATCACTCCTTGCCCCTTGCTCCGTCACTCCTTCCCACTTTCTCTTTTGCTTCTTCCCCCTTGCTTGCTCACTCCTTCCTCCTTGCTCTGTTGTTCCTTCCCCGCTTGCTCTGTTGCTCCTTCCTCCTTGCACTGTCGCTATTTTATCCTTGCTCTGTCACTCCCTGCCCACCTTGCTCTGTCGCTCCTTCACCCTTGTGCTGTCACTCCCTCCCCCAGTGTGCTGTCACTCCTTCCCCATTGTGCTATTGCCCCTTCCCCCTTGCTCCCTCACTCCTTCCATCTTTTTCTGTTGCTCCTTCCCCCTTTGCTTGCTTGCTCCTTTCCCCTGGCTCTGTTCTTCCTTCCCCCCTTGCTGTTACTCCTTCCCCCTTGCGCTGTCGCTCCTTTCCCTTGTGCTGTCGCTCCATCCCCCTTATGCTGTTGCTCCTTCCCACTTGTGCTGTTGCTGCTTCCCCTTTACACTGTCCCCCTCCTCTTTGCACTGTCCTTTCTCCCCCTTTGCTCTGTCCCTTCTCGTTCATTTCCGCTGTTCCACCTCACCCCTTGCGTTGTCACTCTGTCCCTTTTGTGCTGTCGCTCCTTCCTCTGCATGCTGTCGCTCCTTTCCTGTGTGCTGTTGCTTCTTCCCCATTGTGCTGTTACCTCTTCCTCACTGCGGTATTGCTCCTTCCCCTTGTGCTGTTGTCCCTTCCCCCTTGTGCTGTTTGTCCTCCCCTTGCAGTGTTGCTCCTTCTCCCCTTTCTCTGCTGCTTCTTCCCCCTTGCTCTCGCACTCCCTCCTTGCTATGTTGCTCCTTCCTCCTTGCTCTGTCGCGCCTTCCTCCTTGCTCTGTTGCTATTTTGCACTTGCTTCGTCACTCCCTGCTCTGTCGCTCCTTCCTCCTTGTGCTGTCACTCCCTCTCCTGGTGTGCTGTTGCTCCTTCCCCCTTGTGCTGTTGCTCCTTCCCCCTTTGTGATGTTGCTCCTTCCCCTTGCTCCCTCACTCCTTTCCTCTTGCTCTGTCCCTCCTTCCCCTATTGCTCTGTCACTCCTTCCCCACATTTGCTTACAATAGGAGTCAAAATTTAAAAGACAAATTGGTGAAAACAAGGAGCTTCTAGATGAAGAAGGACACCACTGGAACATTTCCATGCCTCAACTGCTCCAATTGTGGATACATACTTAAGGGGAACATAGTGAACCATCCACACACCGGTGAAAAAATTAAACTTAGACAGTTTGGGACATGCAATTCAAATAACATTATCTACTCTATAAAATGTCCATGTGGATTATACTACGTGGGACAATCGACACGTGCTGCAAAAGTAAGATGGAATGAGCATCACTCATGTATACGGAATCATAACAAGAACTCAGCAGTGGCACGACACTGGGACTCTAAGAAACACAACCTGTCCCAGATAAGATTTCAGATATTGGAGGTGGTGAGAAAAAGAGAGCCACATATGAACCTGCAACAGAGACTGGACCAGAGGGAATCCTTCTGGATTGACAAGTTTGGAACTCTGACACCAAGAGGATTGAATGAGGAGATACACTTTTCTTGTTTTCTCTAATAATGTACATATATTGAATGCAGAGATAGATTTAACATGTTTCATTTGAGAATTGTGGATGAGGAGATACATTTTTCTTGTTTTCTTTAATAATGCATATATATTGAATGCAGCGATGGATTTTACAGGTTTCATTTGATAATTGTGGATATTGCCGTGAAGGGGTGAGTTATTTTGCCAACACAATAGCTTTAATACCATGTAGCAATTAGACAAGACAGATACATACAAATACACTTGAGCTTATTTTTCACAATACATTAGACAGTCGGGATATGGATGATTGGATTTATCAACCATGATTGGAGTTGAGAGGTAACTCTCATAACTCACAGATAGATAAAACACAGGGTACAGTATTGGTTCGGGTATCCGTCATCTTACTGCCACAGGATCAGTAAGAGGTTACATGGTGACATCTGTTTCCGGGCACTATGCCTTTAAATATTTACGACCGTCTGCACCACTGCTATACAGTACCTTGCGTCCGGTTAAGCAGATCATTATATTAATGTTCCTCATTATAGAGATAGCCTACACGATGATGCATTGATCTACTCTGTGGGCATGCTTGGAATGATGTCTTAAAATGCCTCATGGCATTGGAGACACACATCACGCACATGAGCGGTTGCCGTGGCGATCTACAGTCCCGTCCTGCCACTCATGTGGGAGGGTGGGACTGGAGGCGTGTCCGCCATGTCTAATCCCGGACGGCGGGCGTTGCCGTGATCGCCGTGGCAATGACAAAACTTAGCCCGTTACGGGTACACGCATCTGCGACGCGACTCGATTCACAAGAAGTTTTGACATGAGCACTGTGGAGGTAAGGACCTCCGTTTGGGAACGGTGGATAGTAATTTTTTAGAAGGATTAAGGGGAAACTCATTACTGCTCTTTTCAAACAGGGAGACTCCATTGATGTACGCGCTTGTATACGAGGCGACATCAACCTTTAAAGCAAGCTAAGGTAAACACACACCTGGGGGATTTTTGTGTAGACACAGATGTATATAACAATGCTCTAAACAATTTTGAGGAGACTAATGAAAGTATGGTTACTTTTTCTTCTTTCCCTTTTTTTGATTTAACAACATGATGGGATTTGTCCTGTGACAACACTTACTTACGTGATGGTATGTACATTTGAAATTTACATAATTTTGTTCATAATGCAATGGTATTGATTGTGTTAAAATGTAGCCCTGAAGATGGTGCTATGCACCGAAATGCATTGGCAAGAGCTGATTCTTTAAATTGAGGAATTGCGTATTCGCCTAAAGCATTGTGTGAATAAAACACAAACCTATTAGTAGACATTTGAAGAAAGTGTTTTGAGATCTCATTTACAAACCCTTTACCTTGAATGACAGTAATTTCACAGTATTGCGCTAAACGCACAAGCAATATACTAAACTTACAAGACACAGAGGAATGAATTTAGCTTCCTAAGGGGAGCAAGGAGGAGCACTGGGCTTTACAGGGTGGTTTCCACTTGTTTTTCTTGCTGCAGCCAGCTGCATGCCCCATATGCGTATGGTTAGCCAGATGAGAAATATTTCTAAGAGTGATGTTTTTTGTCCATCCTGCTGTGAGCCATGATTCGGGCCAGTGTCCAGGCACCCATTCTGCGCCTACTATGGCCCCCAAACCCTTGCTCCCTGCTGCAGCCGTAAAGAGCACCCTTTTTTCCCCCTGTGTTCAATGGCGTGCACCAACGTGTGGTCCCGTTGAAATTTGTGAGGAAATTCCCCCATACTTTCAGATCTTCTTTCACTTCTTTGCCCTGTCTGATGTGTAGGTGGGGTTTGATGCATGCTTTGGTTTTGAACTCTAGGCTCCTGGAAAATATGTTCCTTTGTGGAATGGTCCTGGCTGCAAAATTGAGGCTGCCTGCCAGTGATTGTAATTCTCTCACTGTGCCCTTGTTCTTTGTGCTTAAATCTTGGATTTTTCCTAAAAGTTCAACTACTTTTGTTTTTGGGATTCTGCATATGGCGTCTATCGTATCTATCTCTATTACAAAAAATATAGTGTTTGTGGATGCCTTCGTCGTCTTCTCTGCTGCCAGTGGGATGCCCCATTGTGCAGCCACCCTTTCCAATTCCGCCAGTGCCTTGTTGCATTCTTCTGAATCTGTTGGGCCCATGACCATAAAATCGTCCATGTAATGCACTACTCTGACCCTTGGTACTTGTTTCTGAAAAGCCCATTGGAAAAAAAGAGCTGAATTGTTGAAATAGGGCACAGGATACTGCGTACCCCATGGTCCACATACATTTTTTTATCGAAAGTAAAACCAAGCCATTGCTGCGGACTTGGGTGGACTGGTAGTAACCTGAAAACGGATTCAATGTCCAGTTTTGCCATACGGGCTTTCCTACTGTATTAATCTTAATGCTTCCTGGAAATGAGTGTAGGTGAGTGTGGATTCAGTCTGCGTGATTGAGGGAGTGGCCCCTGGGGTATGACAAGTGGTCTTTTAGCATCATTTTACCAAGTTCCTTTTTAGGTACCATGCCTAGTGGTGACACTAGATAGTTTGGAGATGGCATTGTTTCCCAAGGGCCTCCAATCCTCCCCAGGTGCCATTCTTTCTCTATTTTTTCTCTTACTACCTTTGGATTGTCCCTAGCTGAGACCAGATTCCTTGGGATTTTCCTGGGACCCTTCTCCCTTGAAAGGAATAATGAAACCTTCCTTGAAGCCCAGCTTGATTGCTGAGCTGATTTCTTTGTTGGGATAATTAATTAATGAATCGCTAAAGTTTTCTGGGTTGATGGGAGTTCTGCCTGCTTCCAACCTTGGTGGAAATGTTTCTTTACTGATCTTCTTTTTTGGTATTTTTTTAGGGCAATCTGGTGCAGTTGCTTGGAGGGTGTTCCCCGTTGCAATTGGCGCAGTTGCGTTTATACTAGCACTCCTTCCCCCATGAGCATTGATTTTTTTTTCCATAATTCCTGTATAGGATGCTGGATTTTTGGGCGTGGTGAGCTTTGCTCTGCCCGCCGGTATTTGACCTATCCGCCCATGGCTGGTTTTTCCGAAAGGGCTGCTCTACCTTCCTATGTTTTTCATTTTCAGTATTTCTATTATAGATCGTTCTGTACATCATCCCATTCTATTGCTGGTCTTTCCGACATATTCCTTCTGAATCTTATGTCGTAGGCTAGCCACCCCTTCCCCTTGTGGGCGAGTTTTACCTCTCTGATTTTATCCGCATATGCCCATAGCTTTATTCCATCCCCCGGGAATTATTCCAGGAAAATTGTTGCTAAGATGGCAAATGATTTTGACCAGTTGTCCCAGTTCTGTTCTACCTGGGCGTTGCTGGCTATGGCCTTGTCCTTCAATCTTTTTGGGATCCCTGAAGGTATCCCTCTCTTTGCTTTGAGCCTCGATAAGCAAAAATATTTCCATGAATTCTTTTAACCATATGGCTTCTTTAATTGTTATATCGATGTCCATGCAAGGGATTTCTTGTATCCGTTAAGTATTTCCATTTATAGAACCTCTAATAATTCTACAACTGTTTGGCAAATTGTAAATAGAGGCTTAACCTTCAGTTAAGGTATTACTGAGGGTGCCTGCTATACTCGCCGTAACCTTCTCTTACAGGTGGAAGGGTCACCCGAGCCAATTGTAATGAGCCAGCTACCCCCGCTGTACGCTCTGATGCAGACACCTTGGTTTTTATGACTTAGGAAGTGCTATCTGCACTTGACTCACAGAGGGCGGCTAAAGCACCAGGCCCTGACAAGCTGATCTTTGGGCTATATTTGTTCATTCAAATGTATGCATAATATAAAGGTGAAGCCTTGTACATACTTTTTATTATTCTTAGACCACTTAAGATTGTGTTCTACATCCGCATGTGTGTAGTATGCTGGAGGCAATGCAGCACAATAAAAGCCTTGCACAGTAAGAACATTGCCGCAATCGGGGCGGAGGTGTAAGCCTGTGAAACCTCCAGAACATTTCCCGTTGAAAAGGGGGTGGGATACGCCTGTGTGATGGACACACGGTTGATCTGTTTTAAAAAAATTGATTTAGTAAGTGAAATTGTCACTCTATGCAGATGCTACCAAGGTCAGTGGCCAACACCTGTCTAGTTTATTGTTTGCCGATAATGGGGCTTTGATACCCAGGACTACAAAAAGGTAGGTAAGATAGCTCAGTGGGTTGAGTGTTCGCTGGTCTAATCTGTGTGTGATCTGCAGGTTGCAGGTTAGAATCCCGGCCAGGCCAACTCATCCTTTCATCCATTTGTGGTTGATAAATGAGTACCAACTTCGGTTGGGTGATATTGAATGTAAATATGCTCTTTGTAAAGTGCTTTGGCGAAAGCGCTCTATCAATAACACATCATTATCATTTCCAAACCTAAATATATTTAATGAAGTGTGCGCCAGGAAGAGCCCAACTGCTAATGTAAAAATAATGCAGTGTATATATGGCCTGCTAGCATGTTAAATATTTGATGGCCAAAACAGAGGGCAATAATTTGGGTGAGCGTCTTGTAGAATATGGGTCATGGCACGCAGAGATGAAGAAGAGTGTCTTGATCCTAAGACAACACAAGACACCTCTGAGGATGAAAATTAAGAGCGCCTCACTAGGGGCCATATCACAAGCGGATCAGTGAGCAAAAAGGATGCCTATACACAGTGGGAAAAGGCAAAACGCCTCCCCACAAAGGGTACAAGGAAAAGACAACCCCCAAAAACTGAAAACAGGTGGAAGGCAAGCCAAGTTCCAGAATCCACCTCTGAGGATAAAAATGTAATAACGCCCCTCATGGAGCAACATCACAAGTGGATCATAGGAGCTATAAGAAGGTCTACACATGCCTCAAAGCGTGGAAAGGCGCACACCAGTGGATGGAAGGCATAGACCTCTCCAGTTTGCATGGAAAAAACAAGAATAATGCAGAGGAAGGTCAACTGTGCAGAGGAGCATGCAGACCCCACACACACACACCCCAAAGCGTCACTCAGACACATGTAAACCCGAGAAACTAACAGACAGCAAGAAACACCCCCTAGAAAACCGCGACCACACCAGTGAAACCCACGAGAAACCAGGATCCGCCATATTCGCTAACACTAAGAAGCATGCAGACACCGCAAACACACCCCAAAGCGACACTCAAACACCAGTAAACCTGAGAACCAAGGCAAAAACAAGAAGGAATACCCATCAGTGGGAAATAAGCTCTTACTACGGTCCCTACATGCCAACGGACCGAAGGAAACACCTCTAATACGTCACCATCACAAAGGTCCATAATCCTCACCAGCAGCCGGGAGAGGCACTAGATAGACTGCCCCAATCCAGTACTATAACCCCGAGCCAACACATAAAAGGACACCATTACCGCACAGACAGCCGTGCGCACACCGCCACATACACCCAGTCACAAAACCGTAGCATACCCATAGATCACTCAACCCACAACCACACAAACAAAGCGAATATAGTAGCACCACAGTCAGTCGCTGACCCACAGATAAATACTACCCCATGAGTGCACAATCCAGAAAAGGATAAAATCCGTTAAGTGAATATAGTCGCACCACACTCAACGCTGACCCACACGTAAATACGACCCTGTGAGTCCACCATCCAGAAAAGGACAACATCCGTGAAGAACCACAGTGTCTAACCACGCCCCCATCCGCAAGTCCACCATGACCTGCAAAATAAGTAGTTCACTATATGCAGAACAATCAAATTGCCCCGCCCCCACTCACAAGTCCACCGTCACCTGCAGGAAAATAACGCATTATGGTTAATACACATAGCCAAGGCAAAAGAAAAACGCCGCAACATCAGACACTGGGCCACGCCATAAACACACACCCAATCAGACACACCCACACAGGCCCAATAAAAACAACCCGAAGCCACCACAGAGTCCAACATTTCCATGATGTCAAAAAAAGTACCAAGCGGACATACTGTTTTTTTGTTGAGTGATATGTTCGCAAGCAACGTTAAAACTCCCCAACCGTAAAGGGAGAAGACAAAAGACAATTTTGTTAGGTTGCTAAGCAACATTCTTGTCACTGCATTATCACATTTCCGATAACTGCACTCTACGCAAAATCCATTATCGAAAAGGGAAAACGGCAAGCCGTGCCAAAAACGGAGTGTTTGGGTTGCAATGTCTGAATTATTAGACATGCGCTGCGCTAAAATTCTACACTTGTTGATTCTTAAAGAAGTAAGCTCCTCTCCCCTGTACGCAGCCTCTCGTTGGTGTTCTCCGAAATGCACAAAATCCACGTCTGTGGAAGACTGCATGTACGTCGAAGCCGGTTAACATTCCACTGAAATTACAAACTCGCCGGTGCTCTGACAAGTGGGCTGGTTGCGCTGCTGCGGTTGGAGGAGGGCACGCAGGCACACACCGTGTTTGTTTGGTGCCAGCGCATCTCCCACAGATGCCTGAGCTGTCTGCCCACTGCTCACGCCTTGGCCTCTCTTACCAGCGATTCTGCTGGGGGGTGGGGGCGGGAACTCCCGGATTTGAGTCACCTATCGCGCACGCACCTGCAACCGGGATTTGCCTCACTGGCTCACCTTTGACCCCGCGAGCCTAAAGCCTGTGGGAGGCAGGGCGTTCCCGCGCAAAGCAGGCGGAGTCCCCGCGCACCTGGGGAGCGGGAGGACAACAACAAGCCTCGCGCCTGGGGAATCCTGCGCCGCGCTGAGGAGGAAGCCCGACGCCGCGCGGAGAGGAGGCGCGCCGGAGGTGTGAGGCAGCTGGGGCGTGTGCAGGGAGCTGTCCTCCTCAGCACCACTGCGCGTCTCTTCTCGCCCGCGTAGGCACGGCCACGCTACGCCGCACCTGCTCCCTGCCGCGCCGAACGAAAGGGAAGTGCCGAAGACGAAATGCCCACAGCAGGCGCCCCTGAGCAGGAACAAAGACAGCGCGGCGCCCAGGCTCAGGCGGCGAGTGCCGCGGCAAGTGCAGCCAGCGCGCGCCAGCCCCAAGGACCCCGGAGAAGAAAGCTCTGATGGGCATATGCACGGGCGCCGTGCCAGCTCATGTTAGGAGCGGGGGCTCGGACGCTTGGGAAGTTCCCTGGATGGCACGGTAGGCACCTCAGGGGTTCCGTGTGTTGTATGTATCTGTTCTGAGGCGATGTCCTGGGAGTGGGGGGTAAGGGAGGATCACGTCGGCGCGAGAGAGCAAGAACTATTGTCTCGCAGAAAGCGCGGCCCGGCGCTTAACTGCTGGGGTTGGAACAGGGAAGAGGGGCGATCCTTCACCGGCGCGTAGCCTTCCCGCCTATTTCTGGGGAAGCGCGGAAAGGATGGCCGTGTGTAATGAGGTGGTGAGCAGTGCTTCACAGGCATTCATGAAATCAATTGTGCATTTCATTAGAGCGCGCTCAAGTTAAACGTCAAATATTTACCGAGGGAAAGAAGGGGTCGATTTATAGCATCGCTTCACAAATGATCCGTCTTTATTAAACGCAAGCAAGGATAGTCCTGTCATTTCTCCTGTAAGGCACTTTTTGAAACAGGTGACTGTAAGCGGCATAGTGATACACGATGACAATACAACGTAGTCTGTAATCTGCATATTAGGGACACGATATGGCATGAGGGCATTGCAGGGAGTTGTGTGTGTTCCCGAATTTCTCGTGCCTTTATCACTATAATAATTTGTTTTTATATAGCGCTGTAATCTAACGCGCTTTACTTGGGACATATTCATATACATTATTATTGTGACTTGCTGGTATAGAGGAATAGCATTTTGGAAATCTATTAGGAAGCCTGATAGCGGGACTGTATAGCCCACATCTGCACCGATGATGATTGCCTCTCTGTTTGCCTCCCAGGTACAACGTCTTTTCAGAATATGCCAGGACGTACAGCATGACGGGCCAGCCCTTTGGCCACGTGTCGGGGGCAGATTTGGAGGACATTAGCATCAACGTTGGGGGCTTCAAGAAGAAACTGAGCTCAGACACGCTGCTGCGCTTTCCAGACACCAGGCTAGGCCGGCTGCTGAGCTGCCATTCCCGGGAGTCCATCCTCGAGCTCTGCGACGACTACGATGACAGCAAGAAGGAGTTTTACTTTGACAGGAACCCTGAGCTTTTCCCATACGTCTTGCACTTCTACAACACGGGCAAGCTGCATGTCATGGGTGAGCTTTGCGTCTTCTCCTTCAGCCAAGAGATCGAGTATTGGGGCATCAATGAGTTCTTCATCGACTCGTGCTGCAGCTACAGCTACCACGGGAGGAAAATGGAGCCGGACCCAACTCAATGGGAGGATAAGAGTGACCAGGACAGTACCACCACCTCCTCCTTTGACGAAATCCTGGCCTTTTACCACGATGCTGCTAAATTTGACAGGCAACCTTTCGGTAATTTCAGGAGGCGGCTGTGGTTAGCTCTGGATAACCCGGGCTACTCCCTGCTGAGCAGGATATTCAGCGTGCTGTCCATCCTGGTGGTCCTGGGTTCCATTGTCACTATGTGCCTGAATAGCCTATCGGACTTCCAGATTACCCTGAGCAATGGTGAGAAAGACGAGGATCCCCGCTTTGAGATAGTGGAACAGTTTGGCATAGCCTGGTTCACCTTCGAGCTGGTGGCCAGATTTTCCGTGGCCCCCGACCTGGTGGCCTTCTTCAAGCACCCGTTGAACATCATTGACCTTATGTCCATTGTCCCCTTTTATATCACTTTAATTGTCAATCTGGTGGTGGAGAGCAGCCCGGCCTTGGCCAACCTGGGTAGGGTTGCTCAAGTACTCAGGCTGATGAGGATCTTTCGAATCCTGAAGCTTGCAAGACATTCAACAGGCCTCCGCTCTCTGGGGGCTACACTAAAATACAGCTACAAAGAGGTGGGTCTCCTCCTGCTCTACCTCTCTGTCGGAATTTCCATTTTCTCCGTGGTGGCTTACACCATTGAGAAGGAGGACAATGACAGCCTGGCTACCATCCCGGCCTGCTGGTGGTGGGCTACGGTCAGCATGACCACAGTTGGTTACGGGGATGTCGTGCCGGGGTCCATAGCGGGAAAGCTCACTGCCTCTGCTTGCATATTAGCTGGCATTTTGGTGGTGGTGCTTCCCATAACTCTCATCTTTAATAAGTTCTCTCACTTCTACCGGCGTCAGAGGCAGTTGGAGAGCGCCATGCGGAGCTGCGATTTTGATGAAGGGATTAAAGAGGTTCCACTAGTAAATTTAAGGGATTATTATGCACATAAAGTGAAAACTCTTATGGCGAGCCTGACCAACATGAGCAGGAGCAGTCAAAGTGAACAAAGCCTGAATGATTCAATGGATTAGCAAGGGAAAGCAAAAAGAACCAGTCTCCATGCACATATGCAGCACACACACGAATATTCATGTACACATTCTACATGTGCCCCCACACACACCCACACATATCATATCCCATACACTGCACACATGCTCAACACCACAGACATGTATGTATATCACATGTACATGAACATACATCCTCTAAATGCAATCCACTACCGATATGTGCACAAACATCAGACATAGACACCTATGCATGACACACGTGAAACATATGCATTACACACACATACAGCAGACACATGCACATGTAGTACACATTGAGTGTATAAAGATACATACTTCAACACCCAAGCATCATATGCACAAGTACATACATTGTACACACGTACATATCACATATGCAAATAACCACACCCGGGCATAAACACACCCACAAGGCACGTATATGTGCACATAGAAGAACACAGAATACACGTGCATGCACACACACACACACACGCAGCACAGCCATACCATAAAACATGCAACAAACACACGCTACAGATTTACATTGCACGTTCTTTCACACATACACCATGCCCACACACCTCCCTCTCTCTCTGTGTCTGTCTCTCTTACACACACGTATATTGAAAACTCACACCATATCCGTGTAGAGAAACACACACACAACATACCAGGGGCACACACCCATACACACTGCTCGCTGGTAACCCCCATACACACAC
Organism: Ambystoma mexicanum; assembly: GCF_040938575.1. Classification (NCBI taxonomy): domain Eukaryota; kingdom Metazoa; phylum Chordata; class Amphibia; order Caudata; family Ambystomatidae; genus Ambystoma; species Ambystoma mexicanum. The sequence goes on along the minus strand of NC_090933.1, from coordinate 911,503,377 downwards.
AGCTCTTAATGTTCGGGCTGTCGCCTGCCCCTTCTGGTGGAAACAGACCTCTGCTGCTAGCTGGCAGCGTGTAGCCAGCGTTTCCTTTACAGCGTGCTGTCCTTCTTGTTCATGGTACTGTACGCCATTCTGTCCGAGTGAGCATTTCGCGTAACACGTACTGACATGATTTCCAGCAATATAAGCAATTCCATTCTGGTTCCTCCGCGTCACAGTTGCTCGTAGCCCAGTTAATTTGGACGCGTTATACACGGGAGACGGTCTTGGGAATGTGTTCACTGGTTGGAAGGCGGTGTTCGAGGGGATCTTCGCCGCACATACACGCTAGAATGGGGGCGCTCTGTCTAAATGTTGTAATAACCTGTACTCGTGTCCATGCTATGTGAGCCTACATGTCTCGTGAACGTGCACTTTCTGTATGCGAGAAGAGGGCATTGCGGGGAGGACCGGGCAGTCTGGTGGCAAGGGGGTGTCGCCTTTCAGGTTGCGGTGAGAAATAAAGATGGCAATTCCAAGCGACTTTCCGCTCTTTCTCCATAGTAGTCTACAACTTTGCAATGCCAATAAAACACTATTGCCGATCATTCTGAAGTATTCTTTAAGAAATGGCCCAGCAATAATGCCCATGCCTCTTCCCCCTTCTGCTGTGGCGGGCACCTTCGTGGCATGCATGCACCGTATGCTGTGCCCATCCCGGGGCAGTAGCACATTTTCCATTGCCCATTATCTAATGTCCTTTTCTGTGTTGCTTTTGTGTGGTTGACGAGGGGTTCTTCCTTTTCCTCTCGTGTGTGAAAGCCATTGGCACCGTATATTGCATTAGATATCTTCTCAGCCTTGAAGCCCAGTCTCCCCCGGGAGCCGCTCCATTGCCTTTGTTGTGTTTATACGTTCAGTGTAGGCAAAATAATGCAGCACTTAACGCCTGCTAAGCCACTATGGAGGAGGAGATGGCGTGTTTCCAGTGTGTCCGGGCTCTCAATGCCGGAGGTTGCAAAAACCTGAGCGAGTATTCCTCAGAAAACAAGGGCAATGTGGGAACCCCTCATCAGGGCCCGTCAATGTTGGTTAGTGTTGCGAGCATTATGTGTCTGTGCTGCTTGCTTTCAAAGGAAATTGCATGCTTGATATGCACTTTCTCAGAACGTGACTTCTAAAGTCTTTGGAAGACTGAAAGCCCCCCCCCTCCCGCCACTGCTCTTCACCGCTGCACCCCCACCTCTCACCGCCAATGCACCCCACCAAAAGCGCAAAGAGAAGGGAACGTTTCATTCAAAGCAAGGGGCCAGGAGGCATCCAAACTGTTGTGATGAGTGTACCACACACGAGGGAGCAACATCCACTGTATTGTGGGACTGGACAGATACTTACATGCCCACATCATCCTCTAGGCACTCATCTTGGGCAATGGAGCTTTTCCTCTGGTGGGATATTGTGCCCCACTCCCCCAGGCTCCCATCCTATCCAGCCAACTCGTGTTCATTGACATGAGAATTGCAGGGAATATCTCCCCAAAGGCACCTCTAGGGAGTCGGCAGTACCCCGACTCATAGTTCACTGTCGGTGGCAGACATTGTGCCGCACAGGTATCCAGGCTTTTCTCCATTTCTAATATCTCGTGCCAGACACCCATAACTTCGTCCCACAATCACGTGACTGGGCCCAAGAACATCGGAGAGAGCCTTGGCTGCTGTTAACAAGCTCACCACCAGCACCACATCACCGCTGCCATGCCATCGCCTAAATACAACCTCATTGCATCATTACCACCATACCTCACTATATTCACCACAATCCCACCTCCTTCACATTCTCCACTACCACTTCAACTCTACCACACCCACTGTCACTTCACCTCCACCATCTCACCAAACCACCGCCCAACTTAAGCCACCATCTTACGGTCATACCACCTCACTGGTGGCCACTGTTACCTCACCTTGACTGCTGCTACCACCCCAGCGGCTGAAACCTCTTTCACACCCCCAGCGCAACAGCCGCACCTCCATATCCCCAGTATTCTCCATCAAAAGCCCAACATCACCAATGCTAGTTCACCACCACCAGGTGTCGAATACTTCACCTCCTTGCCGCCACTATATCCACTCCATCACCAAATGACTTGGCTGCCCGCACTCCACCTCTATTACCACTATTAATACCACTTCACCACAACATTGTACTACCATTCTATCACTTCCTTACCACTGAATTCACCTCAATACCCAGCCCTCTCACCACCACTTATTCACCAAAGCCTCTACCTCACCATCATAGCAATCCATACCGCCATCTAACCACAAAACCACAACTCCCTTGCCACCAATATCACCTCAGCACCACCTTTCGAACAGCATTGAATCACTGACGAACCTGCAACACAATCATCTTGTCACCACCTAGCCACCAAAAAGAAACTATCCTGTATGGTCATTGGGAGATTCCCAGACAGAGAGGCAACCTTTTAGAAAATACAAAAATGTTGCCTTAAGACAGCTTGCCTTTGCTCAGCACCACTCACTCTTCAGCACACACCAGTACCTCATCAACACACCACTCCAAAAGAAGATTGACTGTTGTGTCTGCAGTGGAACTTGAAGCTAGGCTCAGTAATTGCTGATCTGATGGGTTTGTCAGTCTTCATGGTACTAATTAGACCTTTTCGTAGCGAGGTGCCCAGTGACGAGTATCTTAGCCCCAAGTCCCCAGGCCATTGAACCGCAGGTTGCCTCAGGGAGTGCGCGGAGCATGTTTACTGCATTTGCATGAGCCCAGCGGTTATGTTAAGTCTGCATTAGACAACAATATCACGCCAGTAACACAATGAAAGCCAATATGGCTTTAATAGTGTGACTTGTGTGTTCACAAGTCACGCCAAAGCTTTGCAGGTTCACTGCTCCAGCAACCGTTGTATGTACGTCTTCGGATCCCTGGGGGCGTTGCAAGCCGATGTGTTTCATTCTCTCTGCCACCTCTGGGCCTGTATGTCCCTCTTCAAGCATCGTGAAGTTAATTAGCCTGCGGGAGAGTTCTCCATAGTAGCAAGTCTTTGTTTCCTCTTATTTGGGCAGTGGACCAGGAAGTCGTTTCTGTTTACAGCGAGGCCCAGGTTGCTGCGTGAGCAAACCCCATCCTGCTCTGCTTCAGGCGCCATGTTGCAGCTGCTTTACACTGATGCACTGCCCCCAGCACTGGAGTCCAAAAACATACCAGTGAAACTAGGTATGACGTCTATAGGTATCCCCCCCTTTACTTCACTCAGAAAACCTTGCGTGCACTTAGCTCGTCGGCATTCACTTCGCCTCTGTGCCTTTACTTCCCCTGCATCTTCACATTGTGAAGGAGGCAGTGGATGTGGTTATGGGTCACTTAAGGTTTGGGTCAAGGGGAGACAAAGAGTAGAATGGGGTAGGAAAGAAGGGGGTACATGGGTTATCCCCTGTAATGTCGAAGTGAATGCCAGGAGAAGTGGAACACAGGAGAAGTAAAGGCATTGGGACTTAAAAGTGTCAAAGTGAATGCATGGCGAAGTGACGACTGCAGGCGAAGTAAAGACATGCATCCTTTCTATAATGCAGGCATTGGGTTACCTGCATCGACCTTAATTAGTCCCCACCCTATGGTCACTGTGCTTAGTTCTGTGGTGTGAGCAGATATTCAGCTGAGGGGCAGTTCCTGGCTTCTTTGACATTACTGTCCCGGAAGCCCCTGCTGGCCGTGCTGCAGCCACACGTCCACACCCACACTGCAGGCAGAAAGTGCCACAGAGCACATCTTCACTGAGTTCCAGTGCTGCACAGCAATCACGGCACTACAGGGGAGTAAAAGGGAGTTGTTTGCTGGGGTTTGTTTATTGGATTATTCTGATGATCTTAGAAATCTCTTAAAAACATGTCCTGGTTCTAAACACGTACTAGAGGGTGAAGGCACAACTGTTTCCATAAAACCACCACAAAACCCATCAGCACAATCAACTTTAAAAGTGATGCAATCTACCTAATGATTAGATTCAAGGACAAACGACTGTCATAACATTGGGCAGAAAGGTTTTTCCGACCCATAGTCCCTGTTTATTTTACATGCCTTTTTGGCCCATTCGTGCCACCGCAAGGGGATTTCACTTGCATATCTGCTTGTCGTCACAGGTAAGGGGCAGAGCCCAGGAGGCTGAAGGCTGCCACCACAAAGGGAGACAGAAGCAAACGGTAGCCTTCTTTGTAAGTATTCAGACAACACACAGCTATGTGGCTTTGTGGCCCTCCGTGTCATCGCAAGGGCATGCTGCTTGTACATCAGTCTGTGCCTACCGAAGATGTGCAAAGGCAGACGGAAGGATGGCCATACCATACCTCTATTATGGCAAACCATAGAGATTTGCTGACTACTCCATACTGTCTGCGCTGAAGGACGCAGTTAGAGCCCGCTGACGCTCAGCTGCAGTATGGAAGGGGCTAGCATCTTGAGCCACTCTGCACCGAGTGTGCAGACAAAGGCTGGTGATACAATGCTCTGTGGGAGTGAAAAGACCCCGTGCAGGGTTGAAAGGTGATCACATTTCTCTGCATGTGTGTACTTCTTCCCCACCAATTTCAAAGGATGAAGCTATGCTCCTCTCCCCTCGCCACATTGTGTGATCCTGAAACTCATTTTCAACCCCCACCTTATTTAGGCTTCATTTTGTTTTGAAAGTGTAGAATCCAACGCAGAGTACCGCAGCGTAACCACCACCTCTGTGGTGCAGGGCCTCCTTGCAGGATCTTTGCAATTGTACACACGGAGAGGATGCAGTCACCGGAATCCAGGAGGACGCCTGGCTTCCCTTGCCTGTTCACTCGCATGTAATACATCCTCCAAATGGATCTCTCTTGTGCATACATGTGCATACAACAGAGATCTGTAATGTGTCCGCCATGAAAAAACAAAAACATGGCAGCCACTATGGCAGCAGATCCGTATGATTTCTGGCTGATTTTAGCACATGCTAAAAAGCAGGCATCGTCCTAGTGATCCCTGTATCTTCAATGGCAACGGGATGCTGATGTGGGCAGAGACCCATGTTTAGTCTCTACGGTTCCATGTAATAATGTCACCTGGCAAAAAAGTCGCCAAAAATTGCAGTTTTTTGCAGGGACATTATTACATTGAACATGCAGGGGACACCCTCCCAACCCCCTTTTTTTTCAAGGTGCCTCCCCCTGCTCCCCTTTACCCCATATATATGGTCACCATATATAATGTTGCCACAACCTTTTCCCGCCGACATTATGTATGGCAACCATATATATGGGGATAACATTACTGGATACTGTCTCTAGATGGAGCCGGGAAACATATGAGCGATATCACCGCTGTGGTTCCCGCTCCATGTAGACATTGTTTATGTAGGTTTTCACACAGCCACACTAATTAACACTAGATCAGGGTGCACAAGTGTTTATGTGTTCTTACTTTACACCACCCATAATTCTTCTCTTTCCAACATCATGGTCTCTGTACTAAAGCCTGAATATTCCAAACTGATCATTAACCCCTTGATTGAAAAGTGATGATTTATGTTATGCTGTGATATTTTTTAATAGTCCGCACTGCTGTGGTCTTAATTCACCACACCGTGTCCATGGATCAGCGAACTGTGACCCCACCCCAGGTACAACCAGACCATGGTCTGTGGGCATAAATAGAAATGTAAGAAGGGAAGCACGTGGGGGCGGGGTTAAGGGGGAAAGACAGAGAACAAACACACAACAAATCTTATGCACAACCATGAAGGCAACCAAGACATAGGCATGCATGTTAGTGATCATTTCATGCATGTCTGGGAGGCGTGAGCAAGTTTGAAAAGAGACAGAATGAGAGCTGCGCATAGAGGTGAGCCTTATTTCCTGGAGGCGGTTGCTAGTGCTATGTGGTAATGTAAATTAAGTGTTCAACAATTTTTAAGTGTTATAAGGCATTGTATATATAATTCACGGACAGTAACAATCTTTTAGACTACCTTGTTTAGTTGTGTACATCGTGCCTTGGTTAAAAGATCACCGATGGAAAGTTTGTGTTGTACATAAGTTGCTACGGGATGCTCAAGTCAAATCAGCTTTGTATATGCATCAGGTGAGTGCGGCCCACTAATTTCGAACAGCCCTTCTTCTGAACCAAAATTGCTTGCCTCCCATAATCCTTAGCAGGTAGCTCATTGTAATGTCTGGAGTTTGCAGACTTCTCTTTCCCTCAACTGCCAACTTGCAGATGCTTGTTTTTGTTCCTCATGGGTTACAATGTATCTATTTAAAACGGAGGCGGAGACCCAGAGAGCAGGCGCGAGGCAGGGGATTGGCAGGTAGCATTGTGTGCTTGAGGAATGGGACCTGTCTGCAAAGGGTTGTTTTATCTTGTAAGGCTAATTCTTGCCTTCCCCCATCTAACTGAAACACTGTTAAGATCTGCGAACGCGCCTTACACTACACACACACATCCCCCACAGATGGCAACCAAAGGCCTACCCAGTAGAACATCAATTCCAATCTGAACCACAACTAATCTCTCATCTTTAGCACTCTCCCACATCAGCTGCTAAGCAGACTCCAAACACCATAGTCCATTAGATCTTCAGGTTCTTCACAATGGATAACAGTATCCCAAGTTTCACTGCCAAACCGCTAAAATCCAGGAGTCAGGTAAGCTATAGTGGTTTTTATTCTGGACCCCAGCAGCACAACCTCCGGCCCAGCTTCAACAAAGTTCTCAACTGACACGCGTGGAATGTTGTCCTACAAGGAAGAGCAACATTCCATACGTGCCTCAAATATCGGAATACGACACATCTTCACCCCTTAGCATTATATTAGTACCACATAAATAGATAACAAAAAAAACTTCAATTGAATGCACAATGTAACAAATAAAAAAAAACCACAAAAGCATAACAGTGTGAAAAGCAATTTAAGCCGAAGCAGCATCATGTTTTAACGTATATAATCCTTGAGTTTAACTGAAGGACCACATTTTCTAATAGGGCGACCAGAACCAGAAACATCCTGTACACAACCCTCAACTCCCCTTTCTTCTGGAGACTCGATGTCGTCACTCCTTGCTCCAACTGAATCATCAGGGATCACCCTTCTCGGACGCACCACTTACTCTAACCCGTTCCCTTGGGCCTCATGCAAAGCAGCGCTTTGAAAATCTAACATGGATCCTTACAGACCTACACAAACATGGTTGCCTCTTACCACACCTCCATTGCCCGCACCAGAACCACAAGGCGTTTTTTTGCTCCACTTTGAGCCATCCACCAACTGAACATAACCCACCCCACGTTTGATCACTCTCATGGGAGACATAAATACACCCCCCTCCTTAGGGACAGATCTGGGATTCTTGACACTGACTATATCCCCTACCCTAACACACAACTCCTTTTTACTGTCTTGACTCTTCCCTCACAGCCTCCTGACGCGCCAGAAATCTGTGCTGCACACCACCAAGGTCCATGTGACCGGACCACCACCCCCAACGCCATAGGCCTTAACCTGGATCCTGCCTTCCTACCTCTCATTAATTCAAACGGTATCTTACCAATAGCAATAGATGGGGTCCTGCGATACGCATACAAATACTCTGTAACAACATCTTCCCAGTCGAGACCATTGGCAAGGGCAAGTTGGATGGCACCTTTGATTATACCATTAACGCTCTCCACCAAGCCATTGGCGCTAGGATTATACAAAGCTGTGCGATGATGTTCTATCCCAAATTGCTCCAGGAACTCCCTCATTAACTTGGACACAAACTGAACACCATTATCAGTTACTAAACTTGCAGGAACACCCTCTCTATCAAAGATTTTCTTCAGGAAAGCAATAACACACTCCGTCGTAACTCCTCCAAAAGCTGCCACTTCCACCCACCGAGAGGTATAATCCACCAACACACACAAAAACCTACATTCTGGTTGCAAGAAATCGAACAGATCCATGATGTCTAGAGCACATTTAAACCATACTTCTTTGGGAACCTCTACTGGAACAACAGGTTGGGGTGTGTCACTTTGCTCTTATCACTGAGCGCACACGCCACACAATCCTTAACCATTATTTCAACATCCCGATCCATAGATGGCCACCAATATTCCTCCCGCAACCTTCTCTTAGTCAAGGATCGTCCTAAGTACCCTTTGTGTGCTAACTCCACCAACTTGCTCCTTACCCCCACCGGAGGGATCAACCTCTCACCCCCCGACACACCCCATGGGCCCACAGCTAATTCATGCAACACCTGGGTATAACCTTTTCCTTCAACTCTCCCTCTGACCTTGAGCAAACCCTCTTTGATCCACTCCAAGTCAGCATCCTTCTCACACTCTGCTTCCCAATCTACCTTCTTAATCGTGGGAATAATGCTAGCCACCTCCAACTTCACTTCTTCAGTGGCTTCCTCTTGTAAACCATCCACATTTGCAGCCGGTAAATGAGATAAACAATCTGCCACCACATTTCCGTTCCCTGGCAAGTATTGCGCAATGAAATTGTACTCCTGTAATCTCACGTGCCATCTAGTTATTCTTGGAGAGACAGATGAGGTACCCTGAGTGGAAAACACATGTAACAATGGCTTATGGTCCGTCCTAACTACATAGGGAATGCCCCATAAAAATGTTCTGAAATGCTTGGAGGCCCATGTCACCGCAAGAGCCTCTCGCTCAATGCTCTAGAAGAAAATGCAACAGGACTGAGTTCCCCATCACAATACTGCTCCAAAACGGCACCTAATCCTAATTCACTCGCATCAACAGTGAGGATCGTTTTATTCTTGGGGTCAAATGATTTCAAACATGGTGTATGGTCCACTTCTTCTTTCACCAACTGAAACTCATTTTGAAATTTGCTCGACCATTCAAATTTAACACACCTCTTGAGCAACGCTCTCATGCACGCCGTCTTTTCTGCATAATTGGGAATACATTTTATATAATATTCTGTTAAACCTAGAAAAGATCTCTTTGTTCGTAGGAACCGAAGCATCCTTCATAACTTTGACCAATTCTGGTTTTGGACTGATACCACTGGCAGTCAAAGTATGTCCTAAATATGATACACTGGGCACACCAATTTGACACTTTGACAATTTTACCGTTGGACCCTTTCTACTCAGCACCCTCACCACTTCATGCACTCTGTCATCATGCTCTTTGCGAGAACTACCCCAAACCAAAATGTCATCCTGGAAGTAACTTACGCCAGCCGCATCCTTAAACAACTCCTGCATAAGGCGTTGAAACACTACAGATGCTGACGCCAATCCAAAAAGCATGCGACAGAATCTGTAGGCACCAAAAGGAGTTACAAATGAGGTAAGAGGTCTGGAATCCACATGTAAATCAATCTGGTGATACACTCTAGAAAGATCAAAAGTTGAAAAACAGGTTGCTCTGCCCAGGGTCAAAATGAATTCATTGATATTAGGTAATGGATGGCGATCCACCCAAATACTGGAATTCAATTCTCAAAGGTCCACACACATCCTCAACCCTCCATCACCCTTCCTGATAACACAACAGGGAACAACCACTCAGAGCTCTCTATCTTTTCGATGAATCCTTCACCCTCCAGTTTCTCCAATTCACATCTTAAATCCTCTCTCGCCAAAACCGGTACACTTCTTACCTTGTGCACTTTGGGGACTGCACCCCTCTTAAGCACAGTGCAATGTGAAAAACCTTTGAGCTTTCCCAACTTATCAGAAAACACCTACGGGTACTTGTCACGTAATAACCCAGACGACACACCATTTCCATTCCCATCCTCCCCGGATACTTCCTGAATGCTTAACACAGGTATTTCTTTAACAGGATGAATCTCAAATATCTAGGGCAGCTTGCTCCTCCCAACCCAAAACACTAGTGCCCTTGAGCGCCACATACAGTTTACCTACCGCATGCCGGCCATTGAATTCAATGCAAGACTGTCTATAACCTAACACTTCAATGGGTGCACACCCATAGGCACTGGGACTTATATCAGAAGGCCATATATCAGACACATCTTTCCCTAGTTTTTCCGTATAGGTTTCAGGAGAAATCATAGTGTACGGTGAACCTGAATCCACCAGCATCTCCAAGGCACAGCCATCAATCGATACTGTCACCCATGGGCCTGCTCCTCTTATATTGCGGTAAAATAGCTTAGAAAGTATCTTTGTGACCATCCTTCTCTGTGACAATTTGCACACTGGCCTTGGACGCTTCGATGGCCCTGGCAATTTCTATCACCTTCTCTAATGGCGGGTCACTTCAATCCACAGTCTCTCTCTAATTTTCTGGTCACTAGTCTTCATCATAACTTGGTCCCTTATATATTCATCCAATACCCCTGAGAAAATGCATGTCACCATCAAAGTACGTAGGGCCGTAATATAGGAGTCAATAGACTCTGTCATTCCTTGTGCTCTGGAAAAGAACTGGTAACGCTCTAAGACCACATTGATCCTTCTTCCGAATCATCCTTCTAACTTTTTTAAGGCAGTCTCATATTCACTTATTACTCTGTCACCTTCTCCACTGCCATGAATGTACACATCCTCCCCAGGCAAGTGGCGAAATATTTGCAGGCCCTCCGTGCCTATGCAGTTCAGGAGTGCAGCCTCCTTCTCATCATCCGAGAAATTAGCTGCACCAGCCACCTTTAAATATACCTTGAATGCATCTATCCATTGGTCCCATGGTGATGCTGGCTCCACAGGAGATGGTAAAAAGGCTGGAGAGGGCCTAGCAGCTGTGTGAAGCATGGTGGTAGAGGATGCAATGGGGTGTCACATTAAGCCTGTACAATGAAAGGTAAAGATCACCGTACAAGGGCCCCAGAATCCACCCTGCACCCAGACACCACCACCCTCTTTTCACTTGATCCCGCTCCCTTGAGCTTACCCCAACGGTGTACAGTACGGCCACAAGTTGTGGGGAGATGGTACCTTAATTGTCACTGGCCTCGTATGTTCATAGGTAAGAACGTTGACACAAAGAAGATATCACAACCACAAAACGTAGGACCCGACACCATCCATGTGTCCGCAATGATTCCTTACCAGCATCCACTTCCTGCCTTCTGCCCAGGCACCCAATGAGAGCGTGTATGCCAGAGCAGGCCCACAACCAATGAGGTAGCAACCTATACTCTGGGCCTGCTCCGTCAGTGCCCAGGCACGCCCCCCCCGGCGCGCTTCCTGCTTCAGCCGGCCAATCTTGGCTGGGGTACCGCCCCCACTCAACGGCTCCTCCGTTGCGGTTCCGCGGCTGGCAAGGACACGCCAGCTCAGGCACCGCCCAATCCTTGGCCAGGGTATGCCCCCACACGCCAGCTCTTCCGCGGCGAACACGCTACTGGCACGGACAAATTTGTCCCGGCGCAGCCCTCGCACGCCGTGGAGGACCGCCAGTCAGCGATCGGAGAAAATTGGTTGGTCTCCCCTTGAACCCTGCCCGCTCTGACCCCAACGGGCCGCCGCTGGAGCTTTGTCTGCGCACCTCGCCAGACAGGGGACAAGCAGCGTGAGGCAGCTGGGTCTTGTGCGCTAACACCGCCTTCCGCACGCGTGGTATGGGGTCCAGAAACCTTGTCGCCAGTGATAAAATCCAGGAGTCAGGTAAGTTATAGTGGTTTTTATTCTGGACCTCAGCAGCACAACCTTCGGCCCAGCTTCAACAAAGTTCTCAACTGACACACGTGTAATGTTGTCCTACTTGGAAGAGAAACATTCCACAGGTGACTCACATATCAGAATACGACACAAACCCATAGAAAGCAGATGAGCCCACAGGAACAGTGTACTTCCGACCTGCACCCATAGACACAACAGAGTTCACATCTGTCATCGCCCACTGTCCATTTAGTAATTTCCTGCCCCCTTTTTTCTGACAAAGCTACACAGAGCAAGGCCACCCATTGAGGCAGAATGGCGCTATACAATTCCACTTACATTACATAATTAAATAATGTCAGCAGAAGTTTCTGTGGAACACCTACAAGTGACATTTTGCAAAGCCAAGGGCTTGAACTTCATCACTGTAGTTTGCAGGGTTATGTACCTGTTGCAGAGCTCTGAGAGTAACCTGCAGGTCACGGGATCGAACACTGTGCAGACTGAAATAGTCTTCCATTGGTCTGAGTTTAATAAAGGGGTGACAAATGGAATCAGGCAGTGGCCAGTTTGGTTTGAAATGCACTTCTCATGGGTTTCACCCCCAGGCCTAAGAAAATGCACAGGATAACGATAAAGAGTGCTGGCTAGTTGATTTTTAAAGTTATGAAGTGTCAATGTTTTCACCCAAATTAGTCTAAGTCAAGAAAGTGAACCTAAAGTGGTGGGGATCCTCATCCCAATGAGATTGTATATGTAATGTTAGGTCAATATGGTGCATTTTGCAACACACATTTTAGGAGAAATTTCATAAAAAGTCTTAGGATATACAAACAGTACTGTAGGGGATCAGATTCACTCTTCCAAAACCTAAGATTTATCACCAACAGGAGAGTGGAGCATTTAGCTGTGGCAAATCATGGATGTGCCCATCAGAAAAATGTGCTTCCCATAGAAAAAATGGATGCACAGTACACACATATTTCTGCCAAACCACCACTGATGCAGCACTTGCTACAGTTGCCACTACCTCCCTGGGTACAAATCTCAATTGGTGAATTACACGACTGTTGAAATTACGCCATATAAGAACAAATACTATGTAATGAATACATCTCAATTCATCACAGATAACATTATCGCACAATTTTAGACAATATCACACAATCTAATACTTATAAAACAAGTACTAAGACCTCTAAATACATCTCAGTTAATCACAAATTACATCTCCGTTCATCACAACTTACATATGCACAAGTGAAAAAAGTTTAAAAAATAATTGCGACAAATTAAAAATGATGTTTCCACCTCTATTAAATATTATATATAAGAACGAATACATAAACTACTGTGTTTACAAAATAAGAAAACAATGATGGAAGAGCCAATTATATTGTATCCCTTTCATTGTATAAATCCATCGATTCTAAAAATGATGCAATCACTATACCCTCTGAAGTATTCTGAATGTTGATACAACAGGACCAGATATAGTTATCATCCCCATTGACTCCCCATTTAGCAAATTTTGCCATATGGGTCGACCTTTCGTTACAAAGTGCAGGACAGAAAAGAAGTAAGTGCTTCGCTGTTTCAATTTCTCCCTCCTTCTTACAAAATCGGCAATATGAATCTTAGCCTATCATTTTCCTACGTAATAACACTTTGTGAGTTGGAAAAATGCTCCAACGTAGTTTTATCAGAATCGTCCTATAGTACCAATTCGGAAACTCTAAGAAAAGTGTCGAGATAACCCTGCGTCTTTTATGGTCCCACTGTAAATTAATCAAAGAGGGATAAGAGTGGAATCTATCTATGATTGTCATCCAGTCTTTCTCATATAGCAATCTTTTAACCCTTAAAGGATTAGTGACCAGAGTCTCTCTATCCATATTAAGGTCTTTCATAGACTGAACACATGTATCGCAACTTCCAATCAATAACGTATTAGAGTCATGTCCCGATCCACATATTTCCAATAATTTGCCCAATTCTACATTAAGCGCGTTTAGCAGCGGGGCAATGATACTACGGAAAAGGGATTACAGTCTCCATGTAACCCGGGCCTCCAAGGATGCTATTGCCAGTTTGTATCTAATAGCCACTGCTGGAATCGAGTTGGGTCGCTTAACCGTCTGTCTCCACAACCCTCCCTCTAACATTTCCCAGAATTTCCCCAATTTATGACAATATAGTTCCATCCAATAGATGAGTTTTGGCACAGCCTTGCCCTCATAAAAGCAGACCGAAGATTTGATGGAGAAACGCCATTTTTGCTCCAGTTTAGTCATTTGATTGGAAAGAGTATAGCTTTCTGTCTGAGGAAGGTGCAAAGTCCAATCCGCGAAGACTGAGCCGAGAGAGGGAATCCCAAATAAAGCACACTAGATGTGTTACCAATGGGAACCCCTTGCATACTCTAACTCAGCCTTTTCTTTTTCCGACCCCTCCACAGCACTAAGACAAGTGTTTTCCTGGGGTTAACAATCAGTCTATTCTCTTATGCATAATTTGCAGATGTATTCATTAAGCATTGAAGGCCCACTTTGGTGCAGCCGAGGAGTAGAAAATCATCAGCGTATGCCAGCCATGGGATGCACAACTCGCCCAATTTCGGGGTAACCAAACCCACCTCATCCAAACAGTCCCCAATACCGGATACATATAGGTTGAAGACACAGGGGGCAAGAGCACACCCTGTCTCAGGGACAAGACAGGACAAATTCCCTTCAAGAATAAGTCTGACACGTATCCCTGCATTCTTTTCATAGAGTGCCATAATTAGCTGCAGCAGACCCCCACCCCCGGCAGCCCCCACTTCTCAAGCTTAGACCACAGGTGGCTCTGGATAATGCGGTTGAAGGCTGCCGAGAGGTCAATTAAGGCCACATCTATGTCTCCACAATACTTTCCCCATGCTGTTTCCTGTAGCGCCCTCATAACCAAACCATTCAGGTTCGTAGAATGATCTGTCCGTAACCCCGTCGGAAATGTATTTAGTCGTCATGATTTCTTCATGCACTCATTTAAGTGAGTCAACAATATGGAGGCAAACATTTTGCTGTCTGTGGGCCTCATCACAAGTTGGGCGGTAACGCCGGCGGTATTAGTCCCATCACCAAACCCCCGGCGCTGTTAGCGCCGGATCACGGGTTTGGCGGTAATGGAATTCCCCATTCCCCACTGAGCCCATTCGGGAATGCCCCATTCCCCATTGGGCTCAATGGGGAATTTTCACGCTCTTACCGCCGGCAGATTTCCCACCGGCGGTAATAGCGCAAATTTTCAGCGGATTTCCCTGCCGAAGCCCTTATTTGGCAGACCCTTAAATCCGGCGGTAATAGCGCGACCGCTGGATTTAAGGGTTACCGCCAAACTCGTGATGAAGCCCTGTGTCTATTAAGGCAATCGGGCGATAATTCTTAGCCTGATCTCTTTCCCAGCATTTAAAGATAGGGACCACATAGGCTGTTTGCCAAGAGATTGGGAGCTCTCCATTCTTCACAATACTCTTAAAAAGCATGGTGAGGACATTTGTTCAAACAATTGGATGACCCTTAAAGGTGTTATTCGTCAAACCATTTGGGCCGGCCGCCCTGGAGTTTTTACCAATTTTAATAAGCCCCAACACTACCTGGTAGTCAATAGTTGGCTGTCGCTCCCCGGCGCAGTATGGAGTCAGGCAGCTGATATGCTCATCCGGATCCCCCCATGTTACCCCCATAAAAATTAGAAAAAAAGTAAACCCATTGGGTTTCTGAGACTGCATTCAATTGACTAGCACTCATAGAAAGCTCTTGACTGCTAATCAGGAGCCAGAATGCCCTTACATTTCTATTTGCTAGGGTTCACCGCATAGTTTCTGCATCCTTTTGCAGCACCACTGTGTTTCTGGACTTACAGTAGTTTGTATACCTTTTGTTTAACTAGTCTAATTCTATTATTTTTGTGCACCTAGTCCGAATTAGAGCAGGAAATCAACCTCAAGGATCGATGCATAGATGCTTTCACAAAGGCCAGCTGTTGATTAAAGATATGCCTGCGTCTACGACATGATGTGGCAAACCGCATACTAAGATTAGTAGTAGCCCTATCAACCAAGCAGCCCAGGAAAGAGTCAAACCTAGTAGAATTAAATGCATGGAGTTTCCATTCTAGGGTACTGGCACTCATAAGGGAGACTAGGCCGCTGTTTAGGATCCCAATATTCTGCACCGTTCATCTAATCCCTTTACCCTGTTCCACTGTTCTAAGGTCAGTTAAATCCCCTTTGGCCAATTTATTTACTAATATATCAAAGTCAGCTTTCAGGACACTATGGTCACTCCATGCATTTGGAATAATCTTAAGACCTATTCTCAGAGGGAAAGGAAGAGCATCAACGAAAATATAGTCTATGGTTGAGTGAATGGGGCACTCGGGGTGAACCCCCAAAAAAGGTTCAAGCATAAAACCTCATTGTAAAGCTCTGAAGTGAAAAAGACCTTTACAATGCCGGTTTTACGATCAAAAGAAAATCGGCGATTGTAAATCGGTCTTTTTCACTTGAGAGCTTAAAAAAGAGGTCACTTCACATAGAACCAATGAAGATTGTGGGTTGGGAAATATCACCTATTATTCAAGTTCCAAGAGACAATTAGACAATTCAGTTTTTGGTACACTGTTTAAACAGTAATTTACAGATCGTCCAGTGGATGGCAATGTCTGACTTCAAGGTTACATGTCAAGGGGACATATTCACCTTTGTTGGGTGGGTAGTGGTCGGATAATGTCCGGTGGTGAAGCAGAAGACTCTTTGAAGAGTATTTATAACGTTTCCTATGATTTCCTAATGGCAATAATAAGAGTTAGATCCAGTACTTGGGGCCCCACTGCATTCTAGAAATGGAAGCCCTGTGGGCTGATGTTTTGCTCATTGTGGCTCTTCCTAAAGTTGGCTTGGCAGATGGTTCTGCTTTTGCTTAACGTGAAGTTTCTTTCAGTTGCCTTTTAGGTGACCAATGTTCGGAAGTAGTCAGGCTTTTTGCCCCATCTGCTTTGTTTGCATGGCATAGGATTTTGAACTGGATATGCGCAATGTTGATGGTTAGCAGCGGGGGCATAGGCATTTGTAAAGGCCCAGTGTTTCTGAAGCTTTTGAAATTCCTTTTTGGAGCTCTTTTCTAGACTGTGTTGAAATATTACAGCAATAAAGGCATCAGTACTGCACTGATCTTAACACAATAAGCAACCTGAAAGCGGAGGCATGCTCCTCTGGGCCATAGAAGGGGGAAGATAGTACATTTTATGACAGCTGACATATGTTGAGAATGAAAGGTCTATATAAAGAACACCAAGGACTGTTTCGGGATTACCTACTGTGGGTTTCCCAGTTCAATAGACACACTTAGCAAATGCAGTTTCTTTGTTAAAATAGTTTTGGATGAGCACATGCCTCTGGCTTGGCTTTCAAGCGCATGTGAGTGCACTGTGTCATGCTAAAAAACACATATTGGGCCACTGTGAGTAGGCCATGTGTCTGCTGCTCTCTAGATGAAAAAGACTGAAATCTTTAATAGGTTTTCTCCGTCAAGCAGGTGCAGAAATGTTATAAAAATAATAAGAAAATTCTTCTGGGGAATTCCTCTCTTCCGATTTCTTGGTATTGTTGGTCCCTCAGGGTTCATTCATACGGGGATCCTTAGACCAGGCAGAGATGTTCCTTACACTGCAGCGAGGTATGAGGGGGCTGCTTTGAATCCGACGTGGTTTTCAGCCAGAGAGGAAGAACGGAATCAGCTTTGGGGCTTTGCCCCAGAGACTTGTTGAATAGTCCAAGAAGATAATGATGACGATGTTGTCCAGTGTTGGGCACTCAGCCCTTCTTCAATTTGGGGAGGTTTAAAGGTGGCCATCTCTACGCTTTCTGCTGCCCCAAAATATGTTGGTCTCAGTTTATGGTCAAACAAGGGCTTCTCCTGAGACAACTGAAAGCAAGGCTGAATGCTGAGTCTGTACTTTATAAAAGGCAGACGGGCGGTCTCAGATTGCAACATAGCAAGTAGAGGCTATCTCAAACAGCAAGAGTTTTAACAAGTTATTTTGAAAAATATAAACATTTATTCACAGAAAAATGTCAACCAATTATACTTGAAAAAAGTATAGATCATAAAAGACATCGGAATAAAAAAGCGATAACAATTCTAAACAAAACTGCAAACACAGGCTTAGAATACATTGCACAGCAGTATCTTACTCTAGGATTACACTTGAGCAATACTGGTTTGAATGTTCCTTCCAGTTAACACTCAAGGTAACCCGTAAGTCTCTCACTAGTCTCTTTCAAAGCTGAAAACGAAAAATCCTTATGTCAGTCCAGGTTCAGTGTCAGGTGCACCTATAGGGAGCCATTTTAGCACTGTACCAAGACACAGGCAACATGCAGTACTGGGACTCCAGGCCGATGCAGTAAGCTAATGTGTATATATATATATATATACATATATAGCCTGGACCCACCATGGGCCCATCTAGTGAGGGCTACTTGGTTGTCCCCTGATGAAAATTAAGAAATGACACACACCTATTTTATTTATTGTTTGTGTTTTGCGTATGTACTTCGTTGTATTATTATTTTGGATGAAACCATCCAGTCCACCATGGGGATGGGGTGGAATCCGAAAAGTGAAAAGAACAATGGACACAATCTCCCCTGCCCAGGAGTGGATTGCGCAGTGTAGATGATGTTAAGGAAAGAACCTGTTGGGACTAACGGTTGAAGGAAGGAGAAGGAGCACGAGGCAACAACTATTAGCTTCCTGGAGGGCCGTTGTCTCGAGCAGCCCTATATGGCTAAATTAACTTTATCAACTAGGCTGTGTATGCTAGGTGCAACCTGGCATCAACCATTGGCCCCAGCTGCTTGCTTCATGAGGCCTGGGAGGTCAGAGGGATTGCTTGTGAGGCGGTGCATGCCGCCCAGTCCGAGCTGTGTGTGTGTGTGTGTGTTGTGGTCTGGAACGAGGCAGCGTGGCCGTAGCCGCTGTCGGCCACCCTGAGGCCGGACAGCATGAGCCCAGAAGAAAAGCCCTCCCAGGCCATACATGCCAGAAGTGTCCTGGGGGAAAAAGAGGGAGCGTGGCTACTGAATGCCACCCCGCACAATGCCAGTTGAGGGAGGAGGTAAAGCAGCGAAGTCTCAGGCCGCTGCTTCTTTGCGGACCAGATGAAGAGCTCTGGCCGCCATGCCATATGATTGGAGAGCCTGTGCGTGCCCTCCCGTCTGCAGCGCATAGGCCCAGTGGAGGTAGGGGGCGGGCCCAATGCATAACCACACATACACCGTATCCCGGCAATGAAGGTGGCATCCCCATTGCAACAGGGACACTGTTGGAAGAGATAAAGAACCACTGCGACGTGGCGGTGATCGCAGCAGCTTCTCATATCCTGTTGAGGGTAGGGTTTAACATCTTTTTTAGATTTGCTGGTTTCCTAGCGCCCCTCTCCTGGCAGTTGGTTTGTGGGGAAGAGGGTGGTGAGGGGCCCTTCACTGTCCTGGGATAAAGGAATGTGCACGCTCTTAGTTCAGGGAAAGAAATACTAGGGCTGCAAATAGAAAAATCTGACGCTTACCTGTGCAGTTTCTGGGACTACGTTGCACCGAGCAGTGGTTTAGCACCACTTTAATAAATAGGTTCAAAACCATGCACATAGAAGAAGAACAGTTCACCATCTGTCAAAAAGTCCGCCAAGGTCTCTTCGGGGCATAGACAGTTATTAAGCTGTAGAACTTAACAGTTCTATTCAAATGGGTTGTGTTATAACTCCTCAGTGAAATGGAGAGTTGAGATTCTCAACAGGACAATTGTTATACATGCTCGGGCAGCACAAGAAGACACTCTGCAGCAACATAATGTTTCCCTACAGGACAGCATCCAGTCAACAGGTATTTGTTTAACCAAGGTACAGCACCCACGGTGGCAGGAACGTTCCTTTAACACTACAAAGAGACACCTCCCAAACAATGTGCATGGGTGGGTTTTTTTCAGGGCAGGCCTTTGGACAGAATAGACGTTTTCCCTGAGACAAATACTTAACTTTCAAGTTTGGTACACAGACATCCAAGCACCTAAAGGCAGAGAAAGTACATCAGCAGGAGAGATATAGACGCACAAAAGTTATCAAAGTGGGCTCCATACATCGTACACATAGGTGGCATTGTACAAGCCGACATCAGAACAGCTCACGGATAATCTGACAGGAACCATTGAACCATACAGGAGACTTCCTCATAGGGAATAGACTACAGTCTAGTCCTGTCTAGTCATCTTCAGGGTTTTCTTGTCACTGAGATGGAGATTATCAGCTAAACACTCCAAAGACTTTCAACCTTTGCGTTCACTGTTATGCAGAGCAAACCGAATCATGTGGGGATTGGGGTTCTGGAGGGGAAATTCCTTTCTGCTAAGATTGCAGAGCATTTCAAAGGACACATCCCAAGATGACGTGTCATTTCTATGGCAAAAGCCCCTCCTTTCGCACATCCGGTTCGCAGCCAGTCTTCATTCATAAAACAGCGCTTTAAGAATCGAATTAAAACGTATCTTGAAATGGATGCTTTGTTAATTTAAGGTCATGTCAGCCGAAGCTGTGACCTTTTTTTTTAATGAAACAGTTAACAAAAATCTGTTCCCTCCACCACCACCATACCATTGAATACATCTAACAAAAGAGTTATTTAGAGTGTTATAACTCGAAGTATTTTTTTTTAAATTATTAATATAGTGTGTTAACCCAAACAGTTTAACATGTACACAAAAAAAAATTAAAAGTATCAACATCCATATTATCAAACCATATAGCAATACGATTATTTGATGTCATAAACAATTAATTAAGATATAGATTGAAAGAGAAAAAATAAACAAATGAAACAATCACTTCTAAAAAGTGCCTCTCTTTATATGCAAACTGTAATGAGTAAATAGATCCTGCAGGCTTCATATTGACTAATTAATTCACATTGCATTACAGTACATCCCATATAAATACATAGCAGCATTCATATGTTACAGAAACATCAACAGAGGTCAGTGTCATATAGACAGTCTTCACAAATATAAAATGCCTAGTGCAAAATACGATCCTGGATCCTAGGCTCTAGATTACTCCGACTACTGCAATAGTAAGAGAATTCTAATAACCTACTGACCGATTCCAGAAATATGGGGAATCCAACATCTCACATGATCCGAGAAAAAGAACTAAAGTGCAAACGATGCATACTTAGTTTAAAAACAATTTTTATTATTTTATAATACACCAAACATTACATTAATTAGGACATTGTGTACAAGTGTAACAATATAACATTACAACTTACGTTCTTCAGTCCCACTCCCTCCCACCCCCTTAACTTGAGCCACTGTGACCGTAACGTCAGCCTGTACTTCTTCAGGCGGGTCCATCGTCTTCATGTTATCCGTATCCTCATCACTGCGATCGGGCTGGGGGGGCCCACCATGGCAGCCACCAACTGCCTCCATTCGATTAGGGGTCCCACCTCCTCCTCCCCTCCCCTGCAGACCGCTTCAAACCAGTCAGCCGTTTCTGCCTGAGCCCATTTCATGAGGTCAGCCCACCACAACTCCATCTTCAGCCTATGGGCTGACTTCCAGCACATTGCAATCCTTCGTTTAGCCAGGCTATATGCCAGGTCTTTGATTTTGCTAATGTGCCTTAGGTTATGTGGCCTAGGGAATCCCCCCAGCATGCAAGCCCAGGCCAACTCCCCCTCCAGCGTGATGCCTGTTCCTGCTAAGCGTGTCTTCAGTTCTGCCCAAAATCTTCCCACCTCCGGACAGGCCCAAAACATATGTAACAATATCGGCGCCCTCCTCCCCACACCTGGGGCACCTCTGAATCGTCTGGCCACCAAACCTGACAATCTTACTAGGGGTCAGATATGCTCTTTTTGACATATAATTGGATCTGCTGGAGTCTTGCATTCCGATACACTTTCTAATGATATCTTTGGGGGTTTATAGTGATAATATCGAATACAAAAATGTTGAAAGTCATAATTTCAAAAAAATAATGTGGAAAGAAAATATCAAATTTCTTTTTCACTATTTTATTCGAAAAGGGGGGGTTCCCCCCAATCCCCCCTTTTTTTTAACCTTTTTTTACTCGCGAAACCCCTAAAAAAAATATATAAATAAAAAAATTAAGAATTCCATTTTTTTTTCGACATTATTTTTTCGAAATTATTGTCTTTCGACATTTATTTTCTCAATATTATGACTGAACACCATCTTTGAGCTCTATCCCATAGCCCATCTGACATGGGCTCTCCCACCTCTTCTTCCCAGAGTTGTCTCAATTGGAACAATTCCTTCTCCACCTTACATCCCAGTAGCTCGTATATACGGGATGTCTCATGCCCGCCCTCCGAGATGTCATATATCATCTCCATGGTGGCATCTGGTTGTTCAGTAAGCACCACCGCCGGCCACTTTTCTCGCACTCTAACTATTCTGGAGTAGGATATATACTGCCCCTTATGCACCCCGGTATCCTCTATTAATTTCTGGAATTCCAGTGCCTCCCCTTCTTGCCATATGTCTCCTAGGGTGGCCAGGCCCATCGGCTCCCAATATTTACGGACCCCTTGTATCAATTGGGGTTCCTCTCTGTATAGTGCCGCCAACTGCACCTGCATCGAAAACGGTGCCTGGTATCCCACCATCTGCCATGCCCTGTGCCATAACTCCCATCCGAGCACCAACAGCCTTGCCATCTCCAGTACCTTTGGCCTGGACACCCACACCACTTCTCTAACTAAGGAAGTAGGGAGCTGGTTCAATGCCAGCAGGCTGGTTTCAGCCGTTTCCTCTTCCGACAGCCATCTCGCCACATATTGCAACTGTCCCGCCAAATACTATAACTCAAAATTCGGCAGGTTTATTCCCCCCTATCGCACGAGTTCTGCAGTTTCCAAAGAGCCACCCTGTTCCTGGGGCTGTGCCACATAAAGCCCCTGCGCAGACTGTGAAGATTAACGAAGAAGCGCATAGGGATCGCATGCAGAATATTTACAAAGAAGTGTAACAGTCTGGGCAGGACCACCATCTTAAGTAGAGCAGGGGTAGTCTGGACCAAAATCCCATACTATTTTTAATGCCTTCTACTGCCTTTACTGTTGTATTTATGCTCTTCTCCTGTCGTGTGATATATGTCAATTCCGAGATATCGGAACAACTTGGTTCGCCAGGGTATTGGCAATGTCGGCAAGCCCCTAGGTAGGTCAACTCTATATCTCCCCAGGGGGAACATGCTAGATTTCTTGGGGTTTACCGCTATGCCAGAGAGAGCAGCATATTGTTCCATCACCTCCAGAATGTATTGTATGTTCTCTTCTGGGAAGCGCAGATACAAGAGTATATCGTCAGCATATAATGAAATAACATGTGGGCCACTTGCAGTGCGGATCCCTATTTCCCCTTATTGTTGTCTGAGGCAGACGGCCAGTGGTTCCAACGCTAATATATATAACATGTGCGACCAAGGGCATCCCTGCCTAGTGCCCCTGCTAACTTGCCATTTGTCGGAGATAGTGGCACCCATTTTAACCCTCGCAATTGGGGCGCTGTATAACAATTTAACCCACCTGAGATACCCTGTCCCCATTCCGTAGCTTCCCAGAGTCGCTAACAGCCAGGGCCATCTTACTGAATCGAAAGCCTTAACTGCGTCCAGCGAGACAATTGCCAGTTCCCCTGGATCCTCCTTTGTTTGATCAATAATGTGATGCAATCTTCTTTGGTTATCAGTTATGTTCCTACCAGGGACATAACCTGTTTGTTCAGGATGTATCAGTTTACCAATGACTCGCTTAAGCCTATTTGCCAACACAGCCGTACGGATTCTGCTATCCTGGTTAAGCATCGATAGGGGTCTGTATGACCTGCAGTCCGTGCTAGGCTTACCCGGCTTCAAAAGCGGAATGATCACCGCCTCTCGCAGGGACTCTGGCAACCTGCCATGCCCCTACGCCTCATTAAGCATAGCCAACAACCGGGGAAGCAGCTCTTGTTTGTAGTTTTTGTAAAATTCACTCGGGAGCCCATCTGACCCCGGAGCCTTACAAGTGGGCATGTGCTGAATCACTAGCTCAAGTTCTTCTAATGTAATTGGGGCATCAAGGTCTGCCCGTTCCAGATCGTCTAGGGTGGGCAGGCCTATATCCTCCAGTGTTTTCTGGATTTCATGGTCCCTCGATCCACCTGGGTCCTCATAGAGACATTTATAGTATCCTAGGAACTCTTCATTTACTCCCTCCTGGGTGTTCAGGATCTGACCTCCCTCACCTATGATTTCCCTGATCAACGGCCGTGGTGCCTCGTTCTTATATAGCCAGGCCAGCAGCCTGCCCGGGTTGTCTCCTCCTGCATGCTGTCTTTCCAAATATTTCTTATAGCTTATTTTACATAACCTGTCCCAGTGTTCACTACTAGCCTGTTGTAGGTGTCTTATCCTGACCCCGTCTTCCCTAGAGGTGCCTCCCCTGCGCATAATGTCCTCCAACTCTTCCTCCGTTCCCCGCAGCTCCCGCTCTATGTTCCCCTGGAGCCTTCTGGATTTCAATATAGCCACCCCCATCAGTACCACTTTAAATGCTTCCTACACAGTTCCCATAGATCGGACACTGCCAGTATTGATCACGAAGTACTCCGTGATCGCCTCCCTTAAATCCTCTCGGAATTTCGAATCCTGCAGAGCCTGAGCTCTGAGCTTCCACATCGGGATCCGCGCTCTAGTGGGCTGATGTCGCCACTCCACGACCAGGGGGGAATGGTCTGAGAGCACCTTGGCCTTATATTCCGCGCTTCTCATCTCTTCCACCAGCTCTGCAGCAGTGAACAGGTTGTCCAGCCTCGTGTGCAGGTCATGTGGTGCCGCATAGTGCGAGTATTGCCTATCTGCTGGGTGCAACTGCCTCCAGACATCAATTAGGTTGACATCTCTCAGGAGGGCCTGTAACACCTTTGCAGTCGGGGTGGGTTTGTCAAGCTTACAATCTGATCTGTCTACCTTAGGATTCAATACACAATTAAAGTCTCCACCCCACAGGATCCCGCCACCCAATAGGGGGCTAATTTTGCCATACAGAGTCCGAAAGTAGGCCGCTGTATCTTGGTTGGTGGTGTATAAGTTTACGATACTCATCTCCCGGTTTTCCAACATCCCCCTCACAACTATCATTCTGCCTTCTGGGTCTCCCGTAGCCTGGAGCAATTGAAATGGCACATGCGGTGCTACCCAAGTGATGAAACCTCTAGCATAGGCCGAATATGTGGCTCTCTCCATGCACCCCCTCCACTTCCTCTTGACCACCTCCAATTTCTCCCTGGTGAGGTGGGTCTCCTGCAATAATGCTGTGTCAATCCTCATTCATTTCAGGTACATCATCACCTTATTATGCTTCAAGTAACTGTTGAGGCTCCTGACGTTCCAGGTAACCACTCTAAGGCATCCTGATGCCATAGATACCATAGCTTGTCCTCCCTCTCCGCCCTCCAACCCGCCTGATAAGATTCACATCTCGTAACCCCCTCAGATCCCACAAACTCCCCCTCATCCCTTTTCCCAACAACAAACCCCCACACCCCACCCCATCCCTACCCAGCCCCAACAAATGAACAACGCTTACTTAAAGTGCCTGTGCAATCGCCCAGCAAATGCTTCCAGGATTCAGCCTGTCCCTCATTACCACAAAATCTGCATGTTTGAGGATAGGATCTTAAATTGGCTAGTAGGACTAACACTTCTCCAGTCGGTAATGTATAGAATCTGAACCTCAGAAAGATATTCTGATCGCGAGCAGGGGAGAATCTCAACAGATATTGATGTAAAGTCTGCAGTTTTGTATGCTCAGTTCTGTGATCTAGATAAAGTTTGTATTTGAGGATCCAGTCATACTCCCACAAGCTTTTCTTGACCTTATCTGGATTATCAATCAGAAGATCTCTATCTGCAGTCAGAGTTTCCAACAACAATTCAACTTTCTCAAACCACATTATTAGCATGTTGGAATCCCCAAAATTCATTGATTTATATGGATCCTCAAACATAGATCCCTTCATGGTGGCAATACTTTTACAAAATAGGCACAGTATATTCCACTGAACTCGGGACCTCAGTGAATGTATGCCCACAGTTCATACCTGATAACACATATTGGCACCGATTTGGGAAGCAATGGTGACTTGACTTAGGCCCCTGAGTCTTGTCAAATAGGGTAATTCCGCCAAATGCCAAAACTCCAACCCAAATGCAATATTAGGCACGATTTTTCCTTTACAATATTAGATCAATGGCCAAAATGAGAAATGACAGTACCCCTAACTGAAGTCTATGCAGTTGGTAAACAAATAATATTTTTTTTAAACAAAAAGAATAGTGAAGGACCACATGATTTATCAAAGATATGTGAGTGCCAATATTTAAATGATTTAACGTTTTCAATGGTTCTTCCTTGCAGCGACCACTTGAATCTAGCATGCTTTGTAGTGTTGGAGAAATTATTAAATTGATCATTAGTTAATTTTCTAAAAGATAAGCCTGTCGAGTATCCAGGGCTCACTGTAAACCAACTGCGGTTTGATCAAATATTAAAATGTTATCAGCATATGCAATCCACTGGCTATGCTGGTCAGCTAGTTTCGGTGGAAACATTCTAGTTTTCAAAAATGCCTGATTCAGATCAGAGATGTATAAATTGAAGCAGAAGGGAATATGCATGCAACCCTGCCTCAAATCTTGTAGTGTTTGATAATGTCCAGCAGACTTAGAGGAAGCCCCTATGCAGCCAATGTATTCCAAAGTCTTGTCCTAATAACGTGGTCAAAAGTGGAGGACAGGTCTACGGTTACCACAAATATGTTATTAGCCTTTTTGTGCCACAGCTTATTTTGGAAACACACCAGAATGTAACCGTTAAACTGGGTCCCAATGTCTTTTTTGGAACACGTCTGAAATGTCTAAATTCTGCGTGTATTATCTGCCCAAACTTCCAGTTCACGCAAGATTGAAGAAGTAAACAGCTTAGTACAAGAATTGAACAGTGCAATTGAGCGGTCATTCAAAGAAAGTCTATTGCCTTTTTTTTATATATATGCACTATGAAGGATTCTGACCAAGAAGGGGTGAGCTGTTTTCCTCGTAATATATTAATTAATAAGGAACTGAGAATCTTCGACCACATCCCAAGGTCAGCTTTCATGACTAAATTAGGAATTCCATCGGATCCAGCAGCCCTTGAGTTTTTCAATTTAATAATAAGAAAATCAATTCGTTCTAAGTCAACCGGCACAGCCCACTTTGTGGACATTAGTATTTGAACTGTTACCATAATTAATCTCTATGAGGGCCATACGATTGAGAAAAGTGACTGCACTAAATATCTTCATAGAAAGGATTAACCTGCGTTGTCTGTTGTGTTCCAGTCTCCAAATTTGTGAGTTTCCAAAATTCTGCAGGGTTATTTGATGCCAACAAATAGAGCATCAATTGGCTATGTTTGTTTTAAAGGTGACATCTATGATATTTTATCCAGTTCCTACACTGCTGCATAAGATGGCGTTTGATGTTGAAATACCCAAGACCTCCCACATCAACTGAAGCATTCAGTCTTATGAAAGAGGCCCACAGATTTCTTTTTTAAACTCTATTTCTATATCATAGTGGGGCAGTGTATTTTGTATCTTTGACGCAACAGACCCACCCCTATTTCCTGGTGATAAAACTGGTTCCATGGTACAATTGATATAGCAATAAATTGGGCATGGCATCAAAGATCATTGTCTGCTGAACCATTTCCCACATTCAGAGTAAAACTCAGCCTTTTGTTAAACTCACCTATATTTCTAAAATTCCAAGACAACCCATTACCCTGGGCAGATACTTGCAGGATCTGGGGTAGCATAATATAATAAATAAAATTCGTTCCAACATCATAAACACTCAGGGAGACGAAAAAGTAGTCTATGTGTGAAAAAAGAGACTGATTGTGGCAGGTATGGGCAGCAGCTAAAACTCCTTGCTTATTACTAGTCATTTTGATCAATTCCCAGCTGTCAAAGAAGTTAGCCCACATTATACCATTTGTCAATAGACTCTTTGAGTTACTGGATAATGAATTTGATATACCTGCCTATTAAGATTTCCAGCTACAAAAATGTTATCAGAGTTCCCTTGTTCGAACCACAACAACAAAATATCAGCTAGGTCATTAAGAAAGTCATCCAGTTCTTGTCGAGCATGGCTCCGATATAAATGTATTATGAAACATGTTTTAAAGGGACCTGACCTTGCAGACTTTGCACTTATTGACACATTTCCAGGATTAACAGAGGGCCATCTTTCGAAATTATTAAACATAGCGTTTTCAAATACCTTTAGGAGGTCCTCAGCCGGTCTCCCCTTCAAACCAGTCCTAGCAGGCTGAAGAAAGGACCATCCAACACAGGACAGATAGTAAGCCATACTTCTTGTAGCAGTATTATGGCACATGACATAAGCTTAGCGCAGAGCACACTGGAGGTGAACAATTTATGTACCCTTGCAAATTCCAAGATGATATCAATAGTTTACATGTGTTAAAAAGATTGATAGGCTGGTTGTGAGACTACATGACTGGAAACCAGCGCAGCCGGAAGCCATAATCATTCATCAGGGGATTCTATGCTAGCCTTGGAACCCGGCACTAGATCGATATCCTTGGAGTCCACATTGTGCAGGGTTAGTATTTAATAAAATATAGATAATGTATTTGATTTATTGAGTAACACTGATTAAGATGCTGGAAAGAGTGATTCCAAGTCCAGTTTTAGAGAAATTAAAGGTTTGTCTGCGCATAACTCCTCAAGATTGGTCATTTTTGGGGAATCTACCAATATGACCAAAGCTTATTTAGAGGGTTACCTTTCATCCCGAACCACTTGTAGCTCTTCAACAAACATCAGATCTAGTGCTGGATCAGAATTTACAGATAAAGGTGATGTATCAAGCAATGCAGCAGAAAGTTCCCCAGATATTTTGGTTACTTGGGTGGGATTAAAGTAGTGCGTAATTCTACCCACATCAGAAGACAATTTTACAAATTTACAAATGGAGTTTGACAGACTGTTCCCTGAGTTCTTGTGCCTCTCAATTTTCTTGGACTTGGAACCAATAGCGGAGTTGCCATCACTGCCTACAATTGTCTGCAGATCCTGCAGCTGACAATCTTCAACAATAATGCTGTTAGTGAGGGTACATAAAAAATGTCTGAGAAGATTTTCGCTGCCTTGAATGTAGGTTTGTTAAGGTCTCAGATTTCTTCTTCTTGGCCTGATTCTTAGGATAATGCTAATGTTCAGGGCTCGTAGTATCAAACTCAATAGCTGTATCACAACTAACACCAGGTTTTGGAGACTTCTAAACAGTAGGAGCAGGTGCAGATAGAGGTTGGATAGTGCATCCAGATTTCCTCTTCTTGGTCCGATTCCTAAAAGAACACTGATGTTCAGGGCTTGTGGTGTCAACCTCAATAACTGTAACACAACTAAGATCAGGATCAAAGGAGTCTAACATAGTAGGAGCAGGTGCAGATGAAGATTGAATAGTGCAGCCAGATGATGCCATGAAGAGCACTTCAGAAGTATGATCACCAAGACCAGAAGCTACTACAGACAGCTATGGTTCAAGCATAGTCTTCATTTTCACCAGGTTTTCCTCCATCCGGGTCAAAGTTATTAAATGACCTCTGACGTCAGAGAAAATGTCATACAGTTTGGCCAATGAAGACAACACTAAGTCAAGAGCGGCAAATGAGTTAGGACCCTGTTTAAAGGAATCACATAAGGATTCTAATATTTCACATAGTGAAATGTCCTGTAACAGTAAAGAATAATTAAACAATTCCTGTTGCTCAGGAAACGGTGAGTGGGACAAAGAACAATTAGCAAAAGGAAGTTGGCCCGAGACATCATTTACCACTTTTAACAGATTTGCAACCTTTCCACACTCAACTAGTTGTGTAATAGAGGGGGGAGTTAAAAATAGAGCCACCTAAATGTTCAGGCAAGTTGGAGGTTTTTGGAGAAACTGGTGCTTCGGCCAATGGTGAACCAGGAGTTACATTGGTGAGTGATTTAAGTGGTTCATTAGCACTATCACAAAATCTCTCTACTGACCATCCTTCGCTTTTACAGTGAAAAAAGTCAGTGATTTTAGCTTGGCACTCCTTGTTGAGAGAATCAGGGTTCAAAAAGTAGAGGTGAGAAGTAGAGGAAGTTTGCAGTTCAGCTGAAGTGTGAGGCTGATCGGAGGGGAGATGGTCTAAGGAGGTGCGGCGACGTTCGCATGCTTTGCTCCTTAGGTAGTACATTGTTCAACCAATAGAGAGAGTCAGTTACTTCCCCTTAATAAAGCACGATTATGAGGTAGCAGAATGCAAACCCAAGACATGGGAAGACAAATACAACAAGAGAAAGGTACTGACACAATCAGCCTGATTCAGGGAATTATTTGCGTGAAAAATGCAGATTTATGTGCCTTTCTGCCCGAAAATCTGTTTGAAGTATGGGGATTTTCGGGCAGAAAGGCACGCACATCTGCGTTTTTCACTCAAATAATTCCATGAATCAGGCTAAATATCTGCTTTCTTAACAATGTTGGCGGCAGGTAATTCAGGCTAAATTTTGGACCAGAGGTATTGTAGGACACAGTCAGATGCTTATAGCTTACCGCTGGCTGCCGCTGACTGCACTTTGTTTGCAGTGCGCTCTGCGTGGACACTGGTGTTTTAAACACACGGCTCCTCCTCCAAACACAACACAGGTGACTGTACAACTGCGCTCTGACTCACAATCTCGGAAGCACCTAGCAAAGACTGCCGCCGACTGCACTTGAGTCCCCACTTTGTCCACAAAGTATTTGTACAGCTGTGTTTTAAAGCATCAAAATTAATGAAGCAAATTATTGTGTTGAGTTGACTCAAATTTAGTTCAAGATTATCTTTCTAAAAAATCCAGGCTTGAATCAGCTGAAATGATTCAAAGCCCTTGTCGCTGAAGTTCAAAATAATTTGAAACATGTCAAACACTGATTCAAGTCACAATAGTGAAGAGTATTTGTTTGCACAACTTTACTCAAAGTTGTCTTGGGTCAGTTGGAAAATCTATGCAGCATTATTGAATCTTAGAAACCTGCTGCTGAAAAGAAATTATGTAATAAGGTTGATTCAACAAGTTTCGAGCCATTTGGTGCCTATTATCTTGAATTGTGTCAAAACAGTGCCATTAAAAGATACACATTATTATCTCCAGCACATTTGATTCGCTTTAGGTTAATTGGTTGCCATTAGCTTGAAGCGTGTTGAATCGGCTTGAGCTACAAACACCAGTATATCACCCATTCACTTTGATAGCTTCTGCCAATTTGACTGCTTTGAGCAGTTGGTATCTACTGACTTGCAGTGTGTCGAATCGGCTGGGGCTACTTATGTAATTTGGTGATATAATTCCTTTTTACTTTTAATATTAGAGACATTTTGACATCATACAAGTCAAATTAGGAATTTCAAATATTCAATTCAATTAGCCCGCCAGTCATCTCAAAAGAGGCTTGGCACAGTTGAATCTATTCACACTTTGTTTTTATATGTATGCATGGGATTTGTAAAGTGCAGACCTAGCTGGGAAGCAATGAAGCAGGTAGAGGGAGCTAGGGGTGGAGAGGAGATTCCAGAGGGGGATTGTGGGAAATAACCTTCGGGAGACAGGCAGGTGCTGAAAATTATATTTATTCCAACTGGATAAGGGTCCTTAATAAAACAAAGTATATTGTCCTCTGGTTTACTTCACCAGTGTTTGGTCCCTTCAGAATATGGTGAGGCAGTCCTCAAGCTTATTCTATACCGTGGTGTCTGGATAGGCCCACCACTCTGGTCTTCGTTCCTCCTCTTCTTCACTTCCCTGTAAAATGAGAGAACCTCGTCAGTTTCTTTTGGCGGGCTTTTATGGACTACCTTAGAATCAAGCCCCCACCAATCGCCATCAGCCCTGACCAGCCGACATCCTATTGGTTGCTGCCGTGTTGACCCGCCTCCCATAAAGGCTGCCGTGCCTGCGTGATCCCATCCATGCCGCGGGGAACTGCTGAGGCGATCACGTGACCAAAAACGTGGTCGCGTTGGATATGTTGGGCCCTGGCTCTGGGCGTCTTCCAGCCGCGATCCGCAGCACGCTGAAGGGCTGGTTGCCCCCCCTCCTTGTCATGGAGGGTCTTCGCTCCCCTCCCGTCCCTGGGTCCGGGTCCTCTACCAGGCGAGTGCGGCAGCGATGCGCCGCGTCCCCGAGCAACGGGCCGCCCTCTGGCAGGTGAATGTGGTGGTGACACGCCGCGTCCCCGAGCATCGGCTGGGGCTCCTCTGCTACCGGCGCTGGTGACCGCCGCGAGAGGAGCGGCCGGTCCGCTGCCTCGGCTCCTGGTGCCCCCAATCCCAGGTGCGCCCATCACCCACTGCGGGTGCCGATGCGCATCCCCACAGGGATAAAAATAGTTGAGTGGAGTGATCAGCAATTGGAGACATGTTTTTTGAAGACTCGGATCGTTCCCTAAGTGTAGGATGGAGGAGGCTAGTCTTCGCTGCATTGTTAACCTGCTCCAGAGACACAGCGCATAGCAAGAAAAATACTTTTTCCTTGTTCATTCCCTCTTGCAGTTCTCTGTTTCCATCTTGTTGAATTTGTACCCTCTGGTGGTGCACTGGCTTCCAGAAATCATGTATTTCTCCGTCAAGTGGAAGGGAGTTTGTGTTGTGGATGCTTTGTAATCAGTCTTTAACATAATGAATGCTTGAATGGGTAGCCAAAGCAGCTTCTCGAGGATGGGGGTGATGTGACTGAATTTTCTTAGTCCTGTGATGAGGAGTGCTGCAGCATGTTGGGTGGCTTTTTGCTGGGCCAATGTGACATCTGCGACTCCTGCGGGTGAGGTGTTGCCACCATTCAGGAGGGAGATGAGCAGGGCTTGGACAGCTGTTCTGAAACTCAGGGCAGGTATGACATGCTTGACTTTGTGGAGAAGCACATGTTGGTAGCAACCTGGCAGCAGCATATAACACAGTTGATTGCAACATCCTGTACATATGACTCCAATTTATCTTGGCGGGGGCATGTCTATACTCTCTCCCCATTGCTTGCTAATGTCTATATTAGACCCTTGTCCACTCTCATTGAGACATTATTGCTAGCTTTCCATATCTACGCTGATGACTCACCAATCATGTTAGACTAGAGAAGGGAACTGGAGAAAACGAAAACTAGTCTGCCTAGTCAAAATCCAGGACTGACAAGGATATCCCCTGCCATGTCATGGTTGCCTGTATGGGGCAATTGTGGGGGACAGGGCCCACCGCCTTCTACATGATGTTGGGCATGAGGGCACCATGGGGAGGATTCCCCAGTCTCCCCCTCTGCATGTGGAGGAGCTTGGAAGGGATCACCACATTGCTCTCACAAGACTATTATGTGTAGTGGTGACAATTTGTGAAATTGTGGGATTTTGTAAACTATGGGTCAATGTAATATAGCGCAAGGGATAGATTGGCCAGAGAGGGCAGGTGCTACTAGGGCCAATAGGGGGAGGAAGAGGCAGCAGAGAACGAAGGACTGGGTATAAAAGACCCATGCTCACAAACATGAATGAGGGTGTTCAGGTGCGGTCAGGAGGAGAGTTGATGGGCCTAGAGACCAGGCAGAAGCCAGTGGTTGGAGCAGAGTGCTGAGGAGTTGTGGGAGATATTGGGAAATAATGCAGATAATGTATTGCATGTGAGTGTGAGTGGTACCAAGCATGAGAGAGTGGTGTGGTTGTTGGCATAGTGGATGTTAGAATGAGTGGGAGAAGGGAGAGAGGATGTGGGAGTTGAGGGTGAATACAGATATTTGAAGGCGAGATTGATACAGAGAGAAGAGAGAGTTGAAGTAAGATTGAAAGATAGAGGGGACGGGTGCACAGGGAGAGGTTGCAGAATAGGAGGGAGTAGCAGGAGGGAGATAGAGAAGGAAAGAGAGTGAGAAAGATCAGATGAAAAGATAGAAGGAAAGAAAGAATGATAGGAGGGATGAATAGGAGGGAGAGGAGGGAGGAGTAGAACGAAAGGGGGAGAAAAAGAATAAGGCATAGAAAGCGAGTGGAGTACTAGAGAGAGAGGAGGTATAAGAAAAGGGAGAGGAGAGAGGGAGGGAGCGCATGTGTGTGTTGGAGAGAGAAGCACACCAGGAACATCATCTTGTCTGCCAGGTATCTAGTCTTTCTTTCGACAGCAATTCTGCCGAAGTACTTTACTTTGACAGAATTCTGCCGGAAAAAAACTCATCTAATTATATGGGGGGAAGGGGGTGGGGACAGGCCTGGGGTAGGGGTGCTAGTATAGAGAAAGGAGAGGTTTGGGAGGCAACCTTTAGGCCTTCGCTTGAAGAGTAGGATAGTACCAGATCGTATGATTTTCTATCATTTGGTGGTGCCATGCCATGGGATTAGGGAGGCATGCGCTTGGCTGGAGGGAGCCCACGGGAGGTTGAGAGATGTACCTGGAACCCTCATTAGTCTGGCCTTCCTGAGGTTCATTGTCAGCCAAGTTGTAAAATCAGACCATAAATGTACAGAACTAGTGAAATGAATCCTTAAACGCTTAAAGCCATTTGTGACACTTATACCTGCAGTAATACCTGTCACAATTGGGAAGGAACCAGTCACAAGGATATGATAATCTGCTACCAGCTTCAGTTGGAGGGTATAGAATGTCCTTGCATGGTAGGTGCCATAATGCCCCCTACTAATAGGTTAATTATTCTATTATTACCTAGCAGGAACAACGTAGTGCTATATGCTCTCATATGCCAGGGGATAGGTGGCCGGTCTCTGACTGTATGCTGTTTCCATTACCCCACCTCCTATTCCTCACCATTTGTTAATGTAGCAACATAATGCCCCTTTGATTGGAAATATCACTAATTTGTTCAGGTAAATATTATTTGTATACATAAAGTGTTCTAACTTCTAGTTATGTGTGTAAGGCTTTTTGTTTATTTATGTAGCACCCTACAAATCCCAACCACTTGAACGGAAGTTTCCAGAGGTAAATGTATTTGGACAAGGGAATTCCCTAGGATCTCTGTTTTTCAAGAGTTTTATTTGATCTCGGTTCAAGGTAGGGATCATATCTTCTGAAAGGAATACTCTATAATGTTCTCAGGTGCATACAGTTCATCTGAGATTTCTTTTGTTTCCAAGATGATAGACACTATCAGTGTTGATTCCAGGAACTTTATTGCCACTAGGGTAGGGCTTACACTTCCCGGTTTCTTCTTTTTCTTTTCTTTTCATTCTGGCAAGTCTTGGACATTCCTTTGGTGGTGGACTTCATCCACTCAGATTCATCCCGGATTTGTATCAAAGATCTGGAAGAAGATATCTTAGTTCCTGTGTGAGAGGGGTAGAAAGGAGGGTTTAGTATAATATATTGACACAGATGTTTTATGGAATGTCTACCCTATTACTAATACATATTTAACAATACAATGCAAATAAATAACCTTCATCTGTCAGGGAAAAAATGACTACTGCCTATTCTGGTGGATTGGTGAACACTTTATTAGTAAAAAGCAAGAAACAGAACAACACAAACCCACAACAGTATGACACTTTAACGCAAGTCAGAACCTCCCTTTGTGCATCTTTCTCGTATACCCAAAGGAACACATGCATTTTAATGGAAGGGGAGGTCCAGACAGGGCAAGACATCATACTGAAACAATGTTACAAGCTGGGAACACAGACCACTATATAAGGCTTTGATACCAACTGTGTTTTTACGTTTTAAGACAGTGTTACCAGGGCGGACACCGTAAAGTGATACATTTAGTTGAGTTGTATATACTCTTCAAAGGTTCACAAATGGTCTCAGGCAGGCAAGCACGCTAATAGTATGATGACTTCTGTCTGCTAAAGTGGCTTTTACTAAGATATGCGTACATATGCCAAAAAGGAAACACTTTAGAAGCAAAAGATGCAAAGGGACGCTTAACTAAGCACTAGGCACAGCAAGATACAGTGTTTAAACATTGCCGTTTTCAGTGCCTACTCAATATCATAATGCAGCAGTATGTTAGGGAAGTACACACAATTTTCAATTTCAGACTTTTCACAACAATCCTCTCCTTTGAGATCTTCACTCCCGGATCATTCCATAAATCTTTATGGGAACAAACATCACGTCCAGTCATATCATTACATATTACTTCTTCAGTAGCATGACAGTAAAGTACTTGGGCAGTCTGAGAGACTTCAGAGCAGGTGGCACATGCTTGACTATAGAGACACTTACAAGCCATTATCAAACAAGAAATACTTAAAATCATGACTAGCCCTCTAAATAAGATTTGACCTATAGATGCACCCAGAGGCCCCAGTAGAGCTTCAAGCCAAGACCTACATGTTCAGGAAGCCTCCGGACTGTTGTGAAGGAGGCTTACAGTGTGATGAATGTGGGTAACAATGTCAGTAATATTACTTGAATAACTGGGTACAAAAGTGCAGCAATCACTCTTCACGATTTTTCTAGTCTCACAAGGAGGCATCTCCACAGTTCTAAAGCACCATGGTTTGGATGGCTCCTTGTTTTCTAGACGATGAGGTCAAGGAGGATGCTGTGGCATATGCAATATCCTCTACCAACCGTGAACAATTGGGTAAGGTCTGTTTATCTTAATGCCTAAGGGTTGGTATGAGATATCCTAACCCAGCCACAAAATCCTCTCAGGTAGTGCTTGTCCTGGGGTGGGGCTGAGCCGGAAAGGTGAGCGTATGATGCACTGCAGGCAGAACATACCTCATGTAACAACTCCCTCCCCAATTAATGGGCAGCCAGGGATAAGCTTTGTCCCCACAAATGAAATAGGTTCCAGAATACGTAGCGTATCCGGTGTGGGAAAATGAAAGATTGGGGTCAAAGGCAAATGTAACATTATTAAACACTACACGGGAGGTGGTGGGCAAATAATAATTACATTTGCTCATTCCCATGAATAGAATACCTGAGTTGGTATAGCATACAAGGCCAGTTGTCAGGGAGGAATGGTGGAGTGCTGCTGGCTTGATGCATACTTGGCCTGGAGTGGGGACTTTCGGAGGACCGATAAAACCCAGGTGGGAATGAGCGTCTATACAGATTCCTGGGCCTTGGGACTGGATGATCAACTTAGGATCCAAACAAACATCCCCCACTGGAAGGGCATAGGTATAATAGGGAACTTGGAGGATGTCATTAGGCAGATGGGCACAGACCAATCAGTCGGTTAGATTAAAAATACTGGCACACTGCCAACAGGAGGTACAGGTAAGTGTTTTAACTGTCAACCCATGGAGGTGC
Organism: Ambystoma mexicanum; assembly: GCF_040938575.1. Taxonomy (NCBI): domain Eukaryota; kingdom Metazoa; phylum Chordata; class Amphibia; order Caudata; family Ambystomatidae; genus Ambystoma; species Ambystoma mexicanum. The sequence goes on along the minus strand of NC_090933.1, from coordinate 911,466,287 downwards.
AGGGTGACCATAATTTTCATGACAGGTTGCACGAAAAGCATCAGTCACAGTGAAATGATAATATATCAGTATTCTGACAATAGCGATAGCATAGTTATAGCCAGACATGGCGATCTGGAAACAACGTGCTGGTAATTCCTATTACTGGCACACATTCTGGACCACCGCAATACGAGAGAGGATGCCCGCCGCAGTGTTGATAGTAACAGCAAACACTGTGCTAACGTTGCTGGTAGCACAGGTAATATAAACTGTGGGACCCCCAAGGGGTGTGGCCTGCTGCCATGAAGTAGGTTGACTACTGCACCGGTTCCCGCCTGATTCGTGATGATCCTTACAAACAAGTGACTCCTCAGCAACATTTCGCCATGATAAGTGGGGAAGGCAGAAAGAAAAGGCCCGGGAGTGCGCTGATGCCAGTGAAAGCAGATTTCCTGCATGGAAAGCGAGATAAGGCGAGGTAGAGAATGGGCTTGGTAACAAAGCTCAAAACAAGATGGTGACCGGGAAGGAGCAGCTAGTGTGGATGGCGAGATTGCAGCGAGGAGCAAAGGGAAACTAGAGCGGGGTGTAACATCGAGGGGCAGACTGGTTGATTGTGGCTGCTGTCAAGCACCCATTGTGCAGGAGCAGATGATCGAGGGCCAACCGGGAGAGATCTGCTGTGCGCGACTGAGGTGACACGCAACATGGGCTGCTGGCGCTTGCGGAGAGAGGGGACCACCCGCTGGTGCTTGCGGGCAGAGGGGACCACCCACGAAGGAAGCAGACGAAGTCGGCGATCACGCCGGTAAGGTGGATATTATTAACACTTGCAAAGCTCGGTCCGAGACCTCTACACGAGCCGGGAACCCCTGTGGTGGGAAGGAGAGGCAGAGCCCCGCTCAAGCGATCCTGGGCCGGGTTGAGCAGTGAAACATACGACACGGGGCTCCCCCCAGTCTTAACTGCCCGGGAAGCAAGTATTTAAGGTGGCAGCTCCTGTGGTGTGGGGCACACATTGAAATCGGCAGAATATTGCCGACAGCCTGCACTGTAACACGAGACCGAAGTTGCGTTCATAACCCCTCTACCTTCTTGTTACATACAGCGCAGTGGCAGCACAAGGGGCCCAGAGCGCCAGAGGCGAGGTCAATGGGGGTGGGCTTCCTTGCTGGTGGGATTGGAGCCTGCACAGAGGCTCTGAGAGCTGGCCATCAGGGGCATCCTGAAAGTGCCTGAGCAACAGAAATAATAAGCAGTGTACAACAGTGGCCGGCACTGCCATTGCATCGGTAGATGGCCCAAAAGTTGGGTGACTGCGAGTATTAAGACTACCACTGAGCTGAGATTCCTCTGTCTGGAGAGGGTGGCCTGCGCGTATGCACTACTCCGCTCTGCGAAGAGGAAGCGGACACAGGGCCAGATGCCCAGATATCTTCCTGAGCAGTGCTGGAAGTTGGGGGAGCTGACCAAGTCCTCACTATGGAGGGAGAAGGAAGGGGATCACCTGAGATTGTGCCTGGTACCAACAAAATGCCCGTGAGACCTGTGGTATCACGATCTCCAGTCTGAGGGCCAGTCTTATCTAGCGGAGAGATATTGCGGTTCAATACCATAGCGCCCTGCAGACCACATGCCTCCCAAATCGGCCGAGATGAAGACAGGCCAGGTGTCCATGGAAAAGTATACTAAAATAGTGCCACAGGATCCGAAAGGGATCATGGAGCCCTCATAGGCAACAGTTGGAGACTCTATGGAAATGCACAGCCAGATTATGCAGACAATTGCAGATCTCAAGATCTCTCTAGGGACACAAATTGGAGCAGTGCAGGTGGACGTTGGACTGTTGCAGCAGGATGTTGGAGGTTTGGCTGAGCGCACCACCACCCTGGAGGCTCAAACTAAGAACAACACAGATGAGCTACAAATGACCCAAGGCAATGTACACGTGTTGCAGCAGATAGTCCGCCTGCTCGAAAACAGGGTAGAGGAAGCGGAGGGGAGAGCCAGGAGGAATAATATCCATATAGTGGGGCTACCTGAAGAAGAAGGAGGCACGGACCCCACTACATACGTGGAAAACATGTTGCCCCAGGAAATTGACACTGGAAATCTTACACAGGGCTTCACCATTGAGAGAGCACACAGAGCACTGACCAGGCATCCGCTTCCTGGCGCACCTCTCAGGCCAATTATTGCAAAGGTCCTGAATTACACAAACCACGAGAAGATACTGGCCTACTCCAGACAGGGAGGGGTGCTGAGGAGAGCCTCGTGGAACTGGCAGTGTACCTGGACTATACCTTCCAGGTGCAGAATAACATGGCGCAATTCATGGCCGCCAAAGCCAGACTCAGAGCAGGAGGCCTGAAATACATGTTAATATACCCAGCGAGGCTGAAAATTCTACACAAGAACTGTGCTTGGTTCTTTGACCTTACAGTGGAGGCCCAAGAGTGGATGGATAGAAATAAAATGTGTCCGGACAGTAAAGATGGAACAGACGACCAGGAGAGGATTTCCTAAATGAGACTGGATTTTTAATGAGAAGCTACGTGGCAGTCGAGGCCACTGATCAGTGATACAAACTGCAAGTAGAGTGACCTGACTAACGGTATTACAGTTCCACCTCCTCTGAGTTCTATTTTATAGGGCACTTGTTTTATGTTCCCACCCACTGTACACCGTCCAGATGTATGAACACCGAAAGACGATGTGGGATGCGGAGATACCCGAATGCGGAATCAGACGTTGGGCTGAAGTTATTGGTTGGAAGAGTTTGAGAAGTAAATGGGGTTTAGGGTTTGTCCACCCGTGTGTCAATGAAGGGCAGTACAAGAATATTCTTAAAGGGATGCTATATTATGGCTGGACCAATAAAGGTGCTCACCTGGAACGTACAGGGACTGAACGCTTATGTGAAGCGAAATAGGGTTTATGCATACCTGAAAAGGAGCAGAATTGATATCGCATTGTTTCAGGAGACACACCTGACACCCGAAAAGCAGACATGGTTGGCAAATAAATGGAGTAGGCAGGTGTTTAGTTCGGCGTACGCTGCCTATTCTCAAGCGGTCCTAATATGGATAGCGCCCACAGTGCAGTTTAAGATGACCCGATGTAAAATGGATAATAAGGGTAGAATGGTCTTGGTACAGGGCCTCCTTGAAAACAGGAACACCTGCATAGTTAACACATATGCACCCAACCATAATACAGCAGGGTTCTTCCAGTCGCTCTATGCGAGACTGGGCCCATACAGCAGTAATAACACGGTGTGGGGAGGGGACTTCAACTGTACGCTTAACCCAACCCTGGTCAGGTCAGACACTAAGTATAGTAAACCAGCCCCTCTTGCTGAGGGCATTTGATCAGGTTGACATTTGGCGGGTGCTCCATGGAGACGCTAACACTATTTTTATTACACAGCACTGCAAACAGTGCACACCAGAATAGACTATTTCTTGGTAGGCCAGGAAATTGCACACTTGATAGATAAGGTGCAGTACGCAGGTAGGGTGCTGTCGGATCATGCCCGTTGAGTTTACACTGGCGACTTCAGACCCCTAGGGCTCCAATACTGACGTGGAGGCTCTGGTGAGAAGCACTACAGGAACCCCCATTTCGGGACTGTGTCCGGAAAAGTATTGTGTAATATGTTAAATTTAATGAAGAGAACATTGCTAGCGTAGGGACATTCTGGGAGGCACTGAAGGTTGTAGTCAGGGGGCTGCTGTAGCGGGTGCTGGGCACATTCAGGCTACCATTAACAGGGAGCTGTCCATGGCGGAAGAGCAACTGAGGGTACTGTAACAGTCTGCCATAGAGCGAGCTGGGGATGTAGAGATGGTTGCGACAATGAGATGGGAATGCATTGAATGTTGGGAGAGATCGGGCAAGCACAATTACTCTAAATATATAGAAAGACATCACAAAGAAGGAGATGAAACAGGCTGATTGTTAGCATGGTTATACAAGAAGGAAGAGAAGCGTAGCCCAATTCATTTAATTCATAGAGTAGATGGGTGCCTCTGCCATACCCAAAAGGGGGTCAATGAGGCCTTTTAGGAATTCTACCAAGATCTCTGCTGAGCGGGATGACCTACATCGCCAGAGCACTTACAAGAGGTGCTGGGCAAGATAGATCTTACTGTATTAGTCGAGATAGCCCGGAACGCTTTGGATGGACCTTTTGCGGTTAAGGAAATATTAGGGAAAATCAGGTCCCTGCCGACAGGGAAGACGCAGGGCACAGATGGACTGCCCAGTGAATTTTATAAGGAATATGCTCTGGAACTGGCTCTGCATTTGCTCAACACCTACGCTGACTCTTATGAGGTAGGTGTTCTCCCCCCCCTAGCTTGCAGGAATTGGTCATTCTACCCCTCCTTAAACCCCACAAGCCAGCAATGGAATACAGCTCCTACAGGACCCTGTCAATGTTAAATCAAGATAACAGAATTCTTACATCCATACTAGCGGATAGAATGAAGAAGGTAATCCACACACTGGTGCAGCCGGATCAGACGGGGTATGTCCTTGGACAAAGCATGTCCTGGAACTTGAGGCGGCTGCACCATGTGATTGACAGAATGGCAGACTGGGAGGTACCATGTGCTAAAGCCACACTGGATGCGGTGAAAGCATTTGACTCGGTGATATGGAAATGGTTGTATGCAACATTGCGCAGATTTTCATTTGGGAGGGCATACATACGGTGGGTCAGGTTGGTGTATACCAGATCGATGGCAAGGGTCAAAACTGGGAGGTGTATCTCGGAATCCTCGGAATTAGGTAAAGGAACTAGACAGGGCTGCCCATTGTCTCCGCTTTTGTACATACCGGCGATGGAACCCCATGCACAATACCTCAGGAGGGAAAATATGGGCGCAGGTATAGTAATTGATGGGGCCCCACACCTGATATCTCTGTATGCGGATGACACGCTATTGTATATCCAGAACCCTGAAGACAATTTGGAGTTGCTGTTAGATGTGCTAGAGTTATTTGCTAGATTATCAGGGATCACGATTAGCACTGATAAATCTGCATTGTTTTCGCTAGCAGCATTGGCGTTACTGTGGGCAGGGCCCACGATTAGATACCTAGGGGTCAATATATATCAGGACCCGGCCAAGGAGCATGTACGCAACAGGCACAGGGCCCTATTGGGCTTCCAAAACTCCATGAAATGCTGGACCAAGCTGCCTCTCTCTTTAATGGGGAGAGCAGCACTTTTGAAAATGGCAGCGCTGCCGCAACTGTTGCCTTTCTTTTTGAATGTGCCGTATTATATTCCTCAGACCTTCAGATCTCTAGACCATATTAGTAGGAGCTTCCTGTTGAATGGAGGGAGGAACAGAATAGCACTTTCCACGTTACACATGCCATGCGAAGTGGGTGGCATAAGGGTCCCGCATTTTGAGTTGTACTACATTGCGGGGCAGTTGCAGTTTGTGGTGGATTGGCTAGCAGACGACCTGACAATCACTGGGATCACAGTATTATTTAAAGGAATGAGTGTGGATAGGGAAACCCAGAGGAGAACAAAGATCGCATCTGGTGTCTTTGGGAGTTAGGTTGTGGGACAGAGCGTTAGCGCTTACAGACCCGTTTTCGATCCAGATTCCGCTGGTTGCGGTTGTGACTGACATGGCTCGGGCAAGGCAAACGATATGTGTATACTGGGAACCTCATGGTGTGGCCATGATAGGAGATTTTTATGAGCGATACCATATTTCTCCCCTTTGAAGATTTGGCTGACTCCACTGGCCTGCATAGAGGCCAATACTTGTTGTACAACACTATTAGGAAGGAGATAATTTGAAGGTGGCCGGCATACAGCGAATTGAGGGAACAGCATGCTCTGGTACAGACTTTGTATGACATATCAGAGGGGGGGGCTCACAATATCCACAATATATGACTTTTTATTAACTAACCACATTTCGACTACCCTGGCGATAATGACCAAATGGAAGGAAGACCTGGGTGCCCCTTTTACAGATGCAAAATGGTCAAGGGGTACTGGAATATCATAAGAAGGTGTGGCATAACACAAGACTGAAATTGATACAGCTGCAGATAACACATAGAGCACATATGACACCCCAGCGAATTTCACGGTTCCCAGGTGCTGCAGAACAGTTGTGCCCCAGATGCGACAGAGGGGAAGCGGGCATGCTGCATAAGTTTTGGACATGTCCAGTAGTGGAACACTACTAGCTGGAGGTGTCGGGCAGAATGAGAAGAGGGGGCTTGGCATTGAATGTGGGTCCCCAGCAGCGGGGCTCTTGGGCCGTTTTCCACAGCTTAAAAGAGCAAAACACATTACTAAATTGTTGGATCTGGTGTATATACTGGCTAAATTTAGAATAGCTATGGTATGGAGATCACCCAGAGGTCCGGTGGTGGACAAGTGTTGGCGAGATATGTAGAGATGGACAACGGCGAAACAGAAGTGTGGAGGGGAGCAATACGGAATAATCAAGGGGAAAACGCAACAGGGATTATGGCATGGGAGGAGGTGCTACATGCCCTCTTCGCGGCAGGGAATAAGGGAATGGAGGGAGGAGCGGAACCCGTGCAAACGCTAGAGGGTAGCTAGTCTTATTAGAAGCGACAACACTGACAAGGCTCTCATAGCCAGGATTTTCAAAAGTGACTGTGTATGTCCTTATGCCCTCCTGCGTTATGTCTCCCAGCACATCTCCCTATCAATGACACAGGCCCAGGCAAACGTGACCAAGGTCCGCTTTCATGCCCTTGCTGGTATCCCAAATGTATTGGGTGCACTGGACTGCACAAACATTGAGCTAGTGACTGGCCATGCCACAGAGGAGGTGTATCGAAACAGGAAGCTGTGCCACTCAATGAATGTGCAGGTCGTTTGCGATGCGGATATGCCGATCGCACATTGCTGCGCGCGCTTTTCTGGGATCAACACTTGACTCCATATTCCTGTGCAATAGCACACTGCCTGGGTATATGGTGCATTGCACTAGACAGTGGACCTGACTATTGGGTGAGTCAAAGGATCTACACACACACCACATTGCATGTATACTGGACCATGGGTGGGGGATATCCACTGTCATCAGTGCATGGCCCACAGACACCAATGCAAATAGAGGCACACATTCTGCACACAAAAGTGGGTGCCCACGACTGGCATGTACACATGTCCAGACCAGAATTACCTGTCACAGGGTGCAGCAAGAAGATTGATGGGCCGCAAGCGCACAGACACAGATGCATGTGTCACACATCCACATCCCAACATGCATGGATTTCTCAGTCACCTCTATGACATTGCCCTCCCTGTGTCCCTTTCCATGCAGGTGATTCCGGCTACCCATTACTACCATGATTGATGATCCCTGTGAGACACCCATAGAGCCTCCAGAAAACAGCGTACAACTGTGCACACATCAGAACAAGGGCGACAATTGAGCAGACCCTTGGACTGTTGAAGGCACGTTTTTTTTGCCTTCACTGCTCTGGTGGGACACTGATGTACAGGTCAGTGAAAGTAGGCAAGATAGTCTTGGCCTGTGCAATGTTGCACAATATGTGCATCAAGTGATATATTCCCCTACCCCTGCACATGGACATGCTTCCGGCGGATGAAGATGACAGCGAAGTGGATGCAGCTGCAGACATTGGACAACTCCACAACAGGGATGACATGAATGGGCGTGCGGCCCGCCAGGAACTCATACATAACTACTTCTGAGCACACAGCACCTGCACACAAACCATGGCACACACTGCATATGTATCTGCACACAAATAAAGCACTCAACCACACAAATGGAATGTCTGGACGTGTATTCATATGCAGAACTATATGTAGTTGTGCATTAACAAACTACAAGAAATGTGTGGCCCACAACCCCCACCCTCTGGCTATTCCCCCACTATGACCCCCCTAATCCCTCCCAATATCCACCCTCCCAGTGTCCCCCCAACTGACCCTCCCGCACACACCATCCCGAAAACACCATCCCAACAACACCCCCTAGTAAGCAACAGTGTCACTTGATGTCTGTGCCTGGTTCACTTCTGTGGCTTTACACACCTGACAGGCACATGGATCAGCGCCTCGGGCTTCTCTTTTGTGAGCTGGCAGGTGTGGTGATTGATGAGGGTAGGTCCGAACCTGCCATGTCCCTACACTCTAGTGCTGCCTGCAGGGAAAGGGCGATGGTCTCAGCCAGTGCCGAGATTGCCTTGTTCCCCTCCCGGACCCACTGCGCGAGCAGGACCATTGCGCATAATGGCTGGCCCAAGGCAAATGCACAGCACGGGCTGGTGGCCTGCACGCTGCCCCAGATCAATCCTGTCTCCTGCCGCATCAACCTAGCCTCTTCCATGTGCTGGTGCACGAGCCCCGCCATCTGGTCATGCCATTCCTCAATGTACTGTAGGTGGGCATCCATGTTGTCTGATGCTTGGGATGGGGGGTGGAGGTGGGCTGTGGATGCCAAAGGGGCTGAATGAGGGGCGGTAGTAGGGCGTGTGCTCAGATGTCCCCTGGGTCATGTCCCCGGCCTCCTGCCCCGCATCGTCGTCCGTAGATCCTCCAATGTACATGGGGGGCTGGTATGGGGGAATGGACGCCCTGGTGCCACCTCTATAGGGGCAGCAGGAGTAGCTGCAGGGCCTGCAGACTGTTCCTCTTTAGGGGCAGCAGGGGTAGCTGCAGGGCCTGCATGCTGTGCCTCTGTAGGGGCAGCAGGAGTAGCTGCAGGGGCAGGTAGCAGACTGACTGGGCCTCTGCCTTGCGTCACTGGTGCTGGTGTTGGCTTTGCAGCCGTGGGGTGTGGCGGCACTCTCCTCCTCTGTGTGGCTGTCTGTGAGGTGCTTGGGCCACCCTGATCACTGTCAGATAACGTGCCTGTGGGTGCGAGATGGGAATGCCGTTAGACACCTCTGTGACATCCTATGGCCTTGCTACATGCAGTTCAAACAGCATACAACATGATGCCTGTGCAGGGTGTCTACAGTTCAAGCATTGATAATTCATGTGGCGTATATACACTAGTCTTACCAGGCGCCACAAGCAAGACAGTGGTGGACATGGGTGGACAAATCAGGAGATATGGCCGTACTGGGCCTTGTGTCATTTTTACCGTGCAAGTGCAGGGAACAATGTTGTGCAGGGGAATGAGGGGTGAGGGTACCGGGATGGGAGGGGGTGTAGTGCAGGGTGTGGAGCCACAGGGGCAGGTGCAACGGGTGAAGGGGGGAGTGCAGTACAGTGCGAAGGACGGGCTGGCTGTGATGCTGGAAATGCATCGGAGGGACAGGGCCTCCGTATCCTTGTCTTTTACTGCTTTTTTTCGTGTGTTCTGTTGTGTTTTCCGCACAGGAGTTCATGTCGGACTCCTGGCGGTGCAGCCCTCTCTCTTGGTTTGGTGAACAGACCCAAGGGATACCCTTATGGCACCCATGGGTAGGGGTGCAACCCTGTGCCCTTAGTGTATGTTTTTGGGCACCTGTGTGTGACCCACACAGGTGCCCAAAGTGCACCTGTACAAGCTGGGTACACAGAGCAGGGTATGGGCTGGTGGCAGCTCCGTGCTGAAATGACTGGTGCCCTGAGTGTCCTCCATTTTGGGATGCCCAGGCCCTGTCATTGGAATCGGTAGATTCCTGATGGAGACAAAATGGCCCCCATGGCCTCTTGCCTTCCATCGACTGTTACCTTGATCTTCCCGAAGTCCCGGGAAGCCCTGCCTCTGTCCCTTCCCCCTGACTGGCTGTTGGGTGGAAGTTCCATATATGGTTGTGTGGGGAAGTGCCGACCAGACTGGCTGGAGCCTTCTCAACAACCGTATGTTGTGGGTACGCCTGTGGGTGGGACCTGGGTGAATGGAGTGCGTGACCAATATGCATTTTATTTTGTGGGTGTCTAGTATCTGGTGGTTGACACAATGATTGAGACAGCCCTGCCCGAAACCGGTATGAATGCAGTATGGAGTGTTGAATGGCTCAGTACTTTTCCCAATACACATAACTTGTTGTGAGTGTCTGGAGAGAAGTGAATGGCCTGAATGCACTGTGTGCCTGATTGGCTGCCTGCCTGCCTGAATGCCCTTAGTCGTGATTGGATGCTTGAGTGTGACCCAGCGGAATGAATGAGAGATCAACAGTATATCTGGGGACCTCTCACTGCTAGGAATCGTGTTCAGAAGCTGAAGTCCACTACGACGAGTAACTGGTGCGAAGTTTGACCTTGAACCCCTGCTGGACGAGAAGAATTGCTGTTGCTCCCCTTCACAATCTGAAAGCTGCTGTGCCTCCAAGGACTGACCCAGAGAGGACCTGGTAAGGCACCCTCTTCCCGAGCTACGAGGGACCATTGTGCACCAGCAGATCTTTGCCAAAGCTCCCTGGTAGACAGACCTTCGACAGGCTGCCGACCTGAGAAGGGGACCGCCATGGAATCACAAGGCGAAGCGCCCGGACTGTTGTCCGCCACTGTCGATGACCGCCGTCGCCGACTGAAGCCGCCGTGCTCCCGTTTGCCTAAGAACTTTTGAATCCAAGGACGCTCTCGTCCGCATCGTTGCTGCTGTATCCTGCTGGAGAAGGCCTGACCGTCGGCGCGCCGAGGAGTATCCGCTGGTGAGTTTCCTGCCTCCCAAAGACCAAAGAGATGCAGAGGACTCGATGCCCTTGCTGGGCCACAGTTCTACAAACTCTTTGCGGTCCAGAACTATCGACACCGAGGTGCCACCCACGCCTCTTCCTTGCAGGACATTTACGCTTCCCCGTCAACGAGCACCGCTAGGAACAACACGGCCACTTCAACATCGTAGCTCGACCTGTTCTCCGTCGGACGTTCGACCCGTGACTCCTGCCTGAAAGGGAGGACACTCAAGAAGGGCCGTCCATTCCCCGACGAGGAACGCTACAATGCCAAGGTACTTTGGGGTTGCAAAACTATTGGAAAGTCTAGCGTGAACAATATATGGACTGGGCTTGTGATATATCTTTACTTTACAGGTTGCCCAGGTGGGGGGATCTCGACACAGAACTGTGTCTAGTTAGCGGGACCAGTATTCTGCCAATTGTCCAATTGTTCAATTGCCTCAGATTGGATATGACTGTATTCTGAAACTGGGTGTGGAAGAAAGGGGTCAGTATGAGTGCATGAAGTCTGCTTTAATTGCCAAGTTTGGCAGGACACCTACCCAGTACCATAAGAGGTTCAGGGATTTTAAGAAACGAGAGAATGTGTCTTGGATTGACTAGGTGAGTGCTGCGCACATGAACATGATGGGGTGGATTGATGGTT